>NC_139345.1:84135340-84627840 GCF_055883805.1 Amblyomma maculatum
GCTGCACAGCGCTGATTCCAGGAAAAGGCAGAGAGAGATGGCGACAAGCTCTCCTGACGTATACCTGACGTTCGTTCATCGCTCATGCAGCTTGGACGAACGAGAGGAAGAGCTTGTCAGAAACGTAAAGGTTGAGTACAAAGATGGGAAGTCAGTTTCTTACTTTTCATTTCTTTTTTTCATGGCAATCTTTAGCACCTGTTGCACGAGGATGAAGGTCGTCCGCGCCAGCAAGTGCGGTCGTACATTCGACTACGGTAGTCAACTGCTCGCAGTGCATGACATAACGGAAATATGCCACACTGCGTGGCCAGTTTCTTTGTTATAACAATATATTATATATATATATATATATATATATATAATATATATATATATATATATATATTCTGGATGCACGTTGTGAATTTTACTATTGGGATAACTGTAAACACTGGGCATTAAAATGACTCCCCCGCATTCACGTTTTGCACATATCATTGGGATGGATGTACAAGATAGCGCCTAGAGCGTAGAGCCCAGAGTTAAGTTCCTTCAACATACATTTCCGAACCACTTGTGTGGTCCGGCGCAAGTGAACCGGGCAACCATGCCATAGAATAGTAGCTGTCTCTATTAGGTAAACAAATGCCTCAAATATCGGACAAAACAGCCTTCAGACATCACTCTATCTGATAATATTTCTCCATCCCCAGCATTTCGGATGACTTTAGCGGGGACTACACGGCTTGTAGTGCTCCTGCATGCACTCAGAATGAATCCAGGCTGGCTACGAATCCGTGCCATCTAAACCGCGCGACCGCGCGAAGACAGCATTCCGGGATACGTGCATCGCAGTAGAACTGCGGGCAGACAAGTAGGCTAGAATGGCCGCGCAGCCGTAAAGGAGCGAGCAAGGCACGGCACCCGGTAGCGGTGGCGCGTTTTACGGCTCTGTCGGAACCTTTGTGGCCGGCCGCGCCACGCCTCATTCCACGTTCGCACGAGCCCCTTTCGTTTACCATTCTACTGCAGGTGTCACCACAATGGTACGGAGGAACCGGAGAAGCGGCACCGCGCACGTTTTCGCGCGGTTTCTTTTCTTTGTTCGCAGGATGTTTTGAGAGCTGATGGCTGCTTCGTTGAGAAAATGTCTGAGGTCGGGGACAACACAGGAGCGCAGAGTAGAAACTTACGCTGCCTATCCTTGCTGCGCACATGATGTCATCTTTTTTTTTTTTTTTTTTTTTTTAATATGCAGTGCACAAAACAAAAAATAAAGTCGAAGACAGATAGCGTGCAGGCAAGTAGAGGTTGTAAGTTATTAAAAGTGCGCGCCTTGGAGGTGAGATATCCCGCATTTACTCGTATAATGTTCACATAATGAAGCCACCTTCTTCCCCAGCTATCAAAAGCACATTTTGTCGTCTCCTTGCGTAATAGAGGATCACCCTTTTACTTTAGCGCGTAGTAGGAAGATAATGAAAGTGATTTCTAGCAGGCGTGTTTTTTTTTTATTTTTAAGCAAATAAACAGCAATTTTAGCCCGCTCTGTGGAATGTCAAGAGCCCTATATCTTACCTTGTATGGATCAACTAATATGAATGCTCGGCGATGAATCCGAGAAAGAACAGAAGTCACGCCAGGTCACATAATGGCAGCAGACTCTATGTGCGTTGTGCGAACTCTAGTTTAGCCATTTTGGGTAATTACGGATTACTGCGAGCAATATACGTGCAAGTTACAGCAAAATTTACAGAATATCAATGACATTCATGCGACATGTATACGCAAGAGCGTTACTTATCTACAGCATATGCTACATAAATATGTCACCGTCTATTTAAAGAAATAACAAGATAGATTAGTGTTCGGCTCCGAAATGTCGACTATGCTGTGGCAGGGTCCTTTTAGGTTGAGTTGGACTAAATGGGGGGTTCAGTAGCCGTGTACTTTTATTTCAGTTGAAGGTTTTGAGCTCAATGGGACCATCGTGACATCGAGGTCGGAGAAGTGGGCACTACGGAGTTCACGACACGCCTTTGGCACACTTAAGTTCCGCTCCGTATTAACGCGAAAGCGTTAATAGAGAGATTTAGCTTACCGTGATCCGCGATCCGCCACCGTGCGTGGGCGGGGCGCACAGGCTGATTGGTCTCGACGCGGCAGGTCTATATGCCGACATTCAGTATGTGGCGCCATCTATCGGCGTCAAGGGGATCTGGGCATGCGCAAGGAACGCGCGGTGGCGGATCACGGTAGCGGATAGCGGATCACGGTAAGCTAAAACTCTCTAATGACTCGATTGTGGCTCGCCTTGTGAACCCTCTTTTGCGTATACATGCGCTTTGCTATATATGCGTATACATGCACGCATACACACTAGCGTACAGTCTTAAGCTACCTGACTGTGTACTACCTAGGCCACCCGACATAGATACAATGCCTCGGTTTAATGAAGCCGCGTATACGAACGTGCCTGCGTGGCTTATATGATAGGACGAGCGTTCCTGACTCGTGATCCAAGGGTACCAGAAGGCTGATTCCCATCTCATATGAGCAACCCGAACTCGTATTATATAACACTGTCCGCGTTGGCAGCTCCTCAGTTCCTCCAAACCTTGTCATATCAAATGCTATTGTGCTGTCCTCCAACCCGCCGATTAATCAGCAACCGGCTATACCACTCGCGAGCTACCACCTGCCAGAGTCATGATAGTGATCTTTCGAGGCCATTAGCCTTCAAACCGTCGATGCCGCCAACGCTGACACCGTCGGAAAATGTGTTGCTTATATTTTGGCTCTAACTTTCACTCGTTAAAAATGTATGAACTATATGTTCTCGTGCATGGAAACCGTGCTGAAATTGCGCGTCTCGTTCTGCTTAAGCAAGTCGCACGGGATGAAACATTAATTTCGACAACCTATAGTTTTGCCCTGCTTTTATCGCCTCAGTTTGTTTTTTCCTGAATATTTTACCGTCCATAATGAATACACTCATAAATGGACACTGAAAGTGCGTTCATTATGCGAGTAAACACGGTATATTTTCTCTGTTTGCTGTTCTCATGTTCCGTGGTATTTCGCACTTGAATGCACACGCAGATACAGACTACGTGCAGTCGCACTCATTGTGAGCTGCGAACTCGTTTTGAACAGCCATATGCAGAAAAAAAAAGAAAAAAGAAACGGGACTAATTTATGTCATGAAATTTTCGTCGGAAAGTCATGAGCGTGGAAAAAAAAATTATGCTAACGTTTGCGTACAATTTGTTTATCGTTTCTGACATAAATTTCTTTTTCTTTCGCAGCGTGAGGTTAGTTATTTTCGGGTGCTCAATGTACAAGAGATTAGTGGCGAGGGTGATTACTATTATTCTTGAATATAGGTGAACTTGTACTTAATACAGGTGAAATAGGTGAACTTACACATTTGGGCTATATCACTCTAAACGTGACTCTAGGAAATCCTCGCAAAGCTCCAGCGCTTCTTATCTGTGGCAGCCTTGCTACTCATGGAAAGCTTCAACTGAGCGCCACAACGGCGGTTACCAGTGCTAAAACATGGACTAATAAAGGTATCAGTACAACTGTATTAAAGGCCCACTGTCCACCCTCCGGTCGAAAATATTTTCTTCCCCGGTGACTGTGGGACTTCGCCCCTAGAACGCAAGGCCGCAAAATGTTTTTGAAAAGAGTAACTAATAACGCAGTTACAGCCACCGCAATCACCCGATTCTGTCATGCCTCTCTCCTTCCGTTCCCTCGCAAAGGTTTTTCACTCTCCTGCCCGAGGTCGTCTAGCCTCCGCAATACAAATTCCCCTTCCTCCTCCGCGTTTGGCGGGAGGTGGGGCGTGGCTCTCCGCGAGCGCGAAAAAAAAAAAAAAAAAAAAAAAACGGTTGAGGGAGCGCGCGCCGCTGGATTCAGTCTGGCCGTGGCGAGGGAAAAGCGCGCTGCGAGCGGTAGACACCCATCCTTCTCCCGTCAGTCAGCGAGACGGACCAATGGACATCGTTCCCGATACGTACGTCATTATCGTGGCCCGTCGGGCCAGCGCAGGAAGCGGGGAGGCTGGCTTCCCAAAGGAGAGCATGAGAGAGCTTTGAATTGTATTTTCGATGCTTTGCGGCGCGCGTGTCACTGTAGCATTTTGCACAGACTATCTCCGGTACCTGATCGAAACACTGGGCTCCTTTGTTCAAAAGGGCCTTCCCTGGACAGTGGCCCTTTAAGGTAACGCGGAAAAATTAACATGTTCGAAATCTGTGTCGTGACTGCCGAACATCGTGTTCTTTCCTTACGGGCGAAATGGTGTTCGTGGTGCACAGCAGTGGCTCTATTATGATAGACCTGAAATCGCTTGGACAGACAGTGGTGTGTGAATAGGGGCCTCATCAAGCAAGCACGCAAACCTCTTTTTCAAATGACCGAGAACTTCTATGTACTGCTGTTCACCTACCATTTTAGTAATTTGACAACTATTATACAGCTATGTATTCTTAGTGAATGATTTCCCGATGGCTCATAAGACAACGACCAGTTCTATTTTATTCTTACTTTGCTTACGCGATTATTCTCGTGATGACGTGATGAGGCTATGCGTCAAGCAGCAGTTTCGCTCTATCTCAAGGCATGAAGCAAAGATTCAAGGATATATCCACAGTGTCGTTATATGTACCTAAGCTGTTTATATCTTAATCCAGGCAGGAAGCAAACATCCAAGGATAGAGTGTCGCTATGTATACCTATGCATTGGATGGACGCTAATATACTCCGATGCAGCCCAGTGCCCATATACACAAACTTTTACTTTCTTTTTTCTTTTTGCATACCGTCGCTCCTAACTAGCCTGAAATTCGCACACGAAGTGTGTTAGCATAGTCATCATCATTAGCCTGACTACGCCCAGTGGGGGACAAAGGCCTCTCTCCTTAGCCTAATCTGCACGGAGTGATAAAATCTCAACAACGAGGTGCCCCAAATTCACATTGAAATGGCTCAGTGCACAGCCGGATAATCAACCAAACGTGTAACCTCCACTTCTCCTTGCCCGGCAAGGAGCCTTGGCGCGTGCGTACACACGCTGACAATGCATGCACATAACAATTCACATGACAGATCGCTGTCGTCATTTTGGCAGCATTCTCATACGACACTGCGATGGTGATGCCTCTTTGTGTTCGCGACAGCTTCTCCTGCCTTCATTGCATTGCTATACGTGTTACTTTTCGTATATGATACGAGGAATGCATTCAGGAGGTGCAGCTCTTGAGAGTGACGTTTCTCGCTGATGTACGAGAGAAGAGCCACAATAATAACACCGAAGTGTAAATAATGCGCACGGTGGGTTACAAGAAAAGCGCTACAAAATTAACAAGTGTAAAGAATGCGCACAAGCGGGCGACATTCGCTGTTAAATGCGCGCCACTCAGTCGCCAACAGCACGCAATGTCTTCACTCTGCTAGACACGACTTTCCCGACTTCGTTCGGGTACACATGAACACAGACAGAAAGAACAAACTCCAAAGTCGACCCTTCGACGTGACCTGGCTTACCGATTGCGGGGTTCTCCGCCTTCACATCCCTCGGATTTTTTTTTTTTTTCTTAATTCTCTGTTCAACAATTCCTCGCGACGAGAGGAGCATCCAGAGACGATTCGCGTGACTCACGCGCCGCTTCTAAAATAATTTTTGTCGCTTTCGTTTCAACAGTTTGTTTGTTTTTCTGAGTAAATTCTGAAGATCTTCCAGGCAGCTGCGTCTGCCACGCTTACACGTCGCACCCGGCTGCGTACAGCGGCGTCAATGCTCGATTCAAGTGCTGCGAAAGTTGCGTTGTATCAGCCTTGTTCTGTAAAACACGTACGTGCGATGCCTTTTACAGCACACGCAGGACCCCACTCCTGGGCGCGAACAGCAGCGAGGCACGAGGTCTATGGGTATAACTTTGTCTTACTAAATTCGTACTGTGCGCCAGAGGCCGAGATGCACTGAGCAGTGCTCAGGGTGAGGAGAAAGTATTGCCGGACTTGGACGAAATTTTGCAACTCTTACTGCACGTTTTTCGCTTTAGAAGCATATTGAGAGAAATTTGATGATAGTGTGGATATTCTTCTTTGTATTGGGGACCACCATGTATTAGCATTTCTTCACGCATTCGTATTTTGATCAGGCTGTTCTCTTTGCAACGGGTAATAGCAGACCTTACGCCCTAGTCGAGTCCCACCGCAGGGTTTTCTGTCAAGCCGCGAGTTTATACAGCACCGTCTACTTTGCTTTTAGGCAACTGACTGCGTAGCGCCGGATACATAAAGGGAAGACGAGGGGGAAGGGGGGGGGGGGGGGGGGGGCAATTGTATACGAAGTCGACACATGCGAACTGCTCCTTATTGGCTGCCTCCACCTGTACAGCTTCTGCTACACTGCACTGTTTTGTGAGACAGACCGTGAAATAGGCGGCCGCGACCCGGGGTGCGGAGAGAACCGCGTCGTCTTTCCCAGAAGGGTTTCTCTCCGAGGGGAGACGTTCGGCGGTGGAAAGGGGATGCTGACAGTCATTCATCTTCATCCCAGTCAGCGCGCTTCAAGGCCAGACGTTTTCGACGGCGGCTGCTGTCAGCGCGGACGCCTGTGGCCGGACGTGTGAATTGAAAACTCGGCTGCGCTCTGTCACAGTTTCTTTTCTCTTTTCTTTCCTGCGTCTTCTGTCTCTTCTTCACCCAAATACTTTGCTGTCGCACGATCAGTTCTTCGTAGAAAAAGGGCGTCAGATTTTCGTCTTGCTGGGACACAATTAAGATCTGATCTCAGAAATAGGTTGGTCCTCTCGACGCTATTCGCCGCGAGATCGACCTAGAGGTGGCGCCACCGTCACTCCGGTAGTGTGGATCGGCAGCCGGCGGCGCTCGCAGAAACGCACGCTGCGTAGGTCTGCTTCCGAGTTTACGGCGGGTTTGTTGGCGATGAAAACGTGTCTTCTGCAGTATTTCTGCAACATTGCAGAAAAAAATCCAAGGATTTCACCAATGCAGCAGAAGAAGAGCGGATTTTAGGAAAACAAAGCACGCAACCACCAGTCTTCTAGATTTACTTTGCACGTTTCTTGCGCTGTACCGCGCTTACGCGCCTAATGCTTGGGCCTGCCTAATGACAGCTTTGTTTTCTTATCGACTTTTAAACAGTTTGCACGTGTCTCATGCGAGTGAGACCGGCGAATTTAGTGTCACGCCCACGCAGATACAAGGTTCGTGCTCTGACCTGCAGTAATTTAGATTGAGTCGAGGCAGCCTGGTTCACTATATCGTACTTGACTCGAGGATTAAGCAGGTTAAATGTAGCATTGGCAGCGCACTGCATGGCGAGTTGCTTTAGACTGAGTGCACATCAACTCTGACCCAGACAACCACGCACTATTCCCCAAATATGAGATCACGCCGACACTATACAGGAAACCTCGCCGCACAGGAAAGCTAATTGTTCACGTGTACAGCGCTGAGTGGATTGAATTTGCCGAGATGCTTTTTGCGGCCACTGTCATAGAATGTGATTGTGTATTAATGCATGCGCCACTAACTGTAAATGATTTCCTGAAACCGAAGAAAGTATAAGGGATTTCTGATGTGTGTGATGGTAATATATAACGGTAAATTCGTAGTGTAATTATTTTGTTTTGCAATGCGAATAAATTTCACCCTGTGAGAGAACTTTTACACTTGACAGAATTTACAATAATCAGCGATTAATTTTCAGTAACGTTAAAGTGCAAGCTACGAATTACTCGCTGCGAAGACATCGTTATAAACTGCGCATGGGCACTGTCATGTTCTGGGAAGCAATTTTACAGGCTGAAAATTTCTTTATCACTAATTATTTAGCAGTGACTAAATCTTATGCGAAGTAAAATATTAGGGTTGCTTCCAAAACAGATGCCGGATATAAAACTATTCCGAAAGAAATGGAGGTGATCTTATCATGCGACTGTAAAAATGTATTTATTCCCGAACTAAACACTTATTTAAGCCCGCATGAAGCTGATTTACTCCCTTTGTCAGAAATGACGAGTTTTGTCGGAAGACAGCCCTTGGACGAAAAGGGATTATAATGATTATAATAGGCTACCAGTAAAGTACATTGATCTAGGGGCATTATGTAATATTTAGGGTAACAATTAGGTGCAGGGAATATGTTTCCCAAACATTCCAGCATTTCTCTAAATCAAAATGTGCTCACTAAAGGTTTTACGGATGCACAGAAGCCTTCAACAACAAAAGAAAAGAAAAGAAATGCATATTGGCCCGGGTTTAACGCATGAAAGCGGCATCGGCCATGACGGATGATTGCAGAGGCTGGTTTTGGTGTAGTTTTTTTTTTTTTTTATTATTAACACCACATTTACCACGTGGGATTGTTTATTGTGCAGTCAAATACCACAGCAGAGGAACGCCTTTCGAAACGGTTGTAATTGAATCCCCCGTTCTTAAAATCAGCAGTCAAGCGCCCTTACCATTGAGACACCGCGACAGAGGTTTAAAAGAAAAAAAAAAAAGTACTCGCGCAACTCTATCGTGCATACAGACGGCATAGCAGGCATAGAGTGGTCTGTTCAAACTGCATTCTGCTATATGAAGCAGTCTGCGGTGGCATATGTTTTAGTAGCTGCGGTATTCCAAACAGAAACGGGAATATGCGATTTCTGAGCGTTTGCATTAACTTTTATTGACGGCAACGACCTCTTTTGCTTTGACACGGCGGTAACGACAGTACCACTTCGTTTGAGACATTGCGTGTCAAAGGATCTCAGGCGCCGAAGACCGCGATGGATGATGTCCTTATCCAAGCATGACATGCTCGATACGGACAAGTATATATATTTTTTTAATGAAGCGTGGGGTTTATAGACATTTCATATTTATTTTGCAAGATGCATATAGGTAAGCAAAAGCTCACAGGAACTGCGAAACAAACAAAAACACTCCTGTACACGCCGCATGCGCGCGCGTAAATCACTGCGGGCTGGCACGCGACGCGAAAACGCATCCACACTGAGTAGGTTTCGCTGCTGAGCCGCAAGGTGGCGACTCTGCTCGATCTCGAGGCCAATATGTCCATGCTCTACATCAAACATTAATCCGCTGATGTGATTCGCTGGAGCGTTTTCGAAGTTTTTTTTTTTTTGACGTTTTTACGTGCGCTATCTAGTTTTCTCTGTAAGCCTAAATCTTGCCACAGATAGCATTCGAACACATTGTTTCGATGTGCACGCTGAGAAATGTGTAGGCTATTGTTTTAATGTTCCTGAACTGAAACGTCGTATTTAGGCTCGCTTAGTTCGTGATCTTGCAGACAGGTTGTTATGGACAGAAAGGGACACTTCAGCGTCGCTATTCTGCCATTTTAGTGCTTTAAACGTGGTTTTGACGTCAGCAGAAACAGCTTCGAGCAGACTTTGGTGTTCACACTCAAAGATAAACATGCAGCCTACATATGCCTCCGAGGCACCTCAGTTCGCCCGCAGGCCGACCTCGCGGGGCTAATTTGGCGTTGCATCCTGTTCTACGTACAAAAGGCGAATCGCGCTCACACCCAGAAGAATAAGGGGAACGTGTTGATTAAATACGCGAGGAGAGCAGATTGATAAATACGCGGGCACGTACACCACCTACAAGACTCAGCGCATCCGGAAGTCTTCCCTTCTCCTTCTTCGCCGCTTCTTCTACAACTTTATTTCCATGCATCTCGCTTTCGCGCGTATATGCATAGCCCCGCAATACATAGTCAGTTGCGTAGTGTGTCTCTAGACGCAAAGAAAATTGCTTTCTAAAAGAACAATCCGTCTTGCCCGTGCTGGGATCTTCTCACTGCCCCACCTTTTCACTAGCGTTCTCTTACCATTCTTATTTTTCGTTCCTTTCTTCTCGTCTATTCCATTCTGTTCTCTCTTGGCCGTGGGATACGTGGGTGGTGAATGAATGCCTGCGTTAGGTGCCTACGAGAGAGAAAAAACAAAAGGAGGAGGCCGCAGAGGGAGTTCGAAAACAAGGGGCGTCTCAGGGCGGAAGAAAGAAAGTTTGTTGCGACTCTTTGTTTGCTCTCCCCGGGCCGTTTATTCTACCCCAGCTGCGGAGAGCAGCCTGCACACCGATTTCGCCGAATAGCTTCTGCAGACGCGTTCGCTCCCCTCTCCCATCGCACAGCCGCAGAGCAGGTGTACGCGGCTGCGCGCACTTTTGCGCGTACTCGCAAGGAAAGCGCTCCGCTTGTTTTCCTTTTTCATCGCTTTATGCGCGATAAGAGGAGGGGGAAAGGCGTCGCGATGAACGCGGGTAGTAGTAGCGACCGGCCTTCCTAAATCAAGTACGACTTCGCCGGAAAGTTCGGGTGACGTGCAGGAAAGTTCTGTCTTCAGATGGTACGTGTGCACGTCAGTCATAGGTCGTTCGTATTTGCGTGAATATAGCTCACAATTATGTGGCACTGGAATGTAAAACTGTAACGCCAGCGAATCGGAACCTGAAGTTTCGCTTTCGTCGGGAATTTATGAGCCGCGGTCTCAGTCTCCATGTGCAAGCCCACGGTAGGTATATTCGTGGGCTCGCCAGGAAAGCAGTTGCGCTGAAAGGCGCTAGATGCGAGGAATTAATGAATGAAATGTTTTCCACTTAGTATAAGTAGCTATCTATTATCAGCAATGTACGTGGGCAATCATGTTTAGGGCTCCGAACACTAGTTCGGTAACTCACAAAACAGCCTTCCGATGTGGCCAGGCGATCACTACATCTTTTAGAGGTAGATAATCAAACAATATTCTTCTGTATCAGCATTCTTCTACTCTTAAGTAGAACTAAAGAGGAAATCAAAGCATTTGATGCACAAGCGGCCCGTCTAGACTAGACAGATGTCAAGACTTTCCGCGGCCTTAGTCATCTGGGATTATTTGTCGCACATAAACATTTCACCTGATCGTATTGTTCCCAACAATTCATATTAATCAGGTTAGGTCTATTAGAGAATTAAAAAAAAAAAAGGGGGGGGGGGGAAAGGTATCTCCCATTGATAGCTAATCAACATTATTCCAATCAAAATATCCTGACCTCATGCAACTCCCCCTCTACCGAAATCAACGCGGCCGCAGCATTGCCTAGGCCTCACAGTAATCGACAATTAAACGCTACACGCGTCGCGTACCAAGTAATGGACTTTAATCTTTCCTCTATGCAAGTAATTGTCTTTTTCTCTGCCCGTAAACCACTTCCGACAGGCGGAGCAACCCAATGCATAAACGCTGCACGCGTTGGAGCGCCTAATTCTTCTTGATTGCCGGTAATTAAAGAGAGCGACTCGATGTCCCCTTTATCACGACACAGCTTCCGAGAGCGCCTCAAAGAGCGTTAACCTGGTCAGGCGCGAAGTGACAGTGCCAAGACTTACCCCGCACCCCCTTTTCCACCCTTCGCCATGGATCTGCACCTCCATCGACGCTTCGCGCAACCGTGAAAGAAGGCGGCGTCTTCAGATGGGGCCGCGCTCGCATGCGCGCGAAATTGCTTTCACCTGTTGGCTGCGTCGGTGGCGGCGCGCCAAACTGGAGCAGTGTCAAGAACCCTCGCGCGGGCGCTGCAACGGCGGCGGGCAATGTTTTTCACGCTACGAGGCTCCCGGAGAAAGGATACACGCTGTCTTGTATGCCTCCCCGGTGGCGGCGGGGGCCCAGAATAGGTGCCTTAGCTCAAGACGTCGACTCCTCGGACGGGAGGTCAGGGAACGAACGCCGCGCTAGCGGCGATATGCTTCGCGCCACCTCCAAGACGCGTGGGCGCGCACGGCGTGCGACCGATGACACGGTACGCTGCTCTTCCTGCTGCTACCTCCTTTCCACGCCGGCCTTCCGTCGTTGACGTTAGCCTGCGCGGAGAGGCGCCGTCTCGGAACAGCGGCGATGATGTCTAGTTAAGCGTGGATAGAACGTGAATATTCAATTCTTGCTGTGCTGTACCGCATCGAAGTCGAAAAATTCGAACAGAATTCGCCCGTGAGAACAAACGTTCCTATTGCTCTTCCCGCATGCAAAGTCGCTAACACGAGCAGACTTTTAAGGGGAAGTGGCTGAGATCCCACATAGTTGCCGACGGAACGACACGTCTCACTGAGGGCCGCCCAACGTCAGCATGGTGCTTGCCGGTTCCGTCTGTGCATTGCTAAGAAAAAAGAGAAAATATAGTGGAAGACGGCAAAAAGAAAATTGATGTCTGCAAAAACGGGCCATATTGACAATTGAGGCCCCAGGCATGTGAGTGAGTGACAACTTGATTTATCACAAGAGGGAGTGGGGAGAAGGTTTTATGCTGGGTAGGTCCCCGCTATCCTCTGACCACAGACCAGACTCTTGCCCTGGAGATCAGGCGCTGGGCTGCGCAGTACAGCCTCCCACTGCCCCTTTGAATGAATATTGAGGGATTTTGGTGGCAGGTGACGAACATAGCCCCAGATGATAGGGTCGAGGTTGGCTCTGACCGAACAGAGACACAAGGAAACGAGGAAAGACAGTGTCCCGTCCATTGCGTTGTTCCATCTCCATGCAGAACCAATTAGCACGCCAACTCGCTTTTGGAGATTTCAAGCTGAGGAGGGATGTGTGGCTTGGGGGATGAGATTGCGGCGGAAAGCAGGAGGGAGAAGTGTGCGAGTCTGAAGCTGACGCCAGAAAATCTCGCGTGACCGAGAGGTTTTGCAGTGTGCAATGTGATATGCAAGGCGACCGAGGGTGTAATTGTGACAGCTATGAATAAAGTGGAGGACTAACAGGAGGTGGTACCATAAGAAGAGTTTAAATTTCCTCAAAAACATTCTGAGTAACACTATTTCACATTATTCAAGCTTTGCGCCGCAGTCGCTCCTCCTCACCCTATCCTCTCTCTTACCTTTACTCCCTCGCTGAACGTTACACTTGTGTTCGTTTTGCTCGGCGTATAAAATGATCTCTCGTGCAGAGCGTTTCAGCAGAGAGCAACAGAGACCATTCGCTGGAAGCCTGCGAGTCCGCAGTTAAGGCAGAAACTGCTCGGGGACACGCCTTGTCAGGGCCACCACACTGCGGTCAAATTCGTCCGAAAACGAGATGTACTAGGATAGGTTCCTCCTGGCACCGTAAAGCATGAATAATGCCTTCCTGTCCTCTGTCCTGTCCTGCCCTCTGCCTGTCCTCTTCCTTGACGCAACCCGCTATGAACGTTTTTTTCCAGGTTGTAGACCACAGAGAGAGAGAGAGAGAGAGAGAGAGGGGGGGGGGGGGGGAGAGGGATGACGCGTCAGGGTTGTAATACATGGAAGACGGCTGGCAAAGCGTCTGGCTTCGGGCTATGCAGCACGGTGCCTTGCACCTCTCTTCGTGGAGGTCATTTCTCTACGAGAGCTGGCCTTACAGAAGTCGATGCATTCACGTCTGGCTTCGCTTATAGCGCGTGCTCCGTATCTTGCTCGCTAGGCGGAGTGGCGTTGTTGGTGGTGGGGCGCTTTTTACGGAGGTGGACATGATGAATGCCCCCACGAGACGATACGCCAGTTCTAATTACCTGTCACGCCGCGGTCGAACGAGGGTGCGGGAATTCTTTGTGTCAGGCTCCCCTTCCCCACTTGTCCTCCTCTCATTGCCGTATGCCTCCCCCTCCCTCTCGTCAACTGCTAGTGATGCACCCTGTGAGCTGGCTTCGCCGCCTTCACGCTCGCGCTCGAGAGTACGTACAGCGGGTAAGCGTTCGCCATCGCATCATCATGAAGAAGGGAAGGACAGCCGACGTCACGTTTTCCTTTCCTGATTAAGTACTTACGCCCGTCGTCTCCGCAATGGCCCGTCCCATCTCTCTCCCAACCCAGCCCAGCCTGTAATGAGCCCCAGAGAAGAAGACTGCACACGGGCCCATCCCTCCAAATGTCTCGCTTCGCCCGGCATAGGCGTTATAGCGCACGCGCCTTACTCCTTTTTATTATTATCTCTTCGTTAGGCCACTTTGATCGCTTGTACACGATGGTGAGTTAAAAAAAGAAGGCCACTAGTTGGGCCGCCGTCTTTTACTCAGCTATTCCCTTCAGATACCGACTTTTCTGTTACTTTATTACGCTTTTTTGAGTCACGGTGTCATCCGTGATACTAGCCGGAGCACAGTCGATACGGTCGTCACAAGTAGCGCGGAGCGACCGAAATGGCTCTGACGCTGATCGACAACACCGTGTTCGCGTTAGACTTTTTTTTTTCTGTATCTCTCTCTCTCTTTCTTTAGCCCTCCGCCTTGTCGGCGCTAATCAGCGTAGCGGAGTGACAGTTTACGGCAGACTCGTGACACGCGTGCACCCCTAACTCCGTTTTAAAGATTAACCGTCCCTTTAAAAGTAGCGCCGTCGAAAAATAAATGAGCGCAGAGCGAAACTCATACGCGCTGTTTTGTAAACTATACTGTCAAAGCCCCCGACACTTCATGAATAATATCTATCTGCTCGATGGAACCGACGCAGCTCAGCATGCTCATAGCAGCAGCGCGTTTGGAGCCCCTGACCCGATTTCACGCGGAGCGCTTCCAGATGAGGCGGACGCTCCTCACATCATCATTGGCAAGAACAACATGGGTCAATTTGAAATGAGGAAAAGCGTTGGCGTGATTTTGGAGGAATCAAATAAGAATGGCAGATAAACCTGTTTCTAATTTCTATCACGTTCGTGACGAACTGGGACGTCACGTCAAGCGTATCAAAATCCTTTCAAGAAGCATTGTAGCTGTTTTTTGTTTTTTATGTCTCTGTCCTGACTCAATATTGCATTGCTAACGCTACGGCTTTAAAGGCCCGGTCCTGCAGAAAATACGGAATTGCTCTTGATGGTGTGAACGAAAAAATCCGGACGAATATGATTGGTCTGTGGGCTGGGTGACGTCACAGGACCACGTGACATGGCAGAAATGGCAGGAGCTGCCTACTCTGGTATTTAGGTCCTGTGAGATGTATTCTGCCGATGGAAGTGTGTACTGGGGGCATTCGGATGTGATAGAGTGTGGGTGAAAGATGCAAAATGTTTAACGAAAAGTACAACTAGGCTTTCGATTTCACATTAGGTAGTTCTAAGCATCCCTCGAAATTTTTTTATTTTTTTTTTTTTTTTTAGCACCCGCGCTTGCGTTAAGTTTTACGCCCAATCGCGGCCACGCGGCGCAGCGCCAACAACAAAGGCGAGAAAAAATACAAATTGGAGGGATACGGATACGACGCGGTAGCGTAAATTGAACATTTCAGCGGTCTGAGGTCTTTTTGCACATCACTTCGCAACCAAGAACGCTGTTTTATTTTCATTTTAGATTTAATTTCTGCATTTTAATAAGTGCTATACCCTGCTATTCTGTACGAGGTGCTATCATGAAGGCCGTAAACTAGTGGTCGAGGAGTAGCACTCCCGGCTCAAGACTCTAGGAACAGCGGTTCGAGACCCGGCTCGACAATTTTTCTTTACAGTGAAATGGATTTTATTTGTTTAGAGGAACTATACGCAATGATGGTAGAATCGCGCTATGGCCTTCTAGAACAATAAGAAATTGCGTAATGATGACATCGCTGTTGTTGTGTGCTTGAATTACCCGCGCGAAGTGATGTTGTGTGATGTCACAACCCTACCAACCAATCCGGATTTTCCCGGCAAAATTTATACCAACCTGCAACGGCAGTTTTTCCGCTGAACGGATTCCTCGAAGCTATCGCGTTGAAAACGTCAAGTAATTCTTCGCAACCGAAGTGAACGCTCGTTCTCTCTTGCGTCGCCGCCTGTACAACGTCAAGCTCTGCGAAGTAGCAGAAAGTGGGCCACTAAAGTAAGCTCTAGACTAAGCACTAGAGTAGCTCCAACGCTGTAAGTAGAGTCGTGGCGTAGTCCCATCGTGCCCGCCACACGGCGACTTCGTGGAACAATACGAAAGCTTCCCGCGTTCTCCTGCGTTGTCTACGCCAAGAAGAGCCGTCATCGCGCAAATAACGAACGACTTCCTTCAAGAACTTCTCTTCGCGATCCCGACCAGTATGCATCGCTGCATTGAACGCTCTTCACAACAGACCCAACTTTACCCTGCACCTAAGAGGCGCATACACTCAGCATTTCCATACACTCTCGAGGTTCTTCAGGTGAAAACTATGTACAGTCGGTTGTAACATTTTACGCAACACTGGAGTCAGAAACAAATAGACTACACCTTGCGACCTTGACAGGTCGTCTCGGTGCAAAAGAGGCATGCTGCTCCCAACCATTTACGCAAATCGGAGAATTTAAGCGCATATAGGTTGTGCTTCAGAGCAGTGAGACATCTTCTTTAACCCATTGAATCTGTAGCCATCTGATCAGCATGCCATTAAAAGACGATTGTTTTATTGATATGGCTCGCGATGTTCTTGTTCGCGAGGGTCGAAACTTAAGCACCTCGCGCTGGCCTTCCACCGCCTGTCTTCATAATTCGTACTCCATTGGCGCGCGATCTCCTTCGTCCGTCAGCAAACACAGACGGCCTCCCAGCCAGACAACAACGACCTCAGTACGCAGCTAAGTCAAACGAAGGCTCCCCTTATTGAACCTCGTTGTGCACGTGTCTTTCAGGGGCGTTGACGACGTGATAAGGAGGCGCGCCGCTCTCGATAATAAAAAGCAGCAACGGAGGGGCACATCTGCTAGGCGCCCTGGCAGAAGCGGCGTCAGCTCAAGAGAAGAAGGAGGGTCGCTCGGTCGTTCCTTCTTCGGGACAGATCCCACCTGCGGCAGAGGGTCGAGCTTCGGTGAAGGCTCCGACCGGCTATAATAATTCACGCCGCCCAGGATTTCCGAGAACGCGGTCCACGAGCGGTCGGTCCGCCGGCCGGTGCCGCTTTGGGTACGATATGTCTCTCGCTGGTACGGCGTTTCCTTTTCGGTCTCGAGCGGCTTGTCTGCTCAGCTCTTTACCGCGATCGTGCCTAAAGAAGCACGCTGAGCGCGGCACAATTGATTTATTTGATTGCCGTGAACCCAAGGTTCATGGTTATAGCAATGCCAACAGAAAAAAAAAAAAAAAAAATAAAAAAAATAACGAACAAGCGCTTTTTTTTCTTCTAGCAACATTTTCCCGCATAGTATTTATTTGAGCTCGAGCGTATGAAACACAAATCAGTATCTAAATTACTGTAGAAACGCTGAGAAGGAATACAGCGAACATTTTTTTTTTACAACAAAATTTTGTGTACCGGAATCGCTCAACCTATCCGCAGAGGCAAGTGTCATAAGAACGGTGGAGTCTCTTGCCTTAGAATCATCCTCCCCCCTTAAATGTCCAGTCATCGTCATCAGCAAACAAAGTTTTCTAATTCTACGGCTTGAAAAGAAGTTACTATTGTAAGTTGTAACGGCGAAGTAAAACATGGAAGACGCTATATATATATATATATATATATATATATATATATATATATATATATATATATATATATTGTTCTCAGTTGCTGTTGTAGTGTGTCGAACGTTGGATGGTATATTATGCATGCTACCTTTTCGAAACACACTAGTTTGTACTACTAGAGTAATGTAAATGTTTGTTTCTTTGGATACTTTATAGACAGAGGCTGAATTTCCGTAATTGTTGCGCTCCTAAAGTTATTTAGACAGTTTGCTGTAACAAGCTCTTCGCCGCTGGCAGGCAAGACAACTGCGCGAGAAGCAGTGACGACACTGACGACTTCTTGAACAGCGGCGCGGGGACAGGAAGGGGCAAAAGACCCAGCGAGAGCCGTGGAAGCTCGGCGACGCATTTCGATGTCTATTTTTAAAGATGTCGGGCCAGCGTGCCCCGCCGGCTGCAAATTTTAATGTCGCATTCTCCCTTTCTTTTGCCTTTGATATTCCACTTTTGCTTTTAAAGCACTCGGTTCTAATGCAAAGAATAAACGGCGAGGAAAGAGGGCGGCAAGGCCACACGAAACGCAGATCTTTCACATGACACGCAGATGCGGGAAGAAATGGTAGCTTTATTCTTCTATTATTGCTTTCTACGTGCTAGGGCAATCTCTGCCGGAGTCTATTGATCGTTCATTCAACAAAGTTTGCTTTAGTTTTTCAACATGTTGCCAACGCTGTAGGTCAGTGGGTGCGGTAATTAGCCACACACACGGCGCTCGCCTGCTGAACACAATGTTGAAAGATCAAATCTACATTTGGATGGAAGCGAAACGCAAACACATTTGTGTGGAGTGCAATGCCACTACTCGTTAAAAAAAAAAGAAAAAAAAAAACACTCCCGTCCCGTGTGATTCGAATAAATCCGGAGCCCTCCATTACAACCCCCCCCCCCCCCCTTCCTTCCCCTGTATCAGTCTCTGCGCATTCCTCACCTACCCCTTCCCATCGTCATCACGTTTCGTCAATGAGTTCAATATCTATGAATACGACGTGTCTGTTCCAATCCTCCTCCTAGAGCCGAGGTCTTTCCCCGTGACCCTGCTGTACAAGCTGTATTTCTTGACGGACTAATTTCGCGCAGATAAATGCTGTAATCATGTAATGGCAAATAAATACGCAGCGGGTGCACTTACTCGATTGCCTGCGGCCCGTTCCTGTAGCATCATGACAAAGTCTTCGTTTCTTATATTTCGTTATTTTTTTTTTTTATTTATCTGCTGCAATACTGAGTGATCTGAAGCTCCTACGTGCCTTCGTTTGACAGCTGCTGCCGCAGAAAAACAAACCACGTACGTGTGCCTCTCCCACGAAGTTCTCGTTTTGTGTTTTCTTTCATCATTTTGCTCACGTATTCTTAAGAAGTCGGTCGCCTGCAAGTCTTCTGTGTAGCTCATGGATAGATAGATATCAGTGTGCATCAAGGAGTGCATGTGCTGCAATACAGTCAGTGTATAAGGTGGTTGTCGATCATAAGGCCGGTGAGCTAGATATGCGTCCCTGCTTGCCGCAAGGCCATCATGCTATGTACTCTGTTGTGGGTGTGCTAATCATCTAAGTGGACTCCTTTTGGGTGGAATGTTAAATCATGTATGTTTTCGAACGCACCTCGAAAAGGAAGAAGTGCTGGCAAATTTCATCGCTGAGTGAGTGCGAACAGTAGTTTTTCCAAACCGAATTCAGTACGAAATCGTGTAGCTACATAAAAACTGTATCGAATACGAATCGAATATTCGTTTCAATATCCCTTATTTGTGAGAATGTTGACACGAAACGAATAATATTTATTTACTAATTTATTTATTTGTTTCAAAATACTGTAACCCCATTCAGGGGCGTATTAGGAGGAGTTGGTTACTTAATACGAAGTAAGATTTTACTTACCAAAACCACACGGCAACGATAAAATATAAACATGTAACCAACACAGAGTACCTCTGCATGTTAAAACTTGTTGCAACGACCCAATCGCGGACACGAAAACAGAAAGTGAACGAATGTCACCTTTTAATGAGTTCCAGTTTTGCACAGTTCATAGAAAGAAGCTGCATCTCAAATCTTTAGTACGCAGCTAGCGGAATTGCAATGTAGAGTGGAGGAACTTTAAGTACAGTTTTCCGGCTGACTAGAACAGACCTGAATTCGAACATAAAGCCCACATAGCATACCTTACCGGGCCGTACCGTACCGTGCGTACGTACCAGTCCATCGTTGTATACTAGCCGACTTCGTTTGCTTTTGATGAAATTTATTATATGTGCACGACTCATTGAAGAATGTAAAGCTGTTTATTCTGGTATTCCCCTGTCTGGTCTGCCTAACGACAAAAGAAAAGAGAGAGAGAGAGAGAGAGAGAAAGAAAGAAAGAAAGAAAGAAAGAAAGAAAGAAAGAAAGAAAGAAAGAAAGAAAGAAAGAAAGAAAGAAAGAAAGAAAGAAAGAAAGAAAGAAAGAAAGAAAGAAAGAAAGAAAGAAAGAAAGAAAGAAAGAAAGAAAGAAAGACTGGCATCTAGCGGAAGCGTTGTTTATAACATGCAAGAATGTTGACGCATGGAGCGCCAATATTCCTGGTCATGGTAATTTCACAAGCTGTTTCTCGACCTGGCCGGAGTACGTAGGTTAATGATGCCGACTCGCACGCATATAAGTTCAGCTCTCTGCATGACTCCAGGCAAATCCTAAGAGAGAGAGAGAGAGAGAAAGAAAGAAAAAAAGGGGGGGGGGGCAAGCGCAGATGTCACGTGACCCGATGGTTAGACAAATAAACTTTGCGATTCATTCGCAGGCCAACTGTGGGCATCCATGCGTTGCGTATAGTACTATAGACGCTCGCTTTCCGCTTGAGGGGAAGCACGGGCCAATCACTGTCACTTCCTCCGTTCCAAGGCTCACGTCGTGGCATACCGAGGAGACTTGACCCCAGAACGACCTCTTTTCAGTACAGTCATAAACCGTGTATACTTTCACTTCCTGCATCCTGTTGTTGCCATGACATTCGTCTTCATCAAGTATACAAAAAACGCAGGGCAGATTATGGCATGAGTGTCGTTATCGTTCGCTGTGTGTAGCAAAGAGCTGATGAGCTGGCGGCTAAATGTAAAACCAAACTATACGATGCTCGATTATACATAGAGAATGACTGCTAATGTTTGTCTTCTTTGCATATGTGCTTTTAGTATCATAATTCAATCCATACGGTGAAATGATTCTGCCGTTAACAACGGTCTACAGTGAACAACTTTCGTATGTTTTCCCCCTTTTAATGCGTCATCTTCTATTGCGCGACAGGGGAGGGGGGGGGGGGGGGGTCGAGAGACTGTCCTTGGCAAATAAATAGTGGTGTATGACATACAGCGCCATGACTGCTCAATGGGTATCTGGAGCTTTGTTATCATGCACGAAGTCGCGTATTCGATTATCGGCCGCGTCGTCTCTATTGCAATGGAAACGGATAGCGAAATCTGTCATACGCCGAATTAAGTCGGGACGCACGTTCAAGAATTCCCGATGGTTGAAATTATTCCGAAGCTCCCCACTACGGTGTGCCTTACGGCAAATTTTCTTTTCCGAGCGAATGGCTGGCTCCTGACGTACTGCATGTTCAGATCGATGATTGATAATGAAAAGCGTTATACACACGCAACACTGAAGCTTCATTTGCATTACGCGGTGACCGGTCTCTGAAAAGTGGCCATTTGCGTGTTGCCACAAATCCTATAAACCGTACTTGCTGGAAGTCGCCCTGTGACCGTTGGTTTTAAAGACGGAGCATATTCCGTTTGAAGCCAAGCCAGAAACATAAAAAGGAAGAAAATAAGCGCAGTGGAAGTCAATCAGATCAATACTAAAGTACCTGAAATAATGAAAATTCTTGTACGTTTCGTCAAGCTTGGTGTCGGGCACGTCATAATGAGACCTTAAAACCTGCAGCAGACATTAAAAAAGGTCACACGAAGGTCGCGCGTATTTCTTTGCTTGTTCCGAGAGGATCCGACACACGAGAACCGTAATACAGGTTCACACCGGCACCGTAAACTTACTACACCGATAGCGTGAAGTTGTCATCTGATAGTGTCAACAGAGGCACTACCTCACCTTGCCTGCAAACTAAAATAATAAAAGCTATTTTTGTGAAGTTTCGAAATGAAAAACGAAATAGGTGGAAAGGAATCTTCGGCGTACTTTCTTCCTTCTGGAAAATAATAAATATGTGTGCGCGTAAGTGTGCTGTTCGACGTTATCATCAGTCGTCCGGCGAAACAAAATGCATAATAGGCTCATTCAAATTTATCTTATTGCGGCAGCAGCAACCATTACATACTGTTAGGGTTGTTTGGAACCTGTAATGGACGGCCGCGCTTTCTTTACGGCGTTCACCGCGTTGGAAGCTCAAGTCAGGTCACAGTAACGTAAACAATCGCACATCGAGACATTCAAGAGTTGCATACAAGAACTCGTGAGCAGCGGGCTCTTTCGCATGCCGACTCACCTTGCGAATAGCATCACGCTCTTTTCCTATCAGATGAATGGACGGACGCGAGGAGTGGTCTGCCGAGTTTAACGACCGTAACAGATGCTACGCAGGGAACCGGCACCAGCAGCAGCTAGATGGCTTCGGGAGACGTCTTCACTGCCGCTATGCGCTGGTGTGCTGACAGTTATTGCCGACGATCGGATCTCTCGCGTACAATTCCTGTAGTGCGGCACCGCGAAATGTCTAGATTTTTGCGTCTCAACTTCTTGGAAGCGATTCTTGGCAGCTGTGGACTCAGCTAAACTATACCCGACGGCCAGCGCGCCCGTCAGGAAGTGGAACGGCGGCTTCGGCTGGTGCGGACGGTCATCGCTGTGGGCCGGGGCCGGGATTTCGTGCCGCGAATTCGCGCGCGATATTTGCAGCGATAATAACACAATAGATGCTCGCGTGCTGTTGAACGTTCCCGCCATGCGTGCTGAACAATAAATACACGTTTGTTTTCTTTTATCTATTCGTTTTACGAATACAATGGGACATTAAGCTCTTTTTTTCCCCCTTTCGTTAGCACTCCGCCATCGTTACTGCGGTAAAAAAAAAAAAAAAAAAAAAAAAAAACGCATATTGCGTTCAATGACTTTGAGCTTGTTTACAAAGGAATATTCCGACGTAGCTTCTCGCTTCCAAATGCGCACACTGAACGAGATGGGCTGGTACAAGAAGGTTTTTCTTTTATAATGGCCTGACCGGGCAAGCCACAGCAATGCTTAAGATTTCAAACAGACCTAAAAAAAAATTTATGGCGCGTCGGACCGTAATTCTCCGTAGATTTCTAAAAACGAAAAAATCCACATGAAATATTCACAGCGGATGAATGCTAGACGCTTAAAAGTTCTCTCCTCTGGCATCCTGCCGCTATTTTTTTTTTTTTGTTGTTGTTGTTATTACTATTAAACATTATGCCGAAAATGGACTGCTATCACTGTAAACCTGCACGTGCTGCCAACAACATTACAGTGGTCGATCAGTGCCCAATTGATCTACTACCTGTGCATTACCCAGTGCAACAGAAACTAAAATCACTAGATTGGGTCTGTAAATGCCAGTATTACGAACAAGGGAAACGTTGCAACTGCATTTCGCCCGCGGTAGATTTCACATTGAGCTGAATAAGCTTAGGACGAATTTGCCTTCCACCTATAGAATCAACGCACAAACGGCGGTTATACCAGCCCCGCTTGATTTTTCCCCGCCCAATATGTAATGCAGTGCTATAAGGAACCAATAAAATGATACCAGCGCTCGTGAAAGAGCACTTAATTGCGTAGTAGGCACCGTGACCAAGTAAAAATTTGACAGCACCTCTAATTTCCGCTCGCCATCAAGGCGCGGGCCAGATCATCGTCCCATGCTAAGACCTAATGCGAATCCTCGTCGAAGATAACATCGAAGCAAAATTTCTACATTTTTCCCTTTCGACGTGACAGTTCTCAACCCTTTACATCTGGCCGAGCTGGTCTTCGATTTCTTCCTCCACCCACAAAAAGAAAGAAAAAAAATACATAAGGAGAGGGACTTTCTTCGCCGCCCCACGAAAAGTCGATCGCGGCTCCATATAATTCTTCAGCCAAACCCGCGCGCGCCGCGCATGGAAACGACCTTGCTGCAGCGAGTATAACAGATAGCGATCGCGGCGAGAAATATTGCGCATAGTCACATTTTTAGCGGACCGACCGGCGGGGCTCTCAATAAAAACGAAATGGTTTTCACCTGTTTGCGTTGCCCTTTTAACGCGGGTCTGCTCTGGCGCATGCGGAATGTAAATCAATCAGCGATACCCGATTGTGCCCCTCCCCTCTTTTACGGTGCATAACTCAATGGCCACGCGGCATTTCTGGCCTAATGTATGGGACGCAGGCCTGCGTTTACGATCGGGCTGGTGACCCTTTCTGTACAAACTCAATTGGAGTGCGTACAGTTCTTCAAGGCCGTTGAACGCAGTAACTCACTATAGGGCGGTGAGCGCACGCAGGGTTCTTAAAGTCGGAGACGTACGCCGTGAATGTGATTGGGCCTGCAGCGTGATTGCTGAATGTAGGGTCGCTTCTAATACCGAGAAGGGAGGTTCGTACTTATCTGTATAGGTATGATTTTACGCAGTGGTTTTCATTTTCTTTCTCTATCCATATACGCCCTGATCGAAGGGGTGTGGTCGAGAAAGATCCTGGCAGATAGCGCTGGAAGGTTGAGAGGAGAGAAGGAAAGAAAGACAGATGAGCAGACTGCGCACGTGGTCAATTACTCCGAGAAGTTTATTTCATGACCGATGCACTATACTACTCACTCACTCTTTAAAGCCTACGGGTGCAGGGCTAGTCACTCAGAGCAGGCTATCAAAATGAGGTACGGTGTAAACATACCACTGTCTTTCAAGGCGTGTTACGACTTTCTCATTCTTACAGAAACGAGCTGCTATTAGGAAGGAAAAAAATGTTCTAAGAAAATCGACACCAGGGGTGGTGTGTTGGCCGGCGTACGTCGTCGGCGGTTTGCACAAAACCCCATAAACGTTCCCCGGCTTATGTTTTTAATCTATATCCTCAGAATACGCTCAACCTTGCTCCGCTGTGCTTCACATTTTCTGCAGAGTTGTATTTAATGGTGTTTTTCTTGTGTACGGCCTTGAAGCGGTAACCGTGTGAGGCGACAGGCCCTAGCGATCCGTCGCGCGACGCCGCCGCCAACGCGTCGTTGTCGCTGGTGCATACCGTTCGGAGCGACGGGGCTCAGCGACGGAGAGGCGCGTTTTCAGCGTTGCTGTTACCGGCGCCTCGTCATTCGGTCAAGGGGATGTGCAATCACGCTATATCCCATTTCTATCACTAAACATAATGAAGTAACGATAAAACACTGATGAAATTTATGTGTAGTAGCGCAGCGTTGCGCTCCCCTGCAGTAACTTTCTCCTGCTCCTTTCGAAAATTAACAATATCTAGCCTCACTAGCCTTTTTTCTTTTCTTTTACTACCCTTACAAGTTTTTACTGAATTGTCTCGATGCACTCATCAGACGAAGTCAGAGCGTGCAGGCACCAGGTTCTTCGCCCATACCGGACTAGGAAAACCAACTTCACACGCAAAAACAAACAAAAAAAGCCAGAACGGAAGTTGAGCACCCGAAAGCCTTCTGCGATTGGCTGCCTCGTGAGCTGCTTCCGGGCGACACGCGAAATTTATTAAAAACTCAGAAACTGAGCGACAGCGACGAGCGGCAATGCTTAGGCGGCCCTCAGCCCGCCACGCGGCGGCGTCGCGCGGCATGTCGCCTCATGCGGTTAGCGCTTAATTCTTAATCGGTCTTTTGCATACGGTGGCCATATACGAATGTGACAGGCCGTATAGTAGAGGGTGGGCTTCATGTTATTCAGACTTATATATGGGCGTTTCTTTAATGTGCACAGAAGTACCTGGTATACGTGTTGTTGTTTATTTTTTACTTCGGCTCCATCGAAATCCGGCTGCCATGGCGGTAGCAAACCCGCGACCTTGAGCCCCGCGACCTTAAAACATCGAACAACGCCTCCCGATTATCCCTCCTCGAATCGCTCGAGTTTTCTGACTTCGCCGCAAAAAGAGTCTGCGGGTCAGAAAAAGCATAGCACGAGAAAATACATTATAATAAGCACTTTAAATGCGGCGCTTGCTCTTTAGAAGAGCGATCCCATTTCCATCACGCGTGAATGATGCGCTACCCAAGTTCCGATTACTGTTGTGATACTGGGACGTGTACCTTTTCTGCATCCGCGATGCTGCAGGATAAGAATAAACTGCGCTAGCTTTCTGAACCTGCAATTTTGTGTGACCATTCTGAATATTCATGGCGTCCCAGGCGCACATAGACTGCGTGCGACCGTTCGTTGAGATTTAGGTGCCAACCAGGCGAGCCGTCCGCAAAAATGTCCCTTTCCCGGTGCGATGACCAGTCTCTGCCCTCGGTCACTCGTAACGACCTGACGCTGTTCCCCTACCTCCGATCGCCCTCCCCTTTCCATTACTCCTTTGTCCGCTTCTAGTTTTTTCGTCTCCACCTTTATGTGATCACGGTGAGTCGCTGCACTGTAACATCGCTGCTCTAAAGCTACACCAGTGCAGTGCACAGAGAAGCCGGAGAGGAGAATCCGTGGGATGACGGGCTGCTGAAAATGAACAGAGGTAAAAGTGAGGCCATCTGTGGGATGTTCTCTATGTAGCCACGGCGCCTGGTATCGCACTGTGAGGAGCAGCATGGACTGCGGTTGCTGTGTGAGGTCACAGTGTATGAACTGCCCGCAGGAATAGAGCACTGCGATGGTCCAAACAGGGTACGCAGTGAATGATTACACGCTAAGCTGTCATAAGATTCATAACTCAAGTCTAAGTAAAAAAAAAAAAGAAGAGAGAGAGAGATAATCTGGAATCGGAGATGGATAGTGCAAGGCGACTCCCAGGTCGACAAACTAATTTATCCCGAGACAGAACTAGCGCAAAAGAGGAAAGAAAAGAGGTACGCCGCGAACATCTATTGCAGTTCAACGCAGGATATACCACTGTTATACTCTGCCTGTGACCTCTATTGCGAGCAGCCTTAAGGCTGATTGTGAAAAAAATAAAATAAAATAAAATCGGAACTATAAAAGGACCACATATGGGCCCGTTGCCGCCAGCGTGAAAAGGTGCATTTCAAAACCACAATTATTAGTATCATTAACAACGCCTTCCCCAGCTTCGCATACTACGAGTGCCGTATGGAGGCACTTTCCAAACGGGCGAATAGTTAGTCCAATAAAGACGTTGAACAACAGAAACAACGGCCTAGAGTCGGTGGTATAGAGAGCATCCTTGAAACTAAACCGCCCCCTGATCGGCGGACAGGCTACACAACGGCCGCTCCCGCAGAGAGGAGCATTTTTTGGCTCCGCAGGAGGCTGAAAAGAGCCCCACCACCAAGTACCCATCCCAAACAGTATGAGTGCTGGTCCCACAAATCAACGACGGGAACGAATCTGCGCCGCGTAAGCCGTTAAGCCCGCGGAAAAGAAGGCACCTATGGAGGGGAGGGGATGACATATAAATGAGTAGCCTCGTGCGATAAGGAGGTAGAGAAGCAGCGGCGCCCAGCCCCGTCTTTGATGAATGCCCCGCGAGCCGCGATTTGGTCGGGGGGCCTGGCAGCGGCGGGCATTAGAAGGTGTTACCCAGCGCTTCGGGGGGCCCCTGGCCTTGTTTCGCCCGCGGCCTTGAACTGCATCTGCCTGATATCCGCGTGCTTCGGAATATCGCCCGACGCTGAGGTATGCTTGTACATCGTTTCTCCACGGTCCCTTTTTATGAAGCAGCGGCGCGGATAATGTACAAGGCTGGTACACGCGGGGTATCGTCCGAAATATGATGCCGTTGTGTGTGTTCTTCCTTTTAAGGCGCGCGCTAAGAGTGATAAGCAATTTTTTTTTATTTGAAGTAATTCTATAGTTAAACACTGGTTGATCAATGTGTGACATGAACGTGAAAACAGGCATTTTACGAGAAAAAAGTTTTCAGTTTGTTCTTTCCGGCTGCGTGCAGATGACTTTTAGGGTACAAGCGATCACAATCAGCATATTGAGCAAATAATCTGCTGAAGATTACAAAATTCGGCAGTGCGAAATTTGAAAGCATCTCTTCTGGTATTTTCGTTTTGTGCTACTGTATTGAGTGAAATAATTTGAGAGAGAGTCTTTTCCGTATGTTGACCCTACTCCATATATTCCCACTCAACCATCCCTCAACTGGACACGCAATTATTTCCCCGTTCTTGACTGTTTGTTATAACCGCCAGCGTGGCACCTGCCGAGGCGCCGCCATGCCTCGTAGACATCGCGTCTAACGATGTCTGGGCGATTTCACCGAAAAAAAAAAAAAAAAAAAACGAGGATGCATTAAGCTCCGACTTTCGCGACCGCGTTGATGGCTCCCGTCTATACCCCCCCCCCCTCTCCCCCATCCCCCCCTACACGGATCACTGAACTCTCTGAATTTATATATCTCGTGTATCTCATGCATCAGAGCATGTATTAGTCGTAAGCTACCGCATTGTGTGTAGGACGTTAAAGCCCCACTTTAACAAAGTCGTCCGAATGTTCTTGCATGACATAACGGTTGCATGTCTGACTGTAGGTCCAAGGGTTCCAGGTTCGAGTCCCAATTGTCACATTTAGATGTGGCAGCTGCCAAGTTAGCAGGGATAGCAGTACAAACCCTCTCCACGCCTGCAATCCATGTGACCTTCCAACTCCCACATGCCACACTCATGCTCGCCATTTTTCGATAAGTATATCAAGACGAAACCGTGGGAAGAACGTGGCATCAAAGTTCGGCAGTGGACTAAAAATGAATAAAGTTAAAGAGAACCAAAGGTAACATTGAATTTTTAAAATTCCACTCACGCGTCGTGTTTCCTGCGCTGCCGACGAAAGGAGGCACGCGGCCTAGTCACCCACTGCTTATCTTATTCACAAATCTTAAAATTCCTACGCTTGCGCTCCCTTTCCACAACGCGGACACACCACCGATCACAGTTCGAACCTGGCACACATTCTATAGAAGCAGTTATCTTGTCTTCACATCGTCGCTTTCCTTTTACTCTGTTTACCACCCCACCTCCGAGTCCAATTAGTGTGCAAACAGAAGCATAGAGTCGCTGCTGAGCCGGTTGCATGATCTCTCTCTCTCATGCACACACCGTGTGTGCGTATACATATATATATATATATATATATATATATATTATATCAGTAAGATGAGCAAGCAAGCAAGTAGGAGGAATCGAATCAAAACAAAACGGGTGCTCTAAATACATTTTGCTTTTTTGCTTTTGATAAAAGAAAAAGCTAAAGTAATATTCTATAATATATTTTTTTTTTGCAGCATAAATTGTGCATCCCAAGTATTTCTTTTCTCATTTCATATTATTCCTATCTCTTCAGTGCGTTATTCCGGAGATATTCAGACTGCCTGTGTTGATGGCACTGTTCTCTGTCCGTCACACCGTACATCTTCGTAACAGCCAGCAAGGCTAAAAGGTTTGTACTTAGGGTTTTCTCGAAAGGGGGGTCGTTATTGCTCTTTTTCAATTGTACGCCGTTCTATGACTAAGGAGTAGTCATTTCGGGATAATACGAGCACCTAAAAAGTCATAAACATCTCTGCAGATTTGACCACTCAGAATGGATTGCTGCTTTCTCTACCGTAATCGCCCTTAGCGATATCCGCACTTTACGCGAAAACGGGCGTCCACGGACGGTTAACACAGCCTTAGCCATTAGTGATGCACACAGTCCCCACTGTATTATAGCCAGCGAATGTCCAAGATGGACTTGCCATGGTGATAGATCTTATTCCACTATCCACGTACGTGTGCTTTCTCAAAGCCTGTGCACCGTGCGGAGAGGCCCGCGCCGAGGCTTTACTACTGCGCTCTCTTCTGAGCTTAGCATGTGAAGTTTTGAACTATGACGAAATTTTTGCTACGTCTACGCTTTCTCGCCTGTATATTATGAAGAAAATAACTTTAGTGGCTCTAACTTGTCGCCATCTTCATCACGTGCACTAGAGGACAGCAGCAGCATCTCAAAGGTGCCTGCTATTTGAAAGGGGGACATGCTTAATGTTGCTTAATGTTTGCTTAGCGCCTAAAGATGCGAAAAAGAAAGGTCAGAGGCATTGCCCGCACATTGTACGAGGGACCTGATCCCAGCAGCTAGTGCGAGAAGAATATTAAAGCGAAACGCGTAACATTTGGCAATGGACGGTGCCTGTACACTGCAACCTATAATGGGCACTGCACATCAGACGTGGGGGTGGCGATACAATTCTAATGGCGCGATGACACCTCAGCGAAAGAGAGCCCTGCACATCTAAAAAAGTTGAGGCGTCGTAAAGATGACGAAATGATTTTTTATTTTAAGAGTTATGCCTTTCTTTCATTAATTGTTCGGTATTTCATTTATTGTGGAATTCCCGCTCTCACCCATCAGTGCTTCAATAAAACGTGTCCAGCGCATTCGAACACATACATTATGAACTGGTAAAGCCTAGGAGCATTTAAGTATAGTTTCAGCAGTTTGTAGTCTTAAGGATTACACTAGTACCTCTCTTGGAAGAAGGCAGCAGAGCAGGTAACAACAAAACGCAAGAGGCACACACACGCACACAAAGACAACACTAGTACCGTTGCGCCTATAGGTGCTCCATAAATCCGCGCGAAATTGCGCCTTGGTAAGAGCACTTTGATGGTCTTGTAATGCGTGTAAACATCACGTGATCAGAATATTTTTGGGCCAAAGATGGCGAGCTTAAGGCAACTAGACAACGTATGTATAGTTACCCAGCCAGTAATAGCGCAGGTATTTATTTTAATATAGCGATCTCCCAGGATTTCATTTTTTTGCTCTTGATTATTTCTTTCCCAGAGATTTTTCTCGAGATACTGTTTGATTCAATTCGACCACAGTTTTGTAAGCAGTCTAAGATGCAGACTTCCTGATATGCTCAGTCACAGTGGCGGACTTGCTGTAAGCCATTGTCCACCGAACCGGTGACGGACAGCAGCATGCATTCTCTCTCGTCTTCCACATTTACTCCTGTAAGCAATCGGCGAAATGAAGGCGTCTGCATGTAAATGATCGTGTGCAATTTACGTCCAGATAGGTATACATAGTTACGCCCCTGTGTCGCGTTAGGTTTCGTTTTTTTTTTTTCGTTTTCTTTCTTTTTTTTTTCTTTTTTTTTTACGCGTGAGGTGCGTTCGCTTTTCGTGTAGTCTGTTCCACTTCCATGCACTATTATATAGCGCGGTCTTCAAATCGCTGCTTCAAACCAAAAGTCAAGTGTTCTCGTGTGGCTATTCCCATTTCAGTTGCTTTGCTCCCATTATATTTGGCGCTGACAGTAAAGGTAAGCTCTCAAAGACCCGCTGCTGTCTAAAAAAAACCACTATAAAAAAAAAAAAGAAAGTCATGATATCGTGCAGAAATCGAACGGACGAAGAGCGGCCTGTGGGGAGGGTCATTATACTACGACAGAGTAGCGTCTGATCCGGCGGCCTATGGGGAGGGTCGTTATACTATGACAGAGTAGCGTCTGATCCGGCGCGGCAGGTGCACGTCGCGTGCGCGGTGCGCGCCGATGCGATTTGTCGGAAGAACAAACTGCGCGGCGCAGCGTCGATTTCTTTCTGTCACCATAACTCCTCGGCTGGTGTGCACCACACAGATGCCGCATCTGCGGTGGCTGCTTGGCTTCAGCGGCGCTGTCCACTGGACGACGGCGCCAGGGATACGCCCTCGCGCGTCGCATATAAATGGCTTCATTTTGGAGGCACACAAACCGCAGATATTCGAAGCGGCGGGTGAAAAATTGTGCACGGAACTTTGAAAGCGAAAGCTACGGTGTCAGGACTTTTTTTGTTTTCTTCGTAGATCTCATCACGTGATCGAACGTCTGTATAACGGATGGTGGTGTCTGTATACTCTCGAGTCTCGACAATGTGTTACGTACCGTCTTTGCCAAAAGTAACCAGGCAGCATGTTCCGCTTCTCAGTCGGTTAGCAGAGAATTCGTACCACTTCTGCATCTGTAAATGCTTGCAAAGTAAAGGCGAGCTCCTCTGCTAACTTCTCAACATGTAATCCTCTGGAAATCTATGTTGGCTTTAGAATACAGGTGAAAAGTAAAACATGCAGCCTGGTTACTTTTGGCAAAGACGGTACATACAGCAAGATGTGTGCTTCTAAATTAGAATTTGGTCCTGTTAAATGTAGGGTTATATTTAAGAGACAAGTGTTTAATTAAACTTCCGAACCCATACATGGATGTATATCGATATGCCACCAAGAGTTCCGTGCGCGTTACTATTCCGCTGTTAGGGTTGTCTTCCTTTCTCGAACAGCGACGGAACGACGGAAGACCGTGAAGAAAGAAGCTTTCACGTTGTCGCTAAAAAATTAAAATCCCAAAATGCGAACAACACGTTCGCAATGCGTGGTTCCTCGCGCATTGTACAACAAGCAAAAAAGAAGAAAAAAAAAAAGAGAGGGAAAGAAATCGACGATGACTGGAATTCATAGACGGCGCACAAGCGTTCACGAAATCTAACTTAACGCGGCTTAATGTAGTCCTTCCTTTAAACCGATGCCATTAACGGAACTGTTCTGCAGATTGAACTCAGGACCACTTCTTTGACTTGCATTTTACATAATTGGAAAAATAATGCTGAATGAGTTATTTTACTTGCTCTGTACAATTTACAAATTTGCCTTGCTCCTTTAAACGTAAATGAACTTATTGTTAGAGTTCAAGTCTGCCGTGACTGTATACATGAAAAGAGGACTTGAAAGCAAACAAATGACCTTGTTTATCTTTTATTTTGAGCCACCTCCGCTGTATTGACGGAAATAAATTGAATCTGAAATTAAACATTCAGCGTCGTCGACTTTGAGAGAGAAAAATTACGAGCATGGCCCTGGTAAATGGTAGATGGCAGACTGATTGGTCGCCAGGTTGGGTGACGTCAAGAGACTACGTGCGTCTATGAGATGCCCGAGTATGGTCTGGTGACGTCACACAGCTCGTCGACCAATCATCGCCTGGCCATGCCACCTGACAACGCAGGCATATCCGGCTTGGTTGAAGCAGGGCTTCTTTATACGTCGTGGGGTCCTTCACAAAACTGTGTGGCTTACGACGGTGTGCTGATGGTGATGCGAGAGATAATAAAGGCACAAATAAAGGATTAATACTAACTGAATCCGCAAGCAAGCTGTGACGTAAATAAGTCGTGGCAACATTAAGTGCACGAAAAATCTCGGTGCCGCGTCAATTTTCTCAAGATTACCGCCGCTAACAACAAGTCATGCTTTTGATCCCTCACTGGGAGTTGGTTTCTGCATTGCGCACATGAGTGTCGCAGTGAAACAAACGCATTCACTGGCGATATATAGGCCGATTGCACGGAAATGTGCGAGCATAGGGCGTCACGTACGCTTTCTTACTCTGTATATGGTTTGTTTACCTTTAATCTACGATTATGCTTTACAGTGCGATATATTAGAGCCTCGTTGCGTGTTCTTATGCACCGCCATATATCACACATTCTACAGAGACTGTCTTGTCATTAGCTTGCGACACGCTCGTGACAAGCCGCTCCGCTCCCACAGACATCCCTGTGTTGGTTGACGGTTCGACTCCCGACCGATGACTGACGCATATTGCCGTTCTGTGCTAGGTAGCACACAGGTCCTATAGCAACCAGTCCCGCACAATCTGTAACAAGATCCCGCTTCAATGGACAGGATGGTGGGTCCTCTCTCGATGTATATAATACGGCAAGGGGAGTATTTCATCAAAGCAGTTAGGAAATACTGCTTCAAACACCATTCTCTTAATTTGTACATCTGTTATCCCACGCGTACTCACTGGCACATAACCGTAAGCCTCTGCATTATGTAAAAGACCAGCAGAAGTGTATATAAGTAAATCACCGCTTTAAGAAAGCCGTGTACGAACGTTACGGCGTAACTCACAGGGGTAACGTGTCTAACTGGGTGTACAAGGGTCCCGGAGGGTTCGGCTCTTTTCTCAAAGGAGCTATATCTGAGCTTGCAGCACTAGCCAACCCGGTCATGTCATGTGGTATGGTGACGTCACACAACTCGTCAACACAGTTGATAACTGTCACCTGCGGGAGCCATACGCATGTGCTCGCAACGCCTACAATTCCAACAGCGCCGGATTTTGTGGAGAACGAGGCCTTTTAAGGTGTCTATTTATATTTTGGTGTCTGTGGTTCGTTTCTGATGACTTCCGGCAAACAAGTTGCTAAGAATGGGTGCCTTTTTCAAATATTACCGCAACAACAACGACAAGAACAGCAGCAACAATGCGAGGTTTCTGGCCCCTGTAAAAGCTTCCAAGATCCCAGTAACAGTCCAGTGCCCCCTCAAGACTTCCCCACATCATATGTTCTGTAGCACGTACGTATCAGTACGGGTATCCTCTGATCACCATTTAATTTAGGAAGGCGTCTCTTTGCAGCGTTTCTGGGCAGCCTATAGCATATGTTGCCCTGTCAGGAGCTCTGAAGAACGCCGTAATTCCAGGAGACCATCCCGGAGAGCATCCCGGTATCCTCTTACCGCGAAAAGCAGTCTCAAAAAGAATTTGTGCGGATAACATCAACAATTGCATTCAGAGTCCGTGACTTGTCCTTGTGCACAAGTAAATGTCGCAATACATTGCTCCCTCAATCAAACATTTCTCCGCTTGCCCGTCGGTAATACCAGAAAAAAGATGTGGGAAGTAGCAAGTTTAGGGCGAAGAGGGATCACTTTTTTTTTTTTCGGCACCTAAAAAAAAGAAGAAGACAAGAACAACCCCGCGGAGTAGCTGATGTTCTCCATGGCCTGCCATCGAATAATTGTGGGACCATCTGTTAGTTCTTCGCGGTCATGCGTGGCCTGTACGTGGCACCTCTTCATGCTGCGAAAAAAACGCAGGAGTATTCAATTACGAAGCTTGCAGCCCCAAGATACCCATCTCGGCTGCACCGCTAGCCGCGAGGAGCGGGTACACACCTGTGGACTGTCAACGTTACTTATAGCTCACTCCCGCAACGCGATCGGCAGGAATTTCACTCCCATGCGTTCGATTCTATCTCGCACCAATCTAACACGCCCCAGACGCGTAAACAACAAGGTCATGCACTCGCAATCGCAACTTCCATACAACAAAAAAGAGAGAGAGAGAGAGAGAAATGAGAACAAGTAGTATTGCAACTAGTAGGAGAACAAGTCCTACGCGATTCCCCCTCCTCCTCCCCCCCCCCCCCCTACCAGTATTTTCAGGCTGCTTGCACGTTCTCTATACTCGTGTAATTTTTGTTTTTTATTGTACGGGTTCGTAGAAATGAGCTAGTCGAGCATTTTTGCACGTGCAAATAGATGCAAAGCTGGAGCGTGTTCGCAGGAACAACAGGTCGCGCGGTCCGCCGCCAGAGCGTCATCATCTTTACGCCGGTCTCCTCGGTCCAGGCCCTATTTGGCACGCACGCTTCGTGTTCTGTGCAGCACCGCGAAGGCTGCGAGCTGAAGAAGAAAGCACGCCAACTTCCACGATGAAAACCTTACGCATTCGAGCTAGGTTCTCTCAAATTGCGCGTTAAGAGATTTACGGCAATGAACGCCATCATTGCGAAGCTACACACACTGATGTGCAGCAAGCGCAGGCACAGCTCAGGCACAATTGACGTGAATGTATAGGCGGGTTGCACTGATTTCGGGTTGGCCGCCCTACTGTGGCCAGCATGAAGACGAACAGTTCGTTTATCTGATAAGATTAGCACAACACGCTCCGAGGCGCACTTTGGAAGCTATGCGTGGACTATCACAATGTCCGCGATTGCTGTGCCCACGCAGCATCTGCATTGTCCCATGCGTGGCGCATATTAAAGTTATCTTGCTGCTGCCCGTTTCCTGCGTTAGCGCATCTAACTCCCGGGAAAATCATAACACTCACGCAACAGCCGGCCTCAACGATGTTTTGTTTGTTTTTTTTTGTTTTTTTTTAACTAACAGATTATTATTTTTTTTTAAACGAAAAAAAAAAACGCTGTCAAACCATATGCCAGTTCTCTCATCGGCTCATCTGACACTGCTGCAGGCAGTACTGCACCCAATTAGTGCACAAGTTACAGGCGCGCAACGCGAATTGGTATTCGCGCCGCGCTCCGCCCAAGAAACAAGTTCGAGGTCAGTCACGCGCTCCCTACGCGTATCATGTGCGTGCGTGCGTGCGTGCGTGCATGCATGAGTGCGCGCGCAGTGCCTTCTCTCGCCAACAAATTACCGCGCACGGTAAGGGCAGCACCATGGGCAAGGCTCGCGTCGCTTTAAGTGCCCACCTCGGTTCTCTGGAACATTTTTCATAAGCTTCGACTATGTTTATTTAACAAAAGACCGAACGAAGAGCCGACCGGAATATCGTTTATTTATTATTAGTAGTAAAGAATGCCAGGAAGCGTTTTTGCTGTGCAAAGGAAACTAAGGCTAATACGGGAATTATAGGTTGTGCATCGCAGTTCAAAATTACTTTGCATATGCGTGTTCCAGTATCGCATTACGTGTAGAGAAAAATGTGAGTAACATTGAAGAGAGGAAACGGGAGAATGAACTTGTCCGTACGCTTGCCTCTACATTTAGGATCCTTTAGAAATGATCCCCAGTTACGTCATACAGGTGTCTAGGGTTACACTTGATTAAAGCGCTTCGCAGTCGCGACTGAAGAGCATACACTCCTACTTTCTTGTCTCGCAAGGACACCATTGCATACATAGATACAGCTTTACTCAAGTTTTCCGGCAAGTTTAAAGCCTTTTTTCTTCGTATTCTTCTTCACTATTCTACGCGCAAATTTGTCCCCGCGTGAAGTTTCTCTCGCCCATTTATTTACAATTCTCCCTCTCTCGCCTGCCAGTTCATGTACGCCGAGCTGCATACATGCACAAGGGCATGCTACCGGAGCAGTCCTTCAAGCCAAGCATTCAGCGCCATATTTTGTTCCTCCTTCGTTAAGCGTCCGCAACAAGCAGCTATTTGCTCGAGGAGTAGAAAGAAAGTATGCGAGCAGCGCCCCCCTCGCGCCTTGCATACATATACACAGATCGGAAGCAGTACACGGCCTTGTCAAGGCGCTGTTAATCATCGTTTAAGCAGCGGCCAGCGTGCAGCAGACCCCACCTCTGCAATATCCGCCGGTAGCTATAGCCAAGCGTACGAAGATTGCCGCTTATATAAACCATCGAGTATAAATCTGGGCTCCTTTGTCTCAGGCTCGCAGCAATAGCAGCATCAAACCGGCAGCGGCAAGGTGTTATTTTCCTAGGGGCCCCTCCGACGCTCGTGAGGAGAAGGCGTTCTCCTCTGAGGCATCCGCTCGCATCCAAGCCGCTCGGAGGAGAGCCGCGGCTGCTGCTGGCTGCTTCTGCAGGGACGGACGAGAGGCGAAACCGGTGCTGCCCGCTGGCTCATCACGCGGCGTCGAGACCCAATCGAAGCGTGGAGAGGAGAGCGGTACGCGGAGTTGAACTCCCCTCTAATCGGATCTGATAAGCGCTTGAGAAGTGGCAAGCCGGAAGACGCCCCGGGATTCCGGTTGTGAAATCGACGGCCGCTTATTCTCCCTCCTATTTGAGCTGGCTTTGCTGCTGCTGCAGCTACCGCTGCTTCTACCTCTTTACGCTGCTGCCCGTTGTGGTTTTCATGCCTGGCACGATGTGCGAGTAGAATATATATGTGTCTAATGCCACTGAGCCACATATATACTTTTGCGGTCAGCAGTGGCGAGCGTGAGTGAGGCAAACTACTATATTTTGCCCTGAGTGCCCTCTTTGTAGACGTCCCTGCAATGGACATCACGATGTCGCTGATGAGCGGGCCGAAGTAAGAGAGGTGTTCTTTCTTCGTGGGCACGCGTACTAGGAGACAGCAGGTATACGAAGGGAGAAGGATGGCGCCAGTCATAATAGCAAATAGTTGACCCCCCTCTAAAAAAAATATTTTATTTTTGCTTATACGTACAGTACTCTAGACCTAAATGTTCGGTGCTAGCAGGTGATCAAGTAAATAAAACACATAGAATATACAATATAAATTCATTTTTCATAAAGGTGCAGGGTAAATTAATTCAAAGACCAAGTTATGACACAAATATGCATAATTTTTCACAAGAAGAATGCAAGAATGCTGGTAATCGTAATAACGGCAAAATAATTTCGCGTATTCCAGTGATGCGTGTCAAAGTTGTCATTTCGTAGAACATTTTCTGGTAAGTTGTTCCGGTCTGAAGTGGTTCGGAGAAAGTAGGAAAATTGGAATGTATTTCACAATACAATATTTGGCCGAATTGGTTTTATTGCGATAGCAATACTACTCCAGGTTTCGCCTCGTCTCGTAGCACCGGCCATAGCCATGGTAGAAGAAGAAGAAGACGACGACGACGAAGAAGAAGAAGAAGAGAAGAGGAAGACGAAGAAGACAAAGACGAAGAAGAAGAAGAAAGAAGAGAGGAAGAAGAAGAAGAGAAGAAGAAGAAGAAGAGAGGAAGAAGAAGAAGAAGACGAAGAAGAAGAAGAAGAAGAAGAAGACGAAGAAGAAGAAGAAAGAAGAGAGGAAGAAGAAGAAGAGAGGAAGAAGAAGAAGAAGAAGAAGAAGAACGCTCGGTTCAGCAACATTGAACCCTTCTCATTTATATATGGGCTGGTAGCTTACGCTTTCGCGTCATACTCTCAAAACGATGAGCTGAAGTGTCCCCAATAATGTAGCACCTTACACTGATAGGGCGTGAAAGGAGAATAATGTAGCAGGCAAAAGAAGCTTCCGCCGTTGCTATCGCAATTCAACTTGGGTTAACCAGAGTTAAACCACAACTAACTTTTTTGACATCGATAACTACAGCGCAGTTAACGGCACAGAGAAGGCACTGTGTCTTTTTTGTGTCGTTAACTGCGCTGTAGTTATGAAGATGAATGTGCTTGTACGTGGAAGACATTGAGAAATAGAGAGGTTATGATGATAGCGACACTTCCAAGTGCCCAGGGGTTTTACGTAGACGTAGGCAAAATGCCGAGATATATATATTATTCATAAAGCGAACAGCGCGTCGCTGCACTTCAATTTCAGCTGTCCTATTTTTGTGTGTGTCGTCCCAAATTATTCAAACTTTGACCTTATTAAAGAGTTAATAACTTCACTTTGTCAGCTGTTCCTTTAAGCTTATGACGGAGAAAGCTAAGTTTTCGACATGACGACGGTGTTATGTGTTTTGTATGTTAAGCCCGTTACGTGCGAGTTTGTGGTAGCGCCAAGGCACTTGCACGTTACAGGACTGTCATAAACGGCGCGTTGAACAGCTGAATTGTGTTTATGTGCGTCGTCTCGCTTACTCAAATATATAATGAATAATTTGGCGTTGTGAACACGCTCTGCATTTTTACATAGTGCGTTAATGCATATTTCTGAGGAACTAAACCTGAGAAGCTTTGAAAAGACCTTCCTGGCAGCAGCGTTGACACTACTACTGACAAGCAGAGTTGTCGCATGTCCTTTCAGCGAACTAACCTCGAAGTGCCTGTCGGCTACACAGGGCAAGAGCAGTGTTGGTTTTGGTTGAGGTCAATGGGACATGCGTCTATCTTGCAGTGGATGTAATTTGGTTAATGACGATCATCAGCTCCACTGTGTCCTATAAATGTCGCCAGAGTACAGGGCTGCAGGCTAATTTAGAACGTTTTTCGTTCTTAAAACTGCTCCGAAAAGTAGAGTACCGCCGAAACTTGGCGGCGCTGTGGTTAGTTATCGACTAAGCCGGGCGGTGGCGCAGCATGTAGGCTCCCTATTAACTACACTACTACCTTCCTGCTATCGACGCCCAACTTTTTCGCTCAGAGCTTAAAGCGGGAAACGCATGTGAGCGAAAAAGTGAGCGAAGCGACAAGGCGGCGCGGCGTAAGCGATCATGGTTCGCTCCGTCGCCTACTGGGGAAGACGCATGCACGCGACAGCGCGAACCGAGCGAAACGACGACAACGCTGGCATTTGGCTGGCTTAGTGGCTTAGTACACCGCAAAACTATTGCCAAATCTAACAAGAGTCATAACGATTGCAAGAATTGACGTTATTTTGCGACAACATGGCAAAGTAAAATGTATTTACAGCAAACCGTATCGAATGTGTGTGAACTTGCACTGTAATCGGCACGAATAGTCACGTGACCCCTTGTTTCTATTGTTGTTTCGGTTGCGATTAGACGTTCTTCGAATCCTTGGCTATCCACCATTGTTCGTACAAAGCGAAATGTTTACGCGGTAATGCACAATCACAATGCAACACGACAAAATAAAGAAACAATGCGAAATGAGCGGCAGTGACGTACGGTTACTTCCGGGCGAACGAGCGAAATTTTCTATTTCGGCAGATCCGAGCGACGAGCCAAGCGACACATGCATTTCTGTTCGCGCGAAGGCTTCGCGCGACGCGTGCCGCCGTCGCGTTCGCGTTCGCGTAAGTTTTCGCGTGCATGCGATTCAGCCTTAACAGACTGCGGCAGGTTTGCGTTGGACTGCAGAGATATTGATAGATGGACAAAACTTTTTAAGTAGAGGAGTTTGGGACTCGCAGATCTCTGGCTCCTCGCAGGGTCCTACTGCATTCAAAAGTTCATTCCCGGAAGGTCCATGCCGCTTGCTGGTCAGCTGGGTCCGTTGAGCGCAGCAGGGCCTCCCAGTGTTCCCGGGTGATGAGGTGCTCGGAAGAACTGGGACTTGAGAGAGGGCCCATGCACGCGGTTGCCAGTCCAAAAGCCACGTGTCCCGAAAGTCGTTAAAAAGTCTGTGCCCAACACGCCAGGACACCACGAAAGCCGCACTCTGCCGGGTCAGGAAGAAATTGGATCGGCGCTTCTCACCTCAGCATTCTTTCCGAAGCGCAGGCGCACATCGGAGCTAGCGGGCATACTTTTGAACGCGCACATCTCGCGCGCGCCCGCGCACGCTCTCCTCTCAGAACTGCTGCTGCTGTACCACCTACTCTGAAAAGGAACAAAACGGCGCAACGCCCTTGTCGACGAAAAAGATTTACGGCGCTCCCTTGTGGGGCAGCGTCTTAATTTTGTTTCGCGCGCCGCTGCTTGCACTGGAAATAGAGAAGAAGCGTCTCGCGTGACTCCCCTGTTCGCTTTTGACACCCCCTTTCCTGTGCCCCACGCGTGCCGAAGAGGGCGTGCGAAGAACTGAGACAGCGCGTCAAAACAGTCTTCTACGCGGAGAGCAAATGCGCACGCTCCTCCGTGCGAACGCATGGATGCAGTGAGGATCTCTCTTTTGAACGGGCCACAGACCGTAAATTACGCAAACTTCGGTTGTTAGCTCGTACACAGAAAGAAGGAAGAAGCGGTCACGGCGACGCGGTGGGAGGAAGAAGGAGAGGGGCTGCACGAGACAGCGGCCCCAGCCTTGACTCGGTGAAACGTGTGACCGTGAAAGACGGTCTGCCCCTGTCAAAATAGACAGAGGCGTTCGCTCCCTGCGAGGGACGACGCCGAATGGGAACAGAGCCATTCGTCATGCCACCCCGTGTTTTCGCGCGCCGCTCTGTCTCCGGAGGCGCGGCGAGCGGCAGCTTCGGGCGGGTGGGCTGTTTATATTTAGACGTTAATCGCGTTACGCGCATCCTTTTGTTTCGCCTAACTGTCTTCACTCTCGAGTTCTGCCTATACCTTCTCGGCTTATTTCGCATGTAAATTGCTATTTCGTTCATGCGCATTCTCCCGGCCTCTTTCAGCTGGAGTAACCACGGAGACCAATATCGATGCTTATTCTTCTGGATAAGAAGTAAACAAGCGTAGTGGAGATGTCGCACTATATGCCAATTAAATATATGCATAGTGTGCAAAAGGCATGTGCAGTCTTGAGCAATATGAGATCGAATAAAGTCCTTACGCAAAACTGAAAATTAAGTGGCGATTTCTTCGCCAAATTTGAAAATTGCTTTTGCGCATTTCACGTCAGGCGGAAAATTGGTAAAACATAACCAAAACGAGCTTGCTACGGAGTACTCAATAAAGCTAAGGCGACAGTTCGCGGCGACACGTCGTGCGACGGTGTCACGCGGTTGGTTGAGGACTGCCAAAGCTCTGCCGCTCGTCGCGTCGCTCAAGTTCTGGGTTTGTAGAAAATTTTGCCCGTCGCCCGGAAGAAGCTCGCGAGGCAGCCAGTCGCAGAAGACTCTGGGAGCATGTAAATAATACCGTTCTGCCTTTTTTGCGAATGAGGTTTGTTTTCCTTTAGGCGGTTTGAGCGAAGAGTGTGCACATGAACGTGTCGAGATAGTTCTGTGAAAGCGAGGGAAAGTCACTTTTTGCTAGTTTGCGCAGCAGAGTACTTTGGCACCCCTGCGCCATTTCCCTTAGACACGCCATGAATAATTGAAGAATTTGCTTCAGTGCTTTTACCGTACTCCATGCTGTGCAGTCTTAAAAACAGGGTACTAGCATAATTAGACCTCGCGAGACTGAACGATTAGGCGGCGGTAACACAGCAGAGTGGCTCATAGCCAGGGACGTACATACTATACGGACCTCTGTGGGATAGAGAAACCCTGATCACAGTGATGTGTATTGGTTTTCCCCAGAATGAATGCATAACATTTGCTCCCTGTACTGCTCGCGAATTGAATTACTAGTACTACTTAGCACTGTACGATATACGATTTTGAAAGTTAATCTTCGGCACACGGGTGCTATGCTTCTTTAGGCGACGCTTCAGGAACGTAATTTCTACTGTTCTTAATTATCTTTGTTTTAGATACAATTCAGAGCAACTTGCTAGAGCTTACAAGATTGTTACGGGAACGACAACGAACCTCTTTCATGAATATTCAGCTGGTTCCATATGAATATCTTTTTCAAGATAACATTTAATACATGGCATATAGGTGTAGACGGTGAGAAAACATAGTCTATATATTTGCTACAAAGGAAAAAATGTAAACATCATGATTACTGTGACAAAAAGCGGTTAACTTGTGTTCTATACCTAAATAAATTTCTATTCACTCACTCATCTTCATGTGTACTATGTGAATAATAGAGCAGGTTGCACTCACTCACTCACTCACTCACTCACTCACTCACTCACTCTCACTCACTCACTCACTCACTCACTCACTCACTCACTCACTCACTCACTCACTCACTCACAAGGCAGTGTGCAAGACGGGAAAGCCGAACCAACGAATTCAGAAAGGAATGTAATTAGGTTGTTGTAATTTACCGAACAATTTTCGACTACATTCGCCTTAATAAGAACGCCGCACGGCTTAAGTTGTGGGTGCGTATACATAGTCGCTCGTTGATCTAAAACTAAGTAGTAATTGTCGTTTTGCGTCAGCGGCGTTTTTGACATGAGCAATAAATCAATAAATGGGAAGGGCTGGCAATATAATTAGCGTGTAGTGGTATTGTCAAACACCTCAGCACGATTTGCACTGTTCTTTCTACGCACTCGTACAAACATTTTCCGCTTCTCTGTCTCTGCTTAAAAAAAAAAAAAAAAAAAAAAAAAAAAGCTCTGCTGAGTTTTCCTTTACTCTCTTTGATTACTACAGCTCCCTGGATACTGTGAGTCGTTCTGGATGCTTGTTGAACAGTTTGCACGGCTTTGCCGCGGCCAAAACAAACACCCGAAATAATCCGTGTAATTTTAAATGGTTCTGATCTCCGATTATGATGTTCCCTTTCAAGCTTCCTTTTTGTTGACGTAGACAGAGATATCACAGTCCAGCTGAAACAAATAGTGTGTGACAAACGAGATATAGGCGAAGACAGCGAGAGAAGCATAATCTAAACAGAAGAAACAATGTCAACGAAGATTCCAAAGGCGAAAAGCGCCGCTGGGGAAGCAAGCAAACAAGTACAGCGCGGCGCGTAATGCGCATCACGCCTTGTGTTCCAGTCGTGCGTGACGCGGTACACCCAGTTACGTGTGTGGAAAGTCACCGTGTGACCATTTTGCGGTCCGACACGAATGCCCACAGCGAGACCGCCTACAGCAGCCCATTCTTCCGAACCAGGAGCTCGCTGAGAGATGCCTCTCTTCCGGCGGAGACAGCGGCGTACTGGCTAGGCCTGTTTCGTCCTCTCTACCTCTTCTTTTTGTTCTTTCTTGCTCGCCGCTGCACTAAAGCAGTGAGAGTTGTCGCTGAAGCGCAGCAGCCGGCCTATTGAGGTTGCTGCACACAGTTGTTTCAAAATCCTGTGCAGTGTTGTGTGTGCACGCGTTGGGCGCTCGCTCAATTCGCACTCGCAAGAGAAAGCCCGTATTTTCTTCATTTCTTCTGTTATATCTGTGAGGCTGGGTTTTCAAAGCTCGTCAGGCGTGCTATCAGTTATGAGTGGTCACTACTGCACACCGAGTTATCAGGTATAGCTTGAACGCGATTCCGAAAGTCACAGATGCTGCCTGTTTTTCTGATCAGATAAGCACGCAAAGAAGGTGATAAGCGGCACAGACTGGCCCGCCGCTCCGCTACGCTCGGGCCGCACTGTGCCGAACTGGTGGCGGGGCGTGGCATCAGAGAGACGCGTGCGAGAAAGCGACGGGATGCGGAGTCGCGCATGTCGCCTTGGTTCGAAGTGGCATCTCAGGGAGGACGGATCGACAGATTCCATTTGCTGGTCTGGATCTCCCGCACCTAATACATCGATGCTCAACCAAGCGCGTGGTGCTGTTGCCGCAGTGTATAACTTTTCGATCACTGGGAGTGTTTGCCATGCTTACTGTCACTGCACTGATATTTTTCCTTACGAGATAAGAGCCAACCCATTTTAATGTGACTTCGAAACAGCATTCCGATTATAGTAACTACCCCATGACAGTTTTAAAATATTGCTAGCAGTGTGAGCAGTTAGTTTGATTATTGTCAGCCTCACAAATGTTCTGTAGCGCGGTGTTCTAAGGCCTTCCGTTGCTGAGCACGCGGTAACAGCATCTATGGCGGTTACATGTCGATGGAGGCGAAATTGTAAAATCGCCCATTAGCTGTGCGATGTCAGCGCAGGTCAAGCTGCCCTAGGAGATCACAATTACGGCGATTACTTCATAACCAGCTGCAGCCTCGAGACGTTAAACCTCGCATACAATACCATACCTCAATCAAATATGATATGAGCAGAAATAGAGCGCATGTGCCGGTCAAGCTTACTCGGGCAAACACGTGCGCAGCCTTCAGAGGTTCGGCGTAGCGAATCAGAAAGTGTGAAAACCAACGATACGGGGTTATGGAAACAACTAGAGAAAATGGGATAGAACTTAGAGAAGCCCGTTCTTCCGTGATTGCTCTGTCTTCTGATATGCTGACAACTGATATCACTAAGTGTGTGACATCAAAGAGACAGAAACGCGATACGTTCATCCACGATCGATACAGCTATATCCTCTCTTCTGAGACAGATTCCCGTGTAACAGTAAAGCACCGCGATCCCGCTGCGTCGTGGCGCGTTCAGGCACCTTTTTAAATCAGAGCGCGTTGGGTTTCCAATTTCTGCAGTGACTGAGGGGGAGAGTTCGATGGCTATACCGGATAAGTTCGAGATGAAGGTGATGGAAATAATAAGAGAAATGAGACTCAGTCATGCTTGCGAGTACAGTTCAAATAAAGCACTGAAGGATGTTGCGTCAGAGCCAAGTGGGAGTTCGTCTCGGTGAATTGCAATGAGCCATCGACTCGAGTCCGATATCACCCCTCTGATCTTGACGTACGGCCTTTGCAACGTGCAGGCTTTCCCAAGCTTCACGCAGTGAGCATGGTTCGTTTTGCATCTTCACCACTCGGAACTCTCGAGGGTGAGGTGATCAGCTGTCGCCCTCACTTTTTACCTACAGCAGCAGAACTGTTTCAGGAGGTCCACTGCGGTATAGCAAAGCAAACGCGATTGCCTGCTTGTTTTTGACAAGGTCTGTATATGTATACTCAGCGTGGACGTTTCCCGTATCGAAGTGAACGTGGTCTGTCTGCTGGCGTAGACATTCTAAAAGCGGCAGACGAGAGACAGACGAGTGAGCACGTGAACCGGAAGCAGTTTTGGCGTGTCCACAGCGCACCTTTTTGCGAGACGGCGATAGTAAAGAAAATAAAAGCAGTCCGACTAAGGTATGGACGGCCGGGCACTTCCTCAGGCAGACATGATGGGGAGAACGCGGAAAACCGAACGACATCCATCATTGTGTCACCTTGCCCGCTCGGTCTGCGCGCCGGCCCTTATTGGAGCCCACTTTGCGGGCGTGCGCGTCCGCGGAGTGGTCTTCAGCGCGCCATGGTCTCCTCTCTTGGCCCCGCGGCTGACTGCGCTTTCTGCGCCATCGCGGTCGCCGGACGGGACCAGGCATTATTGCCTCACCGCGAGTCGCGGCGACGCTTGATAAACGATACGACCGCAAATGGACCCCAGACACACGCAGCGAGCACGCTACGCACGACGTGAACGGTCCCCGGGCCTGCACGTCCGACAGCGCGCATTGCAGCTCGAGCGGGGACCTGCACGGCCTGGTCCCCGTTGCAAGTTTGCGCGGACGTAAAACACTGCGCTGTTTCTCTCTCTTTCTTTCTCTCTCCCCGCCTTCTATGTCAACCTCCTTTCTCGTTCATACATCTACGAGCGAGCACTTTATTTTCCCCTGTTTCGTCGCCATGGTATCATATTGTGAGTGGGCTTCCGACATTCCCGGCCCGGCTGATTGCACGCTGCAGTCAAAGTAGCAACAGATCTGCTGTCTGGACTCTATCTGAAGGACCCTAGTTATCCCTCCGAGCCGTTTGATCACAGTGTTGGATATAGATTACTCGAGGCTGGAAATACACCGGCGTTGTTCAAGCCCAATTGAATGACAGTGTTTTTATGTTAGTAGGCGGTACTTGGCGAGCACCTAAGCTCCGCCACTGAAACCACCGAAGAAAGCCTCAATGCCTTCCTTCAGTTGTTTCTCTTCACGCAAGGGTTTTGTACCTGGTCCGCGTTACTAAATTAATAAATGAAGCTAACACACACACACACACACACACACACACACACACACACACACACACACACACACACACACACACACACACACACACACACACACACACACACACACACACACACACGCACGCACGCACGCACGCACGCACACACACACACACAGTGCAATGATGTTAAGTAATTAATTGACTCTGAACACTGGGAAGCAGTATTGTTCAGCTGCGACCCGGAGACGGCGCTGCCGAAGCTTATGTGAAGATGTGTGCGTGCGTGCGCGCGCACGCACGCACGCACGCACACATACACACACAGCGCGTCGTTCGGGACATTGGCCGATTCACATTACGAGTCCTCTTCTTAATTAACTTCATTACGCCGCGCGTAACATTGGACGGACGGAAGACTTTTACTTTCTCATTTATACAGAGAAGTTACCTACAGGCCACCCGCTCCCCCCCCCCCCTCCCCCCCTGCTTGGACAACGGCCGTTAGCCCTTAAGCTTCGGCAGCGCCATCTCCGGGTCGCAGCTGAACAATACTGCTTCCCAGTGTTCAGAGTCAATTAATTACTTAACATCATTGCACTTTGTGTGTGTGTGTGTGTGTGTGTGTGTGTGTGTGTGTGTGTGTGTGTGTGTGTGTGTGTGTGTGTGTGTGTGTGTGTGTGTGTGTGTGTGTGTGTGTGTGTGTGTGTGTGTGTGTGCGTGCGTGCGTGTGTGTGTGTGTGTGTGTGTGTGTGTGTGTGTGTGTGTGTGTGTGTGTGTGTGTGTGTGTGTGTGTGTGTGTGTGTGTGTGTGTGTGTGTGTGTGTGTGTGTGTGTGTGTGTGTGTGTGTGTGTGTGTGTGTGTGTGTGTGTGTGTGTGTGTGTGTGTGTGTGTGTGTGTGTGTGTGTGTGCCCTCCCTAATAGAAACTGCATAAGTGGGGGTTAGGATAATAGTTGGTTTGAAGTCGTCTCCAAACCGCAATGCCCGTTGTTTTGTAAGCGTTTTGTCCGAGGGTGTGTATATACCTGTCTGACAAGTCTGAGGGACGTGGGTTTCTCGACACACTGATGCCGCGTGGCACCGGGTGTTCCGCTCAACGGGAGCCTCAATGCTGTCGCGTTAAAAATATTAACTGTATAGCATCAAATTCCGTGCCATTTGAATATAACTGGCTGTGATGATCACGCGGATGTGCTAGTCAGAATAGAGTGGCGAGGACTGCGAGATTATACAGCACCACACAGATGTAAACTGTGAGAGGTGACAGACCGCGATAAATTGTGGCCCACGGCAGTCATGTACATACTTTATTCCACTTTCCACAGCCTTCTCTCACGACGCAGTTGAGGTGTCCATTTAGGGTGTGAGACAGTCAATACTCGTACGCCGCGCAACAATACACCTCCTCCGCTCAGGTCGTCAGCGCAAATGTGATCCGGCGTGGTTGGACCAAGCATTGTACTACTGGTGGCTTGGTGCTGCAGGTGCAACGTGCTCAGGGACGTATGCCGCTCTAATTTCGAGAACAAAAAAGAAGGGGGCGTCAGAAATTCGAGGACAGGTATCAGGAACGTGGGGAACGCTAAAAGAGCGTTGCTGCTATATCAAGCATATTGTATAACCAACGCAAAATGAAGCAGATACGTATACGTACACAAAATAAAGCAGAAGAGTACACGACACATGCTGTGTCCTCTCCTTCTCCTTTATGAGCGTGACCTTATAAACTAGGTGATATGCCTCAAATGTCGACCAACCAACCAGCCAATTTAAACGACGTTAGACAGGAAGAGTTCTATATATTTCTAGGTGGCCGCCAACTGAAGAAAGTGACAATGAGCGAAAGCGCTGAACAAGCACACACATGGCCCTCTCAGCGCCATTCAGGTCCCGCCAGGTTCTGAAGGTGCCACTTAGCCACGCTCGCCAGCGGCATCACGCACCCCCATTGCGTACACAAACAGAGCAGCGGTCTACCCATCCGCCCACTGAACTACAGCGCCGGGTATCTTTGCGTGCCCATCTTCAGCAAGGCGGTGCCCACGCACAATGCGGCACACGGGCTCGGGCAGCACCACTGTGCGTACGAGGAGCACGTCCGATGTGGGGAAGACACAACGGCCGCCCTTCCCTCCTCCAAACGGGTCGCCGTGGCCCGCTCTGAGTGAGGGTTCACGACCTCTGGCGCGCACCGGACGAGGAAGAAGAGAATGGAGAGCCCGAGAGCGTTAAACCTGTGCTGGTGGTGGAAGCATTGCCTAGGCGCTCTTGTAGAGATGGTTTAGCGTTTTCTTCTTCCCCTTCTTGCTTTTCGTGTCCCTCGCTGTGTACACGGCTGAAGCCGCCCGGCTCATGTTTCCGCGTGGGCGTTAACGGAGAGCGCGCGGCGCGTAAACCGTACGCGCACTACACACAACAGCGAGGGAGACGGCGAGCATGTTCTTCCCACTGCACAACAGCGAGCCTGGCCGTGTTTCTTCACCTTGCGCCGTGCTCCCTCGACCCGCGGGTAATTCGTCACAGTCGCGCCGCATTGCTATCCAGCGGTGCTTATCTTTCCCCCTCTCTCGATATCCCTCAAGTCTTCCCAGTCCCTCCCCGCCGCGTAGACGCCGACTCATTTACCACTGTTTGTTTCGTAATCGCGCGGTGTTGCATCCTTGCTCGTGTTTTTGTTTCCCTCTTCGAGCGTCGCGAGCTCGGCGTGTGATCGTGCTCACGCGGCGTCAGCTTCCTCTCGACGCTTCCTCTCCAAGGTCGCCTGGACGTGTACGTTGGCGCCTCCCGCGATCTGCGCCGTATAGCTGTCCGCAGCTTCGATTAAGCGGGCCCGCTTAGCGGTCGCTGGGATGCCTCGCCGCCACCCGCGAAGCTCGAGCGTTTCGCACGCCCTGCTGTTCTGGCGCCTCCCGGGTCATAAATATAGAAGCTCCTGCGAGCAAGGCATGTGCGTGGCTCCGCTGTTGTGAGCAGCTGGTGGATGGAAACAAAACAACCGGGACAGGAAGACTGGTGTTTCGTCCTCCCACCCCCCCTTTGCTGCTGCCTTCCTTTACTCCGCGGCCCTGACATCTGCATGCGGCCTGTGGCAGACAGGTCCTCTTCTTGAACGCAACGAAGTGACCTTGAGGCGGCATTAGTTTCACTTGTGATAAGGAATTTCAGTCGTAGATCCGGATCGGTCCGCCCGATCCAGACCACTAGCCGGAGCACTCTCCCCGAATGTGTGCTCGCAACAGTCGTTCCGGGGGCGTCCCCGCCCGACTAACGGTGAAGGTGCCTATCGTAGCGTTTCCTTGCTTTCCTGCAAGCGCGTCGTTCAACTACGAAATACGATTCAGTAAGGCACCAAAAGGAAGCGAACCGCTGAAAAATCATGTCACGCAGAACTTCCGGTCGAGTTCATCGATTTCGGCTAAGCACTCTTGGTTACCCCACCAAACTCAGTGACGAGTGGCGACCTTGGAAACCCTAGCTTTGGCTAGAGGTTGCTCGCTGTTCACTTGAACAAGAGATCCGCGACCCCGATCTACCGTTGAAATAGGCTTCACCCCAGACAAGAGCGAGGCACTTAGTCTGAATACAAACTTCGGTGAGAAATTAAGCATTTTGTTTCTCACGGCAGTTCCGATTTTCGGATGGGAGCCGGGAATGTGCGCGGATGAAAGTTGTGAAGACGACGTTATGCAAAGCACAGCGCGAGATCAAGTTTATGGTTTATGGTTTATGGGGTTTAACGTCCCAATGCCACTCAGGCTATGATAGATGCCGTAGTGGAGGACTCCGGAAATTTCAACCACCTGGGATTCTTTAAAGTGCACTGAAGGCGAGATAAGGCTTTCACACGGAGGGTCTACATATATACAGCTGCAGGTGACGCAGGCACAGTGGTCTGATGCAGTGGCAAATGAATTGGATCTGCTCGAGCCTCTCCGGTGTATTTCTGAACTGTAAACTGTACAGTGCACCAACGTCATGGGCCGCCTGAACGCGTTTTAAACGCCGAATTTGGCTCTAAATTATCTCACAATGCTCCACCGAGTTGGCGCAATGTTTAAAGCACCTGACTATTGCTTGGAGTACCCGGGTTAGAACCTGACCGCCGGTGACTGCGTTTCGATGGAGGCGGAACAGGGAGGCGTGGGCGTGCTGTTCGATGCCAGTGCACGTTAAAGGTCCCAGACCACCTGGGGATCTTTAACTTGTGTTGTGCGATGTCAGCGCACGTTAAAGATCCCCAGGTGTTCCAAATTACTCCGTAGCCCTCCACTACGGCTCCTCTTTATTTCCACTTTCACTCCCATCTTCCTCCCTTCCCTTACGGCGCGGTTGATGTGTCCACAGAAAACAAGTGAGACAGTTACCGCGCCTTTCCCTTCCTATAAATCAATCAATCAGGTGGTCGAAATCGCTCCGTAGCCCTCCACTGCGGCACCTCTTTCTCTCTTGCCGGTTTCTCTGCCACACTTTAGGGCGCGGTCAGGTGTCCACGAAAAATGTATGAAATATAATGCACCTTTGCTTTCCTATGAACCAATCTTAATATTTAAGTACCTCAGAATGCAACCTAAACGTAAGAAACACCGCGGGGTCCGAGGGGAGTCCGAAATTACATGATAGGCGGCGATCGCTACTTGATAGAATGGCGTGAAGAAAATTCTTTATCGGGATTTAAGGACCTATTTTCGCTTGAAACCGTCTCAAAATCTAATCTAAAAGGCAATACATGCAAAAAAATAAATAAATAAAGGTTCAATGACTTGCAGAGTGTAAACATTAAAAAGCTAAAAAATTGCAAGCCTAATTGCGATTAGAACTGCTGCCATACGCGTTCAAAAGCAGAGTCGATCGCTTCATAGAAGCAGCAATTTCTTGTTTCTTATTCTTGTGTTCTTATTTTACCTCACAAATGCTGACCTCACAAGTGTTGGCAGGTGGTAGCTGGCATGGCAACGCAATGATTGAACGTACGTTGCCTGATGTTACGTTTGGCAGGAGCTGCAAAGGTCTGCTCTGATGGGGCTGGGACAGGTGAGTCACCGCTGCTTGCGGCGGGGGCTGGCCTGCCACCGAATTTTTATCTGTTGTAGGCCGTCATTGCACCCGCCACCGTTTCGGTGGTGGACGGCAGCTGTTGTTGCGGCGCGCGTCTTCACTCCCTCTTCCGTTTCTTCCTTCTCTACTTTTTCTTCTGTCTGCACGAGGCAGCGGAGGTGGCTCAGCTACAGAGCCAGTAGCAGGCCCATGCATTTTTTTTTCTTTTCCTTCTTCCTACAGCCACAACAACAGCAGGAGCTGCCATCATGTGGAAGGGTGATATCAGAATCTGCCTGCCAGGGCGCTTGATGTATATATATATATATATAGTTTGTGTGTGTGTGTGTGTGTGTGTGTGTGTGTGTGTGTGTGTGTGTGTGTGTGTGTGTGTGTGTGTGTGTGTGTGTGTGTGTGTGTGTGTGTGTGTGTGTGTGTGTGTGTGTGTGTGTGTGTGTGTGTGTGTGTGTGTGTGTGTGTGTGTGTGTGTGTGTGTGTGTGTGTGTCGGGTGGTAGCCTCGCTTTCGCGTCATACTCCTAAAGGCGCGGAGTCCAAGTGTCCCCCATATATTTTTTTGAAATTCATTTTCTTCAGGGTGACGCTGTTGACATCCTGCGTTGTACCGCTTACAGTTTGGGAATACGCGCCGCGAGCGGGTTTGAAACCAACTAGTGGCCGTAAAGCGTTGTGTTTTCTTTTACTAGTGCTCCGATGCTTCATCCCTATAGACATGAATACTTTTTCGCTGGCGAGGCACCGAGTACCAACACATTAAAGGATTTATTCTTTTGGGTGGGTTAAGCACTAAGCTAAAGGAGACGCAAGCAACTTTCAGGTTTCGTTCATGACGTGAGAGTACCTGCCAAATGCGCGACACCCCAGCATCATTCTTCTATTTGCTTCACTGTTGGGATCCGTATTTACGGTCACTATTTGCCTTTGACTTCCCTTTACCAATAAAGGCCTCTACTTTTATTTGTGATTAAATCTCACTGCATTACGACCAATGCGGCGATACTTCGAAACCGAACGATGCAAACTGAACGGCGCACACAGCAGATATCAGCGCATTTAGACGCTGATATTATATCTTTTAACGAGGTGTCGCAGCAGAAAAGACAACGCGTGCGCATCACTGAAGCTTGGTGTTGATTACAGCGCGAATGAAAGGAATAAAAGCAGCTGATGTACGCAGAGCAAATGAGAATATTTGGAGGCGTGGTCGTAATTAATGTTCCTTAGGAATCCCGGATGCGAGGCTATAAAACTCATATATGACCGCACGGCCGGAAAGTAAGGTCGGCCGAACAATAAAGCTCCGCGCCATCATGGCCTCAAACGCCATAGGGACGCGACCTCCCTCCTTACCTTCAACCGACCTATTACTGCAGCCTACATGACATAACGAAGACCTGGTTGGGTTGGGAGATGCGTGAATTTCGCTGCATGTATACATATCCTACATACCCTTCTCTTTACCCAGGAGAAAAACAAGTAAAAAGGTGTTGGTAGGCAAGCACTTTATCAGCGCGGAACGCCGCGGGAGACAATGGCGAAGCGTCAGGGCGAGCAACACAAACGCAAAGGGAGCACGACCGAGCCGACCAGCTTGTCTCAAGGCTATGGGCACAGCGATGAACGTCGCAACGCGAGCTCGGACATGGTTATAAATACACCACTGTGCATGCATGCAGAGTGGCCAACTTTAACCGCACGAGTGTCCCCCCCCCCCCCCCCTCCCCCCCCCCCCTTTCTGCACTTTTTTTACGGTGGCTGGACACCTCCTCCCTAAGATGAATGAAACGCACGCGGAGGCCATGGCAGGGGCGGCCGGCGCGTGCGTGCCGGCGTGTGACAGCTGTGATGGGGCTCCGCGCGGCTCTTGGCCCCGTCCGAGCAGCAACTCGTCTTCTTGCGAAGCCACGCGCGGTCAACGCGAACGCCGCCGCCGACGCCTCAGGGACCCAGTGCAAGCTCTCGCGAGCTCTCGAAACGTTTGTGTAAACATGACTACGCGGGCGCACGTGCCTCTGATTTGAGGGCTGCTTTGAAGTCGGGGCCATTCTGCGCGCCTGCTGTCGCTTCATTTTTAATCCCGTCGTGCTTTTATAGCAGGTCACAAACCGTTTACTAAGTAGTCGTAGTTCTCGTTTTAGAAGCTCGACGAAGGCGTCACGTGATGCTACGTAACCGCACCAATCGGCGTCCATCCTAAGAGCAGAACATACAAATCGAGACAGAGTAATACAAATTAACCACGGTCTACTCTGCGCTATGTAACACCACCCGGTCATTGCTGAGGCTTGGAATGTCTAGCAAAGTCTGTGTTTATGCCATGGTTCAGTCTGCTTGCAGGGCTTTTAACGCGGACGCGTTAAGGGCCCCCGTGTCGCAGAAAAACCAGTATTGGCTTTGCTGTTCTCCGAACGCGAAAATGTGCAAGGAACCAAAGAAATAATAATTGTTCCGAACGTACGGGGAATCGAACTACAGATTGCGAGACGAGCATGCAACCGATAGACAAGACAAGTTTTGTTTGTCTTTACCGCCTTTAATTTCTGAAGCACTACAGGCTGGCCGATTTTTCAAAAGTGAGCCGGTTTTACACGCAATACATCTGTTTATAAAACGTTCAAATTGATCAATTTTTCCAATACATTGAAAAACTCAGGTACACATGACTGAGGTTTAAAAACATCAATTACTTGTAGGACGGAATCCCCAATATACTTTCGGATAGGTTTGATATGACGAACAGCTATTTGGCGTTTTCACATGTTGTACAAACCTAATAACATTATCATATTATACGGAACAATGTCATCATTTCCTACAGCTAGTAGCGGACTTCCAAGTGGGTTTAAAGGGAAGTATTCGTGCAAAGTTCACTGTATAGGACATCTGAAAAGAAAACCTCAGTCCAACAATTTATAAACACATGTTCATCACTCCGGCTTTGTACACAAAATACAGTTTGCACCCCATGACACAGGTATCTTTTTCCGTCATTCATGTATTCATAGGCAGAACTCGATACATGCAATTTAAAGAGCTTTTTCACAGCAGGTTGTACAGTCATTGTTTTACACGTTTAAATGCATTTTGCCCCGGCCCAGAAGGGTATAATTACCGATACACAGGGGCAGGCAAGGCAGTATCGATAAGATCGCTGTAGAGTCTTTTTCTAATGTCATTGGTTAAATATTCCATTGAAATTCGGGTACATAAAAAATGTGTTGCTTAAAAAATTTCACGAAAATAATCACGCGTTTCACCAGTGGCGTGACAAGCAGTTGACCCAACGAACATTGGTAGAGCTCTTGCCAAGCGTAATTGACAAACGGTACGTGGAAAGGGATCTTCTGATTTATTTATAGGAATGGAAAGGCGCGGTAACTGTCTCACTTGTTTTCTGTGTACACCGCAACCGCGCCGTAAGGGAAAGGAGGAAGGTGGGAGTGAAAGTGGAAAGAGAGAAAGAGGAGCCGTAGTGGAGGGCTACGGAGTAATTTCGACCACCTGGGGATCTTTAACGCGCGCTGACATCGCACAGCACACGGACGCCTCTTCGTTTCGCCTCCATCGAAACGTAGCCGCCGAGGTCGGGTTCGAACCCGGGTACTCCGGCACAGTAGTCGGGCGTCTTACCACTGCCCCACCCCGGCGGGGCAGAAAGGGATCCTCTACATCTCGTAATAAGAAACGGTTAACAACTTGACTCAGAAATAGTGCCACAAAGGCAGTCCGCCATTGCCTACGCTGTTGAGGATTCACCTGAAGAGCAAGTTCTTTGTGTCGCTACTGACAGCTTCAACCGATGGAACCGCGCAGCTTCCTACATGACATTGCACACTGATGCATGCATGGTTACGAATTCAACGACATGAGATCAGCTATGCTTGCTGACCGAGCAAGCAGAGTACAGCTTGATGTACAGCCACCCAAACCTGTAACGTGCACGATAGTCGCTTTCTCTGCATTCATATGCCTTAGCGCGGATAAACCTTGCCGGAAGGTCACGTTTAAGCAAGAGCTTGGTAAGATTTTGCTTATACTTAGACTTTTCACAGGTTAGCTCCTCTGCAACGCTCAGAACCACAGAAAATAGGGACATCGCGCACGCGTGTTAAAGATTTGGCCGGCTGTACGTCAAGCTTTACTGTGCTTGCTCGGTCAGCAAGCATAGCTGATCTCATGTCGTTGAATTCGACTAGTCTGGCACAGCTCTCGCCTTTTTTTACCAATAATTTTCCTCATTCTTCCATTTAAGTGGTCGCCTACGGTTACATTTTGGTTTAATGAAGGTCGAATGCAGATTTACGGGTCCATACTATGAGACTAGCACAGCTTTCGGGATGCAAGAGGTAACTTACGATATATCGTATAATCCTCCTCCCTTATGTCTTTTACACATTAGACAGTGTTCTGACGGAAAACGTACATTCTGGGAAAGGATCTTGGAGGCAAATAGCTACACATCCGCGACACGCACGAAATTGTGCGATCGTTCAATACGCAACGAATGCGGGATGCTTGTTTCCTGTGGGACATGGTCAGGTGCTCTTCTTTGCCAGGTCCGAGAGTGGCGGCGGGTGCTTCTAGACTGACCCCTCCCCCAAGCTTTAGCTGGTTCTTTTTGAAACAAACAAAGAAACAAAAAAAGGCTGCAGGTTTAATCCTGCTAAACCTATAGTTAGGCGAAGCGAAACCGCAGTTTCGCTTAGTTTCGCTTTTGTTAGGTTTAGGTCTAGACATGGGCAGACATGATGAAGTCGACGACGCCGTCAACTACAAGAGGGAACACATGATGCTGTATCTGTCGTCAAAGGTCAAGCTCAAATGTTAAGTGGTGGCACTCCATATGTGGTTCCATAGCTAACCTATATAACCACAATGTGACCTGGGGTCAACCCCAGCTCACATTGTGGTTATATAGGTTGACACATTGGGGTCACAATGTGTCAACTTGGGGTCCGTTGAACCTTTGAAGGTCAAGCGGACCCCAGGTTGACCTTGGCTGATGCATGGCACAGTGAAGCTTTCGCTTCAAAACAGAGACGCGACATGTCGCCCGTCGGACGCGAAGACACGTCAACAACAGGCTGAAAATCTAGTTGGTTCGTGCTAACAGCCGGAAGGGAACAACACCACGTTGACATGACCACGGAAACCTGGCGCCAGTCATGAGTTCAACATTTGTATTTTTGGTTTCTTCATACCCCTGTTTTATGCCTTTAAATACATTCAGCTTACATAACCTTTTCATTTAGCATAGCCTCGTGTCTCGCGTTTCTTTTTTATGCGCTGCTGTTCTCTTACGACTGTTGAAAAGATTATGAACGAAACGTGCCAAAGTACCGAGGGGACGATCCGCCAGACCGCGGCTGTATCATATGCACAGCCAGATAATGGACGGTGACAGGAGAAGAGGCGCACGAACATTAATATATGTACAGACACACACATCTTCGATGAAGACAAGGTTCTTGAACTTTGAGCGACCAAAGGAGTCCGCGCAGGTGCGAGACTAGCTGCGCGGCAACGTGAGTAGAGGCGGCGGCGGCGGCGACCGACGCGGATTTGCGGCAGAGCAGGTATAATGACGTTTGATTCGTCCTGTCTCTCGTCGGGCGTGGAGCCGCTTTCAATGCCGCTGACGCCTCTGCCGAGGCTCGGCTCGGAAAAGAAGACTTGACGACGGCGTCAGAGAAAAGGAGATGCTCTTCTCCGGCGCGGATTGTATGGCCCCTTCCGTCCCTTCCTGACAAATGCCCCATGCACGTTTGTTCGAGCCTGCATAAGACGCGCGTGCCGTTCGGGGTCGTCGAACCGCCGAAATATTAAGGCACTGCTGCCACAGCAAGAAGCTGTCGATTGGTGAGGGCTTGGCGCAATTTATTTCTTTCTTTGTGGAGCCAACCCTGGTCCGAAAGAGGAAGGGGCCCGCAAGGCACAACAGCACGAGGCTTTGTATTCGTTCGTTGTATTCGTTCGCACCCACCAATGGTGGATGCGACGCATGGTGGGCGTGGTGGGCCACCATGCTCATTTATGACATGCCAGTGTTTGGCCATGATAGTAATAAGCTTTAACGTGACTCGTTCAAGAATTTACCGATACGTCAAGCATGTCGCAATGAGAATATTTTCAAACGATACCGGACTGGTGGAATTTCCGCCATGATAACAACATCGTCACTTCTATCTGAAATAGTGAACTCTCAGTAAGTGCATGCTGCGAATGTTTGGTTTGTGGAGTTTAACGTTCCAAAGCAATTTAGGCTATGAGAGACGCCGTAGTGAAGGGCTCCGGAAATTTCGGCCACCTGGGGTTCTTTACCGTGCACTGACATCGCACAGCACACGGGCGCCTTGGATTTCGCCTCCACCGAAAAGCGGCCGCCAAGGCCGGGATTCGATTCCGCATGCTTGGACACAGTAGTCGAGCGCCCCAACCACTCCACCACCCCAGTGGTGCAGTTGTAGTTAGCAGGGGCATAGCCAGGGGGAGGGCTTATGGGGCTTCAGCCCCCCACGAATTGTTTTCGTACTGTCATACACCGCAGACCAAAACAACCACCAGAGCCGGAAATCAATCTGGACTTTGTCTCCAGTATGTCATTTTCACGCTCAAAAAGAGATTTCGGCGGGAATGAAAAAAGCGAAAGGCGCATTTAGTTTTCTGAAATCGTTCATCGGGCCATACAAAGGAGACAAGCCATACTATCAGACAAGCTGACAAAGCACGAAGATATGGAATGCGTGGAAAAAAAAAAAAAAAAAAAAAAAAACTAGGAGGGAGCGTGACGCCACATGAGCAGCCTCCACTGGCGAAACTCGATTTTCTGACGCCGCGCTGTCTTCTCTGTCGAAGTGGTCTGCTGGTTCGTAACACTTAGGTTGTTAGAGTGCAGGTGCTGCATTGTAATCAAAGTTATAAGCACACTGGAGAGAGTGCAGGCAACCATTTCATCTGCGGGCACGTCAGGAAGACTACGTATTCGAACTAATGTTAATTGTTTGGCTGGAAAACTGGTTATGATGAATTTTGAGTTCTGAATTTGCTAAATTTAACGAATGATTTTCGTCTGAAACAATACATGCGCAGCATACTCGATGGAACGAAAGTTCCGGACGGTGCTATTCTTCCGTGCAATCTTTGCATCCCGGCATGCAGAATTTATGGCGCAGTTGAGGGGTGACAGGTTTGTGATTGGTCTCTCGATACGGAGGAGACTGAGCAGCAATGTCAGCCCCCCTCGAAAAAAATTTCTGGCTACGCCACTGGTAGTTAGTTATAGATAATGAAAGCCAGTGATGACCGAGAAAGAGTCTCTCTTTCTTTCTGTCTCGAGGAATCGGGAGCGTTTCAAGGATCGCAGCAAGGCGGCCAAAATACTTTCGCCTAGCTGCACTTATATTACCGCCGCGGCGGTGCAGTGATTTCGATGCCCGACTACTGCGTCGGAGTTCCCGGGTTCGAACCCGACCGCCAGCGGCTGCGTTTCGATGGAGGCGGAACGGAGAGGCGTCCATGTGCTGTGCGATGTCAGTACGTGTTAAAGATCCCCAGGTGATGGTGGTTGTTGCGACTGTAAGGAAGAAGAAAAAGTGCACGAGGCTGCGAACTGGCTTTATTGGTGAGCCACCACCCCTGGACAGGGGAGGGGAAAGAGATACCGGTGGCAAGGAGCCCCGCCGCAAATGACGAAGGCCCTTGGTTCCCAGCCCCGGAGCCCTTTGCGGAGCCACCATACCGAGCAAACCCAAATACGCGCCCCGGAGGGTAGGAAACGGTCACCACAGCGCTACTTCACCTTCTTTCTCTCTTTTCGCTTTCACTACCAACTTCCTGTCTTTCCTTACGGCGCAGTTCAGGTGTCCACGTAAAAAAGTGTGATAGTTACTGTGCCCTCCTTGTAAACCAATTATTAATATTCGAGGGGCCTTGCATCCTGAGTCAGACATAATACCCCTTGGCCACGCAGGCACTTCCTTACGGCTTAGTTAATCGGGGCTTTAGCTATGTCGGGTGGCCTTTTACATACGTCTGCATGATAAAGAACATGTGTGAGATACTAGGGGAAAAAATTAAGGGACTAATAAGTAGGCGATTAGCAAAGTCCATGTACACGAAGAGGGAACCGAAAGGAGAGTTTGCAAATTGGAGCCATTAACGATGTCGCGTCTTACCATTGAAGTACACCCCTCTCCTCCCCCTCTCTTCCCTAAATTTTTTAATGTGTTTAGTCGCTGCCATATTTCCGTATTTTCGTCAAGCGCCCCTAAGCCTGGTTCACATGCAAGCGAAAACGCTAGCCATTTCTACCGCGGCGACGCAAAAACCTGTTCTGAGTTGTCGCGGCGGCTCGAGCGGCGAGAGCGACGTAGTTCCGACTCGTTGGAAATTTTTCGCTCTTGTCGCTGCCGCTCGCCGCTCAGTTCGCTCAATCGCTTGCATATGAACCAGCCTTTCGAAATTGTGCTCACAGCTACACAATTGCCCTAAATGTGTGCTAGGTTGTGGTGAGCTCGCGGGAGGTGCCACTGATGTCACGAATATTGCTGCACGCTGTGATAGCCATGTAATCACCTTGGAATATCGCTATTTGCCAAGTTCTAGCCGTTCGGCCGTGCTCTCACGGCATACGTTGTTTTTAGGCGCGAAAAGTCCTAGCACAATGCTTCACATAGCTTCGCCTCGCTTCCCGGCCAACGGAACAGCGACTCCCATAACTGATATCTTACTATAACATCTTAGGTAGAACGAGAAAAACAAGATTGGTACACAATATGAAATAGCACTAAGCAAGGGTAGATGGGGAGCCTGAGTTCGCAAACCGAGCAAACGTTTCGACAAGTGGACTTGTCTTCGTTTGGGCGACGTCAGACGAAGACAAGTCCACTTGTCGAAACGTTGCCTCGACTTTGCGAACTGAGGCTTCCCCTCTACCCTTGTTCAGTGCTCTTTCATATAAGCATCTTAAACATTTAAAACGTAGGAAGCGTTGAACGGCACACAGCTTGGCTAGTTAATGTGTCGTGTTACAAAGACTTAAAGAAACACAACGGAAATTGTGCTAAACAGATACCCGTATTCTGAGTTTGTTTTCTTACATACTGTTTCATGCTTTTATATGTACGTATATGTAGACTGCAACGAAGCGACTCGTGCATATTTCGATGGTCAACAGTGTTTCTAGGCAAACTCAAGCGTATTTTTAAGTGTTCACTAAACGAACATTCTTGTTTTCAATTTTCTATTTGCAAGTTGCACGTCAATCACATTTATACGGGTGCACATGAGCTATAGCGATAGACCTTGCTGAGTTAATCTATGCACGTCAATCACATTTATACGGGTGCACATGAGCTATAGCGATAGACCTTGCTGAGTTAATCTATTCTTTTTCTTTCTTTCTTCCTTTCTTTCTTTCTTTCTTTCTTTCTTTCTTTCTTTCTTTCTTTCTTTCTTTCTTTCTTTCTTTCTTTCTTTCTTTCTTTCTTTCTTTCTTTCTTTCTTTCTTTCTTTCTTTCTTTCTTCAATATCAGCTGATGTTGACTATAAAGCGCTGATTTAACCAAGCCGTATAAACGTGCCTCAGCAATAGCGTGCCTGATTCTACATCCAAGAACACTGGAAGGCTGATTTTTACTCCACCTCCGCACCTTAAATGCACAACCTTAGTTGTATGTCCTCCCAACTTTCTGATATCACGTGTTCGCGTTAAGTGGCGCAAAAAAACCCTTATGTAATACCCCGCGAGGGGTCTTTAAGGTAATAAAATGAAATGGAATGAAATCACTGCTCTTTTCTTACCAGCTGCGAACGGCCAGTGCCATGCCCGCAATTTTCGCTCACAACGCCAACACCGACGTCGACGCCATATGTTCTGTGTAAAAGAATCTTTAACGCTATCTTGTTAATATGAAATGGAACGCATATGACGCCAGTATCAAACGGATGCAACCAGGACACTACCATTCAATGCAGGGCTGAGCTGAAGCGACGGAAAGTTTGAGCGATCTCCCACAGGCCTTGCTTTTCAGCCAGGCGTCGCCGAGATCGTAAAAGCAGCGTTTCCGCGCTGGAAAAGAAGATGCAAGGGAGAGAGAGAGAAAGCGCAGAGGCGACATGTGCCCGAACCTTTCACGGGGCGCAGCCTGTCTAACGGCTGCTCTCCCTGGCACACGGCTGCCGGAGGTTCCGACTCATTTGCCTGCTAAACTCGGGCTCGTTATCAAGCCTGTTCTTGCGATCGTCTGGCGACCACCGTGGGGATATCACACTGAACCAGACCAGCCGGCCGGCGAGGTCTTCAAAACGATTTTTGCCTTCCTGAGTTCTTCCCTCTATCTTTTCCTGGGGCCTCTTCCGCCTTTGGTTTGTTTATCTCCCTCAAAATTCCCGTTGCCTCGCTTCTTTGTTGCTCCTGACGCGCACCACAGCGTCCTGGCCGCGTGTTACGGGGGAGCCGGCTGCCAGGCGCTGACGGTAAATTGTGGTGGCCGGCCCTTTTGTTGTCATTCCTCCGTTTGTTTTCACTGGCCACTGCGTGCTGCGGGCGCCTCGCGATGTGGTGTCTGCACAGTGTCATCGGCCAGTGCGCACGTGGCCCTATGAGGCACCGAGCACGCTGGAAATTCCGCGCAGGAAAACACACACAAAAAAACGTACTACTCGAATTGACGGTTTCCCCTACTGCCCCTTCGTTCTTGGCATCAAGGCCTTTTCCAAGGTTCTGTTTTTTGGGCGACTTCTGCATTTGTTGCTTTTTGTAATACCGGGCGGAAAATGACTTCACCAAAAGAAGCTTAAGTACTGAAGCGAAGGATGGGCGAATTCAGCGCCGAGAGCTGTATGACTCTAGGCGACGTAACGGAAGTCTCGTAGAATTCAAACGCCATCCTGCACGTTTCATGCGATTCGGCTTCTCACGCTAAGATTGTGGAACCCCGGTAGGGTTTGTGTTTTCGTCTGCCTAGTTGGCATTTATTACCGTGGCTCAAGGCATTTTGAAAACAAAGTATTCGCCAGGTTCAGAAAATGGTTGTCTTGAGGCAGCCCGCAATGTCGATGCAGTGCAGTGTGTAACTGTAGCTCACGTTCTATCTCGGGCGAAAGCTGCGGCGGTGTGGTATACTTCAGATCAAGAGTTCAATTCACCAGTAACGCATGAACACTGTCTTCATAAAGGCACTTGCATTCCACAAGACCTGTACGTCGGTCCAGCGAGAAGTGCAGTGAAGAAAAAGAATAGCGTATCTAGCAGGCCACAGGAAGAATTTTCAAAAGTTTACAAAAGAGCACGGAGAACACTTGAGTAGTGCTTGACCCTGATACCGCGTGCCTCATCGCCGGCAACTACGAAGAAACTTGCACCAATGGGAAATGAAAACCACGCTGCACACCTCCGAATGTTTAAACTATCGCGGATCATTTCTATTTTGTCAACGGCGTTAAAACAGCGCCTTCGGTCGTTCCATTTGTCTCAAGTGCTCTTTCTTTTTCTGTCTTTTTCGCAGCCTGCAACTGCAATCTGCACGCCCGGCGTTGCCGCTTCAACATGGAGCTGTACAAGCTGTCGGGACGCCAGAGCGGCGGCGTCTGCCTCAACTGCCGTCACAACACAGCCGGGCGCCACTGTCACTACTGCAAGGAAGGTTATTACCGGGACCATTCCAAGCCCATCACCCATCGCAAGGCGTGCAGAGGTACGGAGGCACTGCAGTACAGTTAGCACACGCGCTGTAGACGTTCGCCTCTGCAGCAGCTTAACTTCGGTGACCTTCCCTTGTGCAGGGAGAGAGTCGTCGTCTACTTTGATGCCTAAATATAGCGCCCCCTCGCTAACTCTTCGAATGCTTTTCCCGAATGAGAGAGACAGCGCCGCGCCCCTACGCGCACCTATACTATAGTGCCGACCTATACATTTTTGCGCCTGTGATGCTGACCGCGTATGATTGTTTTTATTTCGGCGTCAGTCAATTACCACGGCCCACGGAAGGGAGTACAGCTTTTCGGGGTGACTGTTCCGTTCAGTTATGTGCACGTGACCGGTACGAAGGCGGTACCTCTCCACTGATAATAGAGAGATTTAGCTTACCGGAGACGTATTACGTCTCCCGGAGACGTACAGACGTAGACGTATCGGACGCCTACTGCGCATGCGTGAAAATTGATGTAGACGTATTCGGCTGACACCGGGCAAAACACGTTTTAGCTGTACGTATCGCCCATACGTAAGACGTATCGCTAGACGTACATGCAGATGATGATGATGGCTATCCAATAAAAAAAGATAGAAGCTATTTGTAATAAATGCTCCAAATAATGTCACAAAAATGTCACATGCAGATCCCCCGAAGTCATCATGTTGACGTGTTAGCTGTGTTTCGAATAATTATTAATTTGAGCTCACTTTTAACCACTTTGCTACCTGCAGCAAGCCTGAACAATCCAAGCCTAGTTGCATTAAATCCGTTTGTTTTGGTGCTCGTAGTGCTCGCATGGAGGAAGGAAACAACTGCTCGTGTTTGCTGGTGTTCGGTCGTGTGCTAGAATTTGCTCGTGCTATCGGTGCAACCTGCCCACGTTACGTTACATCATGCCGACAGCATCCTTCACCCTTCACGACAGGCAGCTTTTTTGAGCACCCTATCATGGGATGAATTTGAAGACATGCATTGATTTCAACGGGAGCGCGATATTCCAAAGCCTCGAAGGAACTTACGTGAGCGTGGTACCCTTCAACATCGGCGCCAACAACAACATAGTGTTCAACAGGATTTTTAGATTCTAGAAAGAGGATTTCGGAGAGCTGCAGTTAGCCCTCCTAATTCCAAATGAGGTCATCAGTGCGCAGCGTGTCAGGGTCTCCGGCTCCGAGGCACCTTGGCGCAGCTCGATTTTTACTTCGGTCATCTACTCTACGATATGACAAGTGGCTTGATCTGCAAGCTCTTCAGCGATTCTCCGAGGTAAGTAGCGCATGGTGTGGTGGCTGTGGTGGCTTGACGGTTACAAGCCAAATTATTGATAGCAGTGCTTTCTGTGTCAAATAAATATGCCCGCCGAAACATGTAAAGCAAAGCTGACTGGCTGTGGCGTTTCAGTAGTCATCTTTGAATGCGAATTAGCGCTAATCCTGAGGTTCAGAGCTTATCAAAACAGTCTAACACTTGTGCGACCGCTTATAGCGCTTTCAAATTTGAAAAAAAAAAAAAAAAAAAGGCCGGAGCGGATTTCAAGCGATAAATTCCTTGTGAGAAGCGGGGCGGGATGTCGTATCATCCCGCGTTCACACTGCTACGCACTCTCGCGCTACTCATTGCACATCATCCCCATCAGCTTCCATGTGTGCATAAACGCTACCGAGCCTTCTACTCGATATAACTACGTCAAAACCCTACCATTTTGTAGTCGAAAGGCACCAGCGCTCATGCTCCTAGGGATGATGGCATGGGACCAATGCTCTCTGGCGCGTAACGACGTTGTGTCGTTTCTAGCAGGCGAGCAGTTTTGGCTACTGTAAAACATAATATACATTAACGATTGCAGTTGACTCGTGCCCAGTCACCGAACGTCTGCTGTAATCATTGATCTTTTTTTTTTTTTTTTTTTTTTTAACGTCAATTAACTTAGGCACACTTGTGCAAAGGCATATATATATGCCCCTGCTCTCCAACTCGGTTGTAGAGCTTTGGGAAGGTGCTCTCTTGTCGACATCGAATTTAGTGAAACTGTTTAACGTCCCGAATGCAACCAGTGCTATGCTGCTTTTCGATCTTGCCTACTAGCACAGCATAAGGTCATCAACATAAACACTAGCACACTTACAAGTCAATATTTTTTTTTATTAAATTAGGGAAGTCCACGGAAACACAAACTGAGAAATACGCAAAAGGTTGTTATCAGCACAAGTTATTTTTTAATTTGCTTCATGTATTAGAAATACTCAACACAGAAATTTCATAAGATTTTATGCAATAATTTAAACAATGTAAGCAATTTTGGATTTGGCCCTTATCGATATGAAAATCTATATTTGACCCTACTTTGACTGAAGGAAATTTTTTTCAGAGTCGTTTCTAGTCTCTTTGTGAAAATAATACCTGTAAACGATCATACTGTGAATACAGCTGATGAAGAGTTGTAATATTCATTGTCACACAATCAGCAGCACTGATTTGCTCTAAAGTGAGCAAATAAATGCTTAGTGGGCTTCTGCTTCAAGCAAAGATGTGAGGCTATTTTCTGTTGGTAGAAATTAGTTGGAATGTGTTTAATGAAGAGCTATTTTAATTCAGTGCACCATTGTATTGCCGGGGAATGGTAGATTCACATAGGATGCAAAGCGACAAGACAGCGGCAAATATTGTCGTTTCTTGCCAGTTTCGGCTATTTGCTTATGTTGCTAAATGCAGAAAGCCGCTGCCAACAGGCTAAACTGAATGTAGTCTTTTATAAGTTATTTTGCTAGCTTTATGCACAAACTGCTTCGTCTGCTGCAGGCCTATGTTCCCAGTGTTTTTATCTTCTGGCTTCAGATTTTCCTGTGATCTCTTCGTATCCTAGACAGTGATAAGGAAGTAGTTATGGAGAAGCCATAATTGAATTTACACTCGCAGTAGTCCACCCTATCATGCTAAAGCTGAGAAAGAAAGCTGTCAAGAATAAAATAGATTTGGCTCATTTCCATCTGCACATCAGCAGAATCTGGCTCATTTTTGATTTGGCACATGATTTCTGTGAAATTCCTGGTCTTTATTTACATCCTTATTGTCTCAAACCGTTTGCAAAAGTGAGATGTATATATGATCTTTCAAAAAAAAAAAAAAGAAAATAACATAGTGTAGGTTTCTGAATTTCGCTTGCTTTGAAAAAAAAAAAAAAATCAAGTGTCGATGATAGTGTTGAAAAAATCCGGGAGCACTGCGGAATCTACACTGCAGAAATGTGAAAATCTAAGCGTTGCTGGTGCACACGGTGCATCACGTTTGCTCTCATCATTATGAATTAAATGCACCGTCATTATCATTGCTAATGTCATCACTGCTAATTCCAACTTCATTGTCATCGCTACTATCATCCTTACAGTAAACAAGGAGAATTTTGATGTGTATTTCAAGATCCCGAACGTTGCACAGTTGGCTAAAGCACTCGGATGGGGATGCGAGGGATAGAGGTTCGGCTCCCAGAGAAAACAGGATTTTAATTTTTTCTGATGGCATCATCATGACGTCATTTGATTGACAGCTATAGTGTGACCAAACAAACAAATGCCGACAGTATGAGCCATTAAAGATTTTCACCTTAAAATTGATGGGCCTGTACGAGGTAACGCTAGTGAACTCTTCCAAAAGCAATGCAATAAGTATTATGCTACGGCACAGTAAAGAAGGTGCACACTGAAAGATTATTTTCTCATGACCACTTTATAGGGACTTTATAAGCGATCGTTGCTTGCAGCCGCTCCAATTTTTCCTCCTCAGGCGGTGCATGCAAAGGAAGGCCCTTGTGCTCAACTGCTGGGGTTTCATCATGGCACAGCAAGGCAAATTTGCCGACCGTCTGTGGCTCAGAAGGAGGACTTCTCTGGGCACAAGTGGAGCCTGTGCCGAAATATCAGGCACTAATGTGTACCAATGCCATAGTCTGCCAGTGGGCCATTTAAAGGCAGACGTCACGATGCAGGTAAGCCTGTTCAGTCATGTCTTCATTGCAGTAACTAGCTGTAATATGTTTTTCATATTCAGGGGAGTGCATTTCCAATTTAAAGCCTAACATCTCTGCTGCGAAAATTCCACAAGTACTTTTATATTTTTTGAGTTGGTTTTTGGGAAAGGGTACTCAATGACCCACCTCATGAAAAACAGCATTTCATCTGTAAAGAAACGTGGCACTTAAGTATGTGATGCAAGATTGTGTTAGCATGTGGCATTTTATAAATTTGTAGGAAAAAATTGTATCTAAAAACTTGCAACTGTAATTACATCTCATTATACAAAAAGAAGAGGCACCTGTGTAGACCCGCATTGGTTATATTTTTAATTCTTGCTATCTTTTAGGGATCCTCAAGGAGACGGTGCACTTTGAGAACCTGCAGAAGATCACTATGGGTCATAAATATGTGATCTATAGTGATGCAGCCTACCCCCGATGGCCTCTACTCTACAAGCTGTTTGGAGGTGCCGTACTGCAACCTCATCATGTTGCCTTCAACAAGGCAATTAGCAGTGTTAGGAAAGCTGTAGAGGGGGGTTTGGCAGCGTAGCATGGGATTTTGCTTTTATTGACTATATCAAGAACCAAACTTTGAGATGGTAACAGGTAGGGCGCATGTATAAAGTTGCGCAATGAACTGCCGAACATCTTTGTACAGCTGTCATGTGTCTATCTACTTTGTCTTGTGTCTGCCTCAGTTGGTCAATACCTTGTGCCTTTTCAGACATAAGTGTCGGCCTACGTCCTGCGGTCAAAAAATTTGGAACAACTTTTTTTTTTTTTTTTAGGCTGCCTTTCTCAGTAAAATATGGACAAGCATGGCAAGCAGTGACCTTCATAGTTGAGGCATTTGTCAACAGTCGCAGAATTCATCTCTGTATTCCTTACAGCAATAATTGCAGCATGCAGTGGTGCATATCTTGTAAATAGGGTAAGTGCTCTAGGAAACTTGGACATCAGAAACAAGTGGACAGGAGGCTTGCAGACTCACAACTGGATTTTACTAAGTAACGATGACATATATAAAGTGCACAAAACCACATGCTCAACGCTATACTTTTGCTTGCTCTATATATGTCCTCTTTCGGTTAGTAAAATACAGTTGTGAGCCTGTGTACGTCCATGTCCACTTCTGTTTCTGTTGTCCGCGTTTTCTAGAACAGTTACTCCATTTCCAAGATGAGCATCACTGCATGCAACAATGCTACCCAAAGATTTATGCTGTTCATTTGTTGACGCTGTTATGCCGAGATGCAGCTTTATGAATTTTTTTTTTATGCGAGATGCAGCAATATTTATCTCGATTGATTGCAGCAGTGCATGACTACTTTCTCGTTCTCGTTTCACAGTGTTCAACATGACATGGTGTGTGCGTGGTGGCATTTAGGATGGCGTGTGATAGTGTTCGTGTTCAAATGCAGGGGTTTTTGCCCGAGTGTTGTGTGCAGCGATATGACAGCTTCAGTTTGCCATCTCGCTACTTGGCGAATTGAAAGGACGCGATGACTTTGGTTCGGCATTGTCTCCCATGCTCCTTTGACTGCGTGACCGTCTACCGGTGGACACCTGACAGCTGTGCTCCGGACCAACGGCTTCACTTGTTCCCAACGCTGACTTCGAACTGTTAGTGGCACGAGATGCTTGTGACCGCAAATATGCACTAGACCACCAGTCTGAACGCTGTACATGAGTTGTGCCACGTGGGCCGTCTCTAGTGTTTCACCCGAACGGTTGTGTATGCATTTGTGTATTGTCTAGATTAAGGAAAGGTGGCATCTGAGTTATAAAAGTGTCTGTATGTGTGAAGTGCCATCTGCTTTGGCGAACGAGGTGGCGAACCACCACAGCTTGTCTTCGTCAGGCCGTCTGACGGCTTCAGTGAGAACCTGTGCTACCAGATGCAAAAAGTGATGATGCCATTTTATGGTTTTTCACTTCATGCCGCTAATTCACAGCTCATATAATTATTGATCGCATGTACTGCTAGAGTCATTATTCAGAGTTTTCTGTACACTACTGAATTAATTGTACTCTCATTGAGCTGTCATGTTGTCATCATGCCCGAGACGCTTTGCATTGTAGCCCCATCCAGTAGTGCAGCCAGAGCTCGAGTTTTACCAACGTTGGCATCAATGAATGCCGCAGATGCCCTCTCCCTCTGTTTCCGCACTCTTCTTTTTTTTTTTTTTTTTTCATAAACTAAAGTCTCCTTTGAATCTTCTAGATTTTAACCCTGCAAAACTGTGTGTAGTCAGGCCAAAGCTATCACGCATATCTTTCTTTTTTTTTGCAGCTGTGGGTTTCGTGGACCCTGAAAATCACTTCGTGAGCCCTTATTTGAGAAACACTGACCTATGATATGTTTTTAGCAATTACCACTATGTGACGGGACATTTTGAATTTCTTTTGGTGAAGTGGTGACCACAGGCCACTAACAGTGTTTTCAACGTTGTAGCTGAGGCTCACTTGAGAGAGGTTGCGCACATATCTTTTTTTTCGAGTCATTGCATATGTTTACAATTCTCACAATGCAAATATTTCTTAAAATATGCAATTTAAAATTTGCAGATAATTTTGGACCTGTATTTGCAAAACTGTAGCCTTAGCTACTTATGCACCATAAAATGCAAGAACAGAAACACACCGACAGCATTTGTGTTGCAAAAATGTATTTGGGATTTATTTGACAAAGTGAACATGGTCGAGAGAGTTTTGGAGAAAATAAACTGGTGCTATCTGCAATGTGATATAGTGCCAACATAAATAACTTTCATTCTTTCATCAGCGCAATCAGCATCTTGTCAACTGATTGCTAAGATTTCACCAGCTGATCTCCACATGTCCATCTTCACACGGGGCAGTGTTCGTCACCATGTGCTGCATAAAACATCCGTGTTGTATTCTTCTACCTTCCTGGAATGAAAAGGTGCAGTGTTCACAGAAATTACTGTAAAATTAAAGCTGTTATGAGAAAGCTGGAGGTTGTTTAATATTGCTCTCCAGCTTGTATTGCAGTGAATAACTACGCACATGATTATTCGTGAAATGTCTGGGCATATGGCATACCCCTATATCATGGCACAGAAGTGCAGCAGTCTCCTCTTGTGAATGCACCTATCGGGGGTGGAATTGCCACTCCATTTGCTCCATTCTGCTCCCAAACTGCTTTTCCTGCTCTATCCTGCTCCAAAATGCAGTATTGCTCCAAAACTGCTCCAAATTGGCTGTTTTAATGTTCTACCATCAAATTTAGTGCAACACGCAAACAATGTCTTTGCACCAGTGGCAAAGATATAACGCATCTAGCACTGGGCTTAATACAAACGAAACTTTTGTAAGGGAAGGAAGCATGTGGCATAATAAATATTTGTTTGCAAGTAAATTTAATATGAGTCACTGGCGATTGGAGATAATTGCAAAAAAAATGCACTGTGCATGTGACGTAGCACCTCCTCTCAGCCTTTTGAATCGCCGGTGGAGGGAGAAGCAAGAGCAGCAAGCGAAGCAGATAGGCGCAAACTACCGTGAGTCGTTCGGAAGGAAACTTGTCCGACTGGAAAAACCACATGAGTTATTCTAATGGTTGTGGTCTAAGAACAAGCAGGCACCTATCGAGCCTCTTTTTCAGTAACAAGCTTGTTGGGCCTACGGCAGACAAAATCATACTTGAATCGTTACGGGTTGGTACTCCAAAGATGTCACTCACTAGGAAGCGTCTCAAGAGTGTTGGAAAGCCATACAGGGCCTATTGCCAAGATTTAAAAAATGAGCCCCAGCATTGCTCAAGCAAAGAATGATAAAACTATTGGAAGGAGGTAGTGAAGTAAAAATGCTGAAGGATGAAAAGGCTACCCTTCAGTGCCATCTACATTTCCTGAAGGCACTACTGACCACTGCTCAGGAATTTATCAGCACAGGCATAGGATCAAAAAGGGATATGCACAAGATAGAGAGCAGAAATGTCATGTCCATTAATCTGAGTTCCAAATTAGTGGCATTGCTTGAGTGCATTGAAGTGGTAAACTAGCAAATGCGTTAGGTCACAAGGTCACACTAGGTGTTCAGTTATAAAGTACACCAGCAAGCATTTTGTTTGCTGCTAGTCTGTTTCAAGTTGTTGGCCGTTGTCTTGTCAGAAATGAGTGCGAAGTTGGAGAGGCATTGAACTTGCATAAAAAGGAAGAGCTCATCTTTTTCTGTCAGAAAGAGAAAAACAATTACTACAATTATCAGAGGCATTTGACCTTAGGAACCTGCTCCAAAACTCTTGTCTCGCTGCTCCCAAAGCTGCTCCAAAATGCTTGAGCCTGCTTCCACCCCTGACCTATGTATCAGACCCATTGATGACTGTCTTTAGTGGTAATGGCACATACCCACGGCGGGGAATAGGCCATGGTATATAGCAAGTACAAAAGGTTCATGGACAAGCAATTGGGTATTTTGATAATTACGAATCTTAAACTAGAATTTCATGAAAAAAAAGAAAGGAAAAGAAAAGGCAGTGAATTCTCATTGTAGCAATCTACCTGGTGTGATTATATAGTTGTGAACAGAATTGCACACAGGTTGTAGGGTATATCCTTTGGCACTTGCCCCCGAAGGAGAGGAGAATAAACACAAATAGCATGCCTGAGTAATCACCATTTGAACGATCTAACAGTCACTAACAGTGTTTCACAAGGAAGCCTGCTTTGGCCACTGTTGTTGAAAGTGTTCATCAAAGACATTGCCCACATTGACATATCCATTAAATTTGTCGTACATATATAGGGTGGATCTGGTACATATGATATGGGCATGTCCAGAAATCTAAAATATAAATCGAGAGACAAAACATAATTTTGGGAAACTACTGTCGAGCTCACGCCCTGAAACTCTGCTAGGTCTAATCCGACTAGCTGACGTCACCCATGTCCAAGGACTCCAGGCCGTCATCTTAGCGGATAAGTTGACACCTATCTTGCACCTGTTGGATATTTACTAGTTTTGCCACCACCACATGCAGATGACTGTTCTATTATGACGGGCACTGATGCAGACACGTTGACAAAGCAAAGCAAAGCCTTCCTGTTAACATTATTGTTGTGGTTTCAATCAAACAAACTTAATATAAATTGTTCAAAGACAACGCTGATTATTTTTCCAGAAAAAAAATTTTTTTTTAATCGTGCTGTCAGCAATGAGAGCCGGAACATTACAATTGTAGGCTCGCAGAGAATACTAAGTGTCACGTTCAACAGCAATCTATACTGGGACTTGCCTGTTGCTGGCATATGCAAAAGATTTTCCATGGTATTTGATGTTATTCTATGTCAGTGAACGCTGCTTCTGATGCACATTGAAAACAAATTGAATCATTTTTTCACATCAACCAATGCATTAAGACCACAGTGGAGGGTGGAGTAAACAATAATAGAATTTTGCCATCCTTTTCTTGAGGATAAATAAAATTCACCAAATGGGTAATTGCGGTAGAAATGTTTCTATAAAATATTACTTCTGAGCTTTTGCGTTGATTATGCACATGCACAGCAGCATGCTGCAATGACCTAAGAGCTGGAAATGCATCACACGTCCAGGCAAACATCACACAAAAGTGTGAAGCCGCAAAAAGAAAAAGCATGTGGGAACTTCCCACGCTTTGCCCGATGATGAATACATTCTGGAGAGGGGTGCCTGAGGCCACACCGCACAGGAAGATACGGTGGCTGTTTGGGAGAAGGGACATGGCCATAAAACCATTACACTGATCCATTAGGAGTTGAGTTCTACAGATGCTGTTTTGATCCGCTGTATGTGACATCAGACATGCCCTGTGTTTTTCTGGCAGACAGACTCCTTGTTTGACTATTGCAACGCTATCGAAGTGAAAAAGGAAGTTTCTATGTCTCCTCGCCTGTTCCCAAGGTATGACTGCAGGAACATTGCTTACCAATACTGTTTGATTGACTGGCTGACTGACCCGAAGAGATGTGCCGTGCTTTTTTGGCCAAAGTTCTGTGAGAGGGCTGGATTGATTGTTTAAAGGTTTCTTGTCGAGTAAAAAAAAAAACAATACTGGCCCTGGGCAAGAGGCTCAATAGTCTATCATTGCTATGAACTTGCTTTTGACCTTTTGCTGTTAAGACCTTTGAAGTATGTACATAAGTCTGCAGAAGTGCAATCAAATTTCATTGTTTTTGTTCTCTCATCTTCGAAATGTCATTCTTCTCTCAAACCGAAGACTCAGTCATGCCACCAAATGGAGTGTAGGTTCAAAACAGTGAGACAAGCATAACAATACACAAAGCATTGCGATGGTCTCGTGAGTGTGCACCATGAACATGAAAACTTGTGAATAATTTGTTTTCCTACTCATTTATTTCATTTATCGCTGCTTTCATAGGCCATTGCATTTTGTATAATGCACTGTTGCTGCTGCTGGTCCATGCATAGTTTTGGCATGAATGCAAAAGCTAACAACTAGGTTCTAGTGCAGTTGTACTAAGCAGTCTTGACTTTTAAACTATAGTAAGTTGTTAAGGCATTGAGATAAATAAAACTTTTTACAAATTGGTGCTGCTCAAAATAACGTAAATATGTCCTCACCCCTCAAGGGCACTGACTGCAGGCTTGGTGTTGACGGCAGCGGCTCCACACTGTGCAGACTTGTGGCTATGCCATGGAAGCAAGCAAACAAATGAAAGAAATAATTATTTCTGCAGCCATGAGATCTTGGGCTGTTTTCCGGTGCATAACAACATGCACGAGCTTACTTTAGCACTCTGGCTACACTTTGTACACTGCAGTAAGAGAATCAAGACTGAACATTGCAGTGCTTTGTAAATAGCTGTAACATGTTCAACAAGAACATTGAAGAAAGTAATATAAGAAGTGTTGTCGCTTACTATTCCGGGAGTTGTCATGATTGCTTTCATCATCATGAGTCTCTCTGGGCACCATGTCATTCAGGCACTTGCAGGCTCATTTTCATCTGAAAGGGAATAACCATATGAGACACAGATGATTGGTAATTAACTTGCCAACATAATACAGGATCTAATTGTGCAGCTGAAAGTTGCGCCAGGACACTAGAAAAGTGCCACGACGCAGACACTGTTGCCTTCATTCAATGCAATGGTCCTTAACAAGGATCCTTTTTTAATTTTCAGGTGTTTTTATAACACAATGAGCAAACCAGTTCAGCCTCTGCGACTTGTAAATGCTAATAAGACTTCCAGTGCCTGAATGTTTTGTCCAACAGCATAAAATACTTCATTTCACGTGCTGACACAGGGACACAAGTTCATAAGCTTGGAGCAAAAAAAAAAAAATTAAATGACCTCTTGCAATATTTGGCTTTGGCACTGCATTCAGCATGTGCTGTTAGCTAATGGTGCCAGACAATTGTCTGAGAAGATAAAGTAAATCATCTTGCAAACAATTTTTATTTATTGTGGCTCCTGGTGGCTGTGCACATTTACATGCACAGGTAAACAAAAGCAGCTACACGACGTGTATTAATTATGCAACTCGAGCCATGCTTAGCAAAAATGCTGAAATATCATGTATCTAATTCGCACAACGTAAGTGGCTTTTTACTTTGCGCTGCTATTCCCCAGCAATCGACTAGGCGGTGTACAGACGGGCGGGTCGTATGTATCGTGGGAAAGCATCATCCACCACCACTCCTACTCGGAGCGCACGCGATCGGCAGGCGCCGAGTCACTGCCATTCCGAGCTACTCGAAAGTGCCGTTTTCGTCACATATGATAATTGTTCCGCTCGGACAGTCCGCTGTCCAGTCAGATCGTCTGAACAGAGAAGGTAGTGGGTAGTGACTTACCAGAATCATTTTTTTTTTTTTTTTTTTTCTGACGCTGGCTGGCTTGCAAAGGCCTTTGCGAACGCCTTCATTGCGCAGCGGAGCGAGCGCTCGTTCGCCGTCGGCAGATCCCTAGAAATCGTTGCAACTTCTTTCGACGGCGCCTTCTCCCTGCGCTGTACAGTGTATGTACAGGATGGTGGCGATCTCGAGCTACTTGCTGGTCGTCCCCCGCACTGAAACGCTTGCGCATGATGTTTTTTTGGCACGGCCGGGGCAAGGGTATTACAGCATTTGATGACGCCAATGTGAAAACGGGAAAACTATGTGGCCCGTTGCGCACAGCAGCACTCTACAAGCACTCGTAGCACCATCCCATCGGCGCTTGGCTTAGCTTGGCGGCTTGGCTCCATGGCTGCTGAAATCTCGTGAGATCTCGAGAGATTACGGCAAGCTGGACGTCACGCGGCATACGTCTCCGGAGTACGTCTCCAGCGCCTGTACGTATCGGCAGTTTTCACGCATGCGCAGTAGGCGTCCGATACGTCTACGTCTGTACGTCTCCGGGAGACGTAATACGTCTCCGGTAAGCTAAATCTCTCTAATGCCTCCACGCTCGCTTCGGCTGTGCTTAGATGCTAACAACTGAAAGACGATAAACTGACTTATGCTCAGCTTACATCGACCCGGAACTCATGGCTATCTTCGGGGAAGGATAGGAGGCGAGTGACAAACATTCATGAGAAACTTTTAAAATAGACAACGGGGTAAACCACGGAAGAAAACCACTCACACGCAGTTTACGTTCAGTTGAGTAGCTTGGAGCTGGACTTCTAAAGCACGTCCTTAAATAAGTAATACGATAGCATATAAGCATGCATGAGTCACCTTTATCTTGAATGTTCTAGCACCTTTCACTGGAATAAATTAATGGATTGTACTGTAATTATACCCTTTATTCCATCCTAATTCATCCACTAATCCTCCTTGAACCTTCGAATTTTCGGCTAACGAAAAATTATACTTACTGTCAACAATGAAATGTTTGATGTAGGCTACCTTTTTCTAGAGAAGGAGAGGGCGGAGGGCATCCTCCATCTTGGTACACTCACTATTATGGGGGTCCATGGTCCATTTTCAAATTCTGTGTCATTGCGATTGCTTCCACGATGACACGTGACACTGATGGTGCGTTATCTCTTTTAACAAATCAGAGAATTTCTTGACATAGAACGGGAGGTTCCCCTTTGCAAAAGCTCAATTGCTAAAGAATTATTAAAGTCTACAGCTGCGCCGATCATGTGCCAGAAGCCAGCTGTGCGGAGAAGCGAATCCACATAATCGGCTTCGTCAAAATCGGCGTACATTACAACACACATCGGTGTTTTAAGGTATTTCTAAAGAGCGCGCTAGTTCTGTAGTCTAAAGGCTATGGAAGTTGGATAGTGCTTCAATTTCTGAGCTTCAATTTTTATTTTATTTACTAACAAATACTGCTGTCTCTTCAGTTAGAGATACAGCAAAGGTGGGTTACAGAGTGTTTGAATACGAGAACAATAGCCTGAGTGATTGTTACTTGCGGCTGTGAAGGATTTACAGCCTTCCAAGCTAATTGCTTCATATACAATTCAACTTCTTGCTTCCACAGACCGAATAACTTTAAAATTTCCTGGGCTTCGCCATGAGATCGTCTGTAATGTTGATTTAACTGTTTATGCTAGTGCGTATGTGTTTAGGTTAACATTGACTTGACTTTATTGCGTTTTTTTAAGGCACAGTCAGCAGCAGCTCAGAGCAAAGACAAAAGTCATAGTCCAAGAACTGTTGGGCCTACGGCCACAAAAAAAGAAAAGTGCGTTCATGGGACCCCATCACACTCAGACCTTATTTCTTTTTCATTAAGATGATAACTTTGGCTCACGTCTTGTGAGGCCGGTTACGGCACCAAGATTTCACATAATAACAGGGGATTTGGAACTATGTTCAACCCATACGCCTTCTCAAAGTTAAATCACGTCGTATAGAAGTTATGGTGCTGTTAAACACGTCTCTTCCTCTCTCTCTCTCTCTCTCTCTCTATATATATATATATATATATATATATATATATATATATATATATATATATATATATATATATATATATATATATATATATATATATATATATATGTTTAACAGAACCAAAACTCCTATACGACGTGATTTAACTTTGACAAATGAGAGAGAGAGATTTGTTTAACAGAACCAAAACTTCTGTATGACGTGATTTAACTTTGAGAAGGCGCATAAGTGGAATACATTTCAAAAGCCTCTCTTTCTCTTTCTCTGTGAGAGAGAGAGAGAGAGAGAGAGACAGTAAAATATGTTGGAAAAGACCAGGCGATCTTTGATTCGGTTGACTATAGCGGCCTTTCGTGCGACCTTCTATTGAGATCGGCCACAGCAGTTGCAGATTTAGGAGTGATACATAACTTCAATTCAAGCTAACTCCTACGTGCTTTGTGGCTAAACTAAAGAACACAACAAGAGAGGCATATGGCGAGCCAGGAGAAGAGGGTTGGCGAGGGGAGCAACGAGCGGCATAGATTCATGAAACGACATGCGCTTGCGTAGAGTACGTTCCAACGCGATGCTTAAGTCGTCGTGGCGTAGGCAGTAAATTACGGCAAGCCGTTTTACAAAAAGCAGTCGGTGGAATTCCGACTTCCTTGTTCACAGTCCACTAAAAGGTTGTCGATCCATGAACCGAGATCTTGTGCGAGCGCTTCTTCTTAAACTTTTCTTTCGCAAGTTCTCACGTTTGTTGCTCTTGGCTGTCCGACAAGATAAATTCTGCAAAAGAAACGTGCGAGTTGCGCAACACTTACATTAGGAAGATCCTCCGCATGCTTCTACCGCCAGCTTTCCGTTGGGGTAAAAGTTAAAGCCAAGTTGATACCGCAAAGAGCCTGTCACATGTATCAGAGAGCTGTTCGTGGCCACTGTTGAAGTTATTTGCTTCCTTTTCTCTTTTTTTTTTTTCTTTCTTCTAAGCGTCCCTTTCTGCTGCTGAGAGCATTATACCAGACCTCGAGATACGCGACGAACGAATAACAAGACGTAGAAAATAAAGTGGAGGAACGGATGAAAGAATCGCGCCGACAAAGCGGTCTGTTCATTCGCCTCACGTATAATAGAGTACATGGAGGAACGCTCGGCGTCGAAAGAGGTACGTGACAAAATTACAATCCCCTTCAGAAGCTCTCCACTTTTTTTCTAAGGCCTCCGCGCGCTTTCTTTCATAGGCTACAACTCACGGCGACTTGGAAGGTGGCTCCCAAAAGCAGCCTATATAATAAGTGCAAATTATATCTCCCCGCCTTCTTTGCGCCTCTCGCAATCTCTCAAAGTTGCTCTGTTGTTTCTTATTTTCTTATTTATTTTCCTTTTTTTTTTTCAGGCAAGGTCGAATTGCTTTGAGCAAGCCGCTCTTTTCCCCGTCTCTGTAAGAAACCTCTTCGTCCATAATGAATTATCCATCAGCTCAGGTATCCCCCACACGCCGTGATCTGCATGATGTGCAAAACGCGACAAGCCTAATACCTTATGTGCTCAAGGGACTGTACTGGATCATAAGACGGGTTTCAATTTATTTTACTTATAGTTTTAACTTTCGTTTTCTTGCTTTTCTTGTCCTCAAAGTGTGGTCGATTACCTAACTACTACTCGAGCTATAAGGTTCTCTTTCACAACTACACATCATCTCTCAAAGTCGTCCCTTTCTTTGTTTGTCTGTGTGTCTCCGTTTCATTTTGAGTTTGGTTAAACGGCTGCATGCGAGAGCCATTAATACAGCTTTGAAAAATACGCCGTAAAGGCTGTAGCTCCCGTGGCTCGGCAGGTTATAAACTATCTCGAGCCTGATGTGGAAGCGAAGAAAATTAATTGCTACCGACGGTTATTAGCAACCAGCTACTTCCTGCAAGCTACGTACGTTACCGACAAGTAGTACTTTTCTTCTTGTCACGACGGGAATAGGCAGTTGTTCGCTATAGGACGGCGAGATCATTAACGTTGAACGCAAAAAAAAAAAAAAAAAATACAATAAAAATAAAAAAAAAACGAGGGGGGAAGGGATGCTCCTGGCAATTCAAAAGTCATAGTTTGCATATATCGGTATAACGACTTCGATTTTATGAATCTTTTTTTTCTTTTCAGCTCATCTTTTGATACAAGAGCCGGTATAGCAAAAGCTATGAATAGTGTTGTCACAGGCTGTAGAAAAAGAAAAAAAAAAGAAAGAAGTGTGAGAGACGACATTTTGATTCTATTGTATAAATAAAAAGAAAAGTACTGCATAAGAATAAATACGGTAGTCCTCGCTTTGTACAGTAAAATCTTGTAAATTCTCGCTTTGAGGAATCTAAAAATACGTCCAGTTTATCCGCAGGCGGAATTAACGAATGGCTCCCCAAATTCAGTTCGGAGAAAATTTATTATTGTTCTTTTTTCATTTCCTTTTTTTTTTCGATTTTTGTTTTAGGGATCACAACGGCGGCGACGACTATTTTGCAAAGTTCCATTACACACTGTACTGAGTGCACATCTGTCGGGAATGCCCAAGGCGAACTGCTGCAGAATGGTGCAGATTTCCGCGGGGTGTTCCATAGTGAGACGCGGTACACGCGACACAAAAGCTTAGTCGCATGCAATAAGGCTTAACCGCACAAACTGCGATCAGTAATATCGGCGCGTTGGGACGATGTTGCGGGCGAAAGCGAATAACAGAAAGGTGTCTTCAAGAAAAAAAAATAATTAAAGACCAGCGACGCACCAGCAGTGCGTGCGAAACGGAATGCAGTTGGGTCGGGGTAGCCGGCCGTTGCATGGCTGGAAGCCGTCGTAGCTACGAACTAGCGGTGAATGTCGGAAAGCGAAAGCGATCGTCTCCATGTTTGGCGTTGCACATGCTCGTATCAGACAAGCTCCAACAGCAATACACAAATCTATTGAGGCTTGTCGAACATTTGGACAATCGCTTGCACTTCCGGCCACGTTTCGATACTAATTCGAATAAACGAGGACCTATCGCCATAGATATACACGCGTGCGTTCGGCGACACCACTCCGGCAGTCCGAATCAATCGATTTCCGCAATTAACGGGAGTCGAATTAAGGAGGTCCCATTGCATTAAGATCAAGACTAGTCTGGTGCCCCTCTGCCATTCAGTAGGTCGGGCCTCGTTCGTTCACGCTGCCGTACAAGCAGTGCCAAGCACACAGCCTTGGACAACCGGCACGTCTAAATCGCTCCTCTGCACGCCCTTAGCACGCCCTTCGCAAGCCCTTCGCACCCGCGAAGCGCGGATATGGCCTTGCGCGCAGACGTAAGTGCATTCTTTTTTTTTTTTTTTTTTACGAATGTCCATGCTTGATATTTTTAACCACATCCTTACATACATCATCATCAGACGGACTTATACCGTTGCTTATACTCATTGCAGGGCTAAGGCCTCTCCCACATTCCTACAATTAGTCCGGCCCTGTGCTAGCTGCATCCATTTAGCGCCTGCGAACTTCTTAACTTCCTCCGCCATCTGACTTTCTGCCGCCCCCTGTTACGCTTTCTTTCCTTTGGAATCCAGTTTGTTACCCTAAGCGGCAAACACCCTCTTCGCACTACATGCCCTGCCCATGCCCATTTCTTCTTGATTTCCACTCGAATGTCATTAACTCGAGTTATTTCTCTGACCCCTCTGCGCGCTTCGTATCTCTCAACCTTACGCCTAACATTTTCATCCCAGAGCTCTCTGCGATGTCCTCAATTTTAAACACACTTCTTATTACTTCTCAAAACATTTTTATTTTCTTCAAACACTGGTCCGCTTCCGGTTATGATGTTAAGGATATACCACTCATTCGTTATTTGTTCTTGTTTCTTTTTTGCCTTAGCCAGCGGCAGCGCCTCCAGGTTCCATACGCCGAAAAAAAAAAAAAAAAAAGAAGTCCTACATCCCCACGCTACAGTGCTCACCTCCAGCCACGTTAATTCCGGCACAAAAGGTGTGGCTCGCCAAGCCGATTAGGCTTCGGAAGCAGTTCGCGGAAGGACCTCACACGAGGCTACATACGCGCCGGATGCGGTGGCAGGCTACTTGTAAGAAGGGGATAATCGGAACAGAGATAAACTATACAAAAACTATGACAACATTCATGAAAAGAGGCTAGAAGGAATGAGGAGAATTAAGAATGTAAGAAAGTAAATGGCGAAAGGAAAAAAAAAAAAGCATGTGAGCGCAATAGTGCTCATCTTTCTGGCAGGTTCCAGAAGCGGTTCAAGAGGTCTGCGCTGACTACCTTACCCCTGCTGTTTTTCATTATTTTGTTTCAGAATGGCATACATTGCGCCTTTGTCTCTCACTACCATTCACAGTTCTGGTTCACGATATTGCGCTGTTGGTGCTAATTTTTACCTCTTTTTGTTTTGGTCGCATACAACTCATGCATGCTTGACCCGACATTTACGTAAACTAACTTATTGCAGAGCCTATTATCTATATGAAAGTAATCTATGGGCAAATGCAAGCGGCCTTTCGTTTGTATTTCGTCCTGAAAGGCTCAGCCACATAAGCCACATAATGGATCGATTGCAAAATAAGCTTAACTGATGGAGAAAGCAAAGAGATAAGGAAGACGAAATATATAGTACGCTAGGAGACGGACAGAAAGATTTTGAACCCGTAGTCAGTGAAATAAAAACCGGCCCGCGTACGCTTGATTCGAATGGGGAAGTTCTGCCTGCCGAGTTCAGAGATCTGAGACAAAAGAGTGCGCTGTAGGGCGCATCCTGCCTTCCCGACCTCTGACCGCGCGCCGCGCAAATGCACTTGCGTAAAAAAATGCGCGCGCTCGTCCTCCACTTGGAGCGAGAAATTTCCCGCGTTCGCGCCTGTCTGTATCTTTATTTTATTTTTATTTTATTTTGCGCGCAACGCAGCATGGGCTCGCGCGCGCGAAGCCGTACGCGGCGTCCGTAATCTGCCGCGAAATATATACCTCCCATGACAAGCGGAGGCTCTCGCTCTCCCCGGAAAGCGTGGACCACACGCAAGCACAGAGTGGCGGGAGAGTACGCCAGCGTGGGGCGCCCACAAGGCAGCGGCGGTGCCGATACATCCTTGATGAATTCGCCTCTGCTGCTGCTGCTGTGATCGCCAATCGCCTTGCGCTTCATGCAGTATAGGGAGCTAAGGCTGGCGATCTCACTTTTCACGGTATACGTAGCTCATTCGCCGCGCTCGGCTGTAGTAAGCCTCTCCCCCGTTCCACTTTGCTTCCGCTCTCTCCCTCTCTTCTGCCGAGAACTATTAATTTTCGTTTGCGCCAGGACGTACGGCTGTCTTTGAATTGCGAAAAGTGGGTTCATTGGAAGGCGAATGATTCATGCGACGACGAGAACCTTGAAATACCGGAAGCCACGTGAACAGGGCCGAAAAATAACAACCAAGAACAAATAAAAAAAAGCAAATCCCGTGAAAAAAGAAAGACACAAATGAAGAATGGTGGAATGAAAGTTTATGCAAACGTGAAGCCGGATTCATCTCGCCTTGCTCGCTCAGTTTTGTACACGCCAGAAGCTAACCCGTTGTACCTTTAGTTGTACCTAGTCCGCTATGTGCGGGAAAAATGCCAAGTTGCCAACCACGTAAACGTTGTGCCATGTTTCAGGGCTAAATCCTTATGTGCGGTTACAAAATATACGCGATTCTGTGCCGTGATCAGTTCTGCCCCGTTTAGTGCGGCTGCTTCTATACCTGCACTTGGCTTTTATGTTATGCAGTACAGCGACTTATACGTTCAAGAGTATGTGCACATGCCGCTAAAGAAAAAAAATATTGATTATTTAGAAACTATAGTTAGCGATGGATGCGGAACACGCGAGCCTCATGTCGTGGACGCGGCATTGTCTGCAGTCACTAAACCTGTCCTGTTTGCCTTCGATATTTATTCCTGTACCCCACCGGTAATTCACTTGAGTAAAGACGGTTTACCATCTACTCGCAGCGGAAAAGTGATTTATAATGAACGAGGGGAGCTAGGAGAGAAGAGCACGCAGGGCTGACAACAGCTCCAGCCTTAAGTGACTTACGCTGTCGCTAGATTGTCACAGTTAACTTAAGTAACTAACGGTAACCAAGTGTAACGACTCGTGTCGAGCCTAACTGCACGCAGGGGCGGCCAATGCGCGCACAAAGGATCGTCCAGATAGCGCTTATAACGGTAACGGCCTCACTCGCTCGCCCGCCGCTTCGCCAAGGAGTTGAAGAGCATATTCTTTCGCTTGGATGGTTTAGAGCGCAGAGTGTACAGACAACGAGGCACGGCGTCGGGGTGCTCGGAGCCGTTCTCATTTTCCGAGACATTAAAGAATGTCGTTCATTACTGGTCTCCACGAAGCAAAAAAGAAGCAGCAAATACATTCAAAAAAACAAGGGGAAAAAAGCAGGGGGGAGGGAGGGGGGTAGACAGGAAAAAGACAGGAGGCGCTGTCGTCTCCTGCTTCCAGCAGCCTCTTCCAGAGAGACCGGCTCGTGGAAAGGGTCCCTGTGGTTATGCTTCACGCTTCGTAAACGCGCCAGCGGGGCACCGTATCTGTTCTGACATCGCGCAGGAATGACCCGCTCGAGACTGTCGCCTCCTTCTGAGCCAGCCATACCGTACTCGCTCCAGGGCACCGGAGAAAGATCATAAGAGGGAAAAAAATCAAGCGCATCATAGGACGTGCGGAAGACACGTGTTTCTGCTGCCGCTCTCTCTCTCTCTAACGCCTTCTTCGCGTCTGGCTTTTCTATCAAATAGAAGCCCGCGGCTAATGAAAGAAAATTCGGCGCAGCCCAGCGATGCGTTGTACTTCGACCCCCCCCCCCCCGTAGTAAATCGTGAAACAGCAGTGGAGGGTTATCTCCGTTCTCCAGTAGCAGGGGGACACGTTCTGAAGGGGTTTCTCTTCTTTTTTTTTTTTTTTTTCCTTCTTCTCATAACGTTCGTCCCTAGAGAGCGGGATTAAACGTGCGATTAAACAATCTGTTTCATTCTCTCTCTCGCTGTATGCCTTCACTCATGCCGTTCCGGTCTCCATCTAAGAAACTGGCTGGTGCATTAATCCTTATCGCTCGAGCCATCTGATGAGCATTTTACGAAACACCTTCGTCACAGGCCATCGATGCACATATGCACACGGGAACAACGCGCCCACGCGAAGAAACGAATATATGGACGCCTTCGGGACAGAGCGAAGTTAAGTGCTCATAGGAGGGGTCTACTTAAAAAGGTTACGCGCATATTTTCGATAACAGTTTATGAGAACATTTCTTCAAGCGACCGCTTTTTGCCTTGAAGCTTCATAATTAGCAAACCCTTTTAGAGACTAGTAGTTCATGAAAGAAGTACTGTCGTATAGGAACGTCGCAGGAGAGGACCCAGGGCCAGTGTTGGCGAGAAAGACGCGAAAGACTGGTGGTCTTTACTGGGCAAATAAAATTCAGTGTAAAGGCGTTGTTACGTTCCGTCTTGAGCATCAGCCGGCATCGGGTCTGCGGCTAATGGCTCAGCGTATGCCAACTTCCAAATATACCACGGTTAGCGCGCTACCCTTCCTTGCTGAGTTAGCGTCATAGGTGAAATTACTATGGCGTGCGCGTATGAGATGGTGACAGTCACGAGAGGTAGTGACAGTCGCTCAAGCACCAAAGCGCAGTAGGTCGTGCTGTGCAAATAAGACGAGACTCTGCCCACCAGAAGCGCTGCGCGTGGCAGGTTTACCACATTGTGAAGATTTTGGGGCAAGGAGTGTAAGGACTCAGTACACGACACTTGAGGACTTGTCAGCCGTAAGCACAGAAACGGATATGAGCCACAAGTTTTTTTCATTCACCGATAATGGGGCATCTCCAAAATAGTCAGCGGAAATTCCTGCGCAGCGGTCTGAATAAAAATAAATGTTAACAACGCAGGCTGCTGCTGGCGAGTGGGCATGTTCACTTGTCGTCTTAAAAGGCTTAAAAAGGCTTAAAAGTGCAGGTGTCTTGTATTCCAACTCTACCAACGTCTCCATCCTGCATCAACTGTACTTAATACTGTCTTCTGCCTGTTTTAATATTTTTTTTTCTTCCGGGCACAAGGCGATTGAGGATGAACAATTCTTACCCGGATAAGAATGAAATCTACACTAACCGCCACACACAATCCTCCATGACAGAAAGTAGTCCGCCGTTAAAGCTCCTCGGGTTATCTAAATAAAAATCTATAAGCGTAAGACGAGACAATCTTTCCGACGCCTTCAGTAATTTGAAATGGTCAAATTAAAAAACAAAACTGGGTTTCGTTTGCTATTCAGAGGTGTGATGCACACACCGGGTATCGTGGCCCATAGTTGTCAACCGCTATTTCTTTTTAAGCTCTATCTTGCTGTAACCAAATGCTGGACAACTACAATTAGGTTTAGTAAGTGAACAAAAGGCTGCTCTGAAAAAAAAAAAAAAGCTTAATTATTTTAATATATGGTGCTGATATAACGTGGCTCTGCACAATCCTTACACTGAGAAGTGCGCGCTTGCAGAGCATTCAACAAACCTGATCTCTTCTGCAAATGCACAACCACCATCGAGTGCACGCGCTCAGGCCTAGCAGGAAAGCCCCGGCAAGTGCAAGCAGCGGGGGCCTCAATGCAAACACGAACGTCTCGCGACGGAGGGAGGGCGAGGCGCAGTCCAGTCCGAGCCAATCCTCACTTTCCCGGCGTCGCGCGAAGGGCCCGCGCTGACTAAGCACTTTAGGGAATCAGTTCCTCAGACTTCCTTTGACGTGAGCGCTGTTGCCTGCGCCGTCGGGAAGAAGGGTTGCCGGCATCGGCTCCCGCCTCGCCGACAAAGAGTCACCACCGCGCCTGCTTCATTGTTGCGCGGGGCGACCGGGACCCGCAATGCGATTCATTGTGCCCGTCCGTCGCTGGACGAAGCAGACCGAGGGCCAACCGCAGCCAGCCCTTCGGACAGTGGCTTCAAGCAAAGAGGGTTGGGCGGTAGCAATGTAAACGGGGGACGCGGGGATGAAATACTCAAGCACCAGGGATGTACGCACCTCCCATAGCTCCACAGAACAACAAAAACTTGGGCGCTGATTACGCGGGCAAAAAGAGGACGAACGTTGGGAAAGCAACCGTGTGCGCTTGCAAGATTGACCGCGGAGACAAGTTGATAACAACAAAATGAGCAGAAACGAATTTACCTTGTTGCACATCGGGTCCCTAATGACAGAGATGTGGGAGCGAAGGCGCTCGAGATGAGATCGCTATGGACGGCAACGGCCAGTCGGTATCCAGTACTGTCACGTACGAATCGTGCACGTTGCATACCCACCGAAGAACACAAAGGACGGGCTCGCATAAGAAATGCGGGAGGCGCAGGTAGTGGTAGCGCGCAGGAAAGGAGAGGTTTCGTTGAGCGGCGGCTGGGCATGCGTGGACCAGCATGATTTGCGCGCTGATTGAGGCTCGGGAGACGGGACAAAGGCGAGGGAAGCCACCGAGTTCTGCTTTGGTGAAAAGAGAACCGAGGTCGATGGACAGCTATACTGGCGATTCCTATGACTAAGTTAGCTTTTCGAGTGCGAGAAGGAAGTCGTCGCCTTTCACTGAAGCCTGTCGTAATGCATAGTACGCACACCCTAAACAGAACGTCTTGTTTTTTCCTCTTCCGACAAAGCAGTGGTTCGCTTAGCTCTTATGAGAGCGCGAAAGCGGGGTTTTTCGTTCTTCGAACTAAAAGAAACCTAGTTTATCAATGATGTCGTTTTCCGGTGAAGAGCAAAAGGAAGTGAAACCAAGGCGACATTGTCGTTATAATAAAATAAAACGTTTTTCCAGCAGACAGTTAGCAGCAAATGTTACATGAAAGTACTCTGCCGGATAGAACTGACAGATATCAAATGGTATCAAATGGTATCAATGGTATCAAAGCTAATTAATAAGCGCAAGGTGGCCAACATAAGGAAGTATAACATGGGGAAAATTCATCATGCTCTAAAGAACGGCCGTTGCCTAAACGCGATAAAGAGATAATTAGGCCCAGGCAAAAATCAGATGTATGCACTGAGGGACAAGGAGGGCAATGTCATTACTAACATGGACAAGGTAATCAAGGCAGCCGAGGAGTTCTACACGGACCTCTATAGTAGCCAAAGCAGTCAGAACAAAAATGAAATTGACTGTATAGTGAAGAACACTCAGGCTCACTAGTAGCGAAGGACGAGAAAAGCCTTAGACGCTATGAAAAGGGGAAATCAGCTGGGGAGCATCGGGTAACTTGTACAGATTTGTTGAAGGACAGAGGGGATATCGCGCTAGAAAAACCGGCTGCCCTGTATGCGCAATACCTTATGACATCGAAAGTACCGGAATCATGAACGAAGGCTAGTATTAGCTTAATTCATAATAAAGGGGACGCTAAGGACTTGTATAGTTACAGACCAATCAGCTTACTATCCGTTACGTACAAGGTATTTACTAAGGTAGTTGCTAATAGGATTACGACTGCCTTATACTTTAATAAACCAAAGGAGCAATCAGGATTTTGGAAAGGGTAGCCTACAATCGATCATATCCACACTATCAACCAGGTGATAGAAAAGTGCTTGGAATATAACAAGCATTCATAGCATTCAGTGACTACGGGAAAGCACTTGATGCGGTTGAAACCTCAGCAGTCATGCAGGCATTGCGAGACCATGTAGGTGAGCCGTATGTGAATGTACTGGAAGATATCCATAGTGGTATACACACAGCAACCATAGTTCTGCACAATGAAAGTGATAAAGTTTCAATTAAGAAAGGTGTTAGGCAAGGAGGCACCGTCTCCCCAGTGCTATTTACAGCTTGCTTAGAGGGTGCATTCAGAGACATTGAGTAGGAGCAGTTAGGCATCAGGGTCGATGTAGAATACCTCACTAATCTGCGATTTGCTGATGACATTGCCTTGTTAAGAAACTCAGAGGGCCATTTGCCACTAATGATTAATGATCTAGACAGGAGAAGCAGAAAGGTAGGCCTAAAGACTAATATGCAGAAGAGTAAGATAATGTTGAACAGCCTGGGAAAAGAACAGCAGTTTAAGATAGACAGCGAAGCGCTGGAGGTGTGCGAATATGTCTACTTAGGAGATGTAGTAACAGAAGATCCGCACTATACGAAAGGGAAATAACTAGATTGAGATGGAGCGCATTTGGAAGGTACTCGCACTATATGACTAGCAGTTTACCGGTATCACCCAAGAGAAAAGTGTATAACAGTTACATCTTACCGGTATTGACCTATGGGGCTGACATGGAGGTTAAAATAGGGCACTACTTAAGTTGAGAACAATACAGATGGCTATGGAACGAAATATGGCAAGTGTAACGTTAAGAGATATTAAGCGTGCCGAGTGAGTCAGAGAAATAACTCAAGTTACTAGCATTCTAGTCGAAATTAAGAAAAAGATATCGGCATAGGCAAGCCATGTAGTGCGAAGAGAGATAATAGATGGTCTCCAAGATTAACCAATTGGATTCTAAGGGAAGGAAAGCGTAGCAGGGGCCAGGGGGCGGTAGAAAATTAGGTGGCTGGATGCGGCTAAGAAGTTCGCAGGAATCAAGTGGATGCAGCTAGAACAGGACCAGATTAATTGGAGAAAAATGGGATAGTGGGTATAGTTCGGCCGATGATTAGGATGATGCTTTGGAAGTCTGTAATACGTACCGCAACTGAAATATGCAGCCATTGTCCGTGTTCGATCATGCATCGGCGGATGGACAGTGACGGCGTCCGCAGTGAACGGCGCCTTTGGTATGATTAACCCTTTATATCAAGTATTGTACCAACTTCGAGTAATCTTGAATCGTTTTAGATGGTGTCAAAGAAACAAAAAGAAACAATCGCTATACAGTTAGAGACAGTAGAGCACTATCCTTTTCATCCAAAAGCTTCCCTTTGCATTCTCCAAAAACATTAACTACACTTGCTCTATTTTTATTTATTTAAAACGCACGTTTTTCATTGAGAAGCTAGCAGAAGAACAATATAGAACAAAATAAATACGATGAAGCGCTACCATAATCAAGGAACAAAGTATTAAAAAAAAGTATATTATGCTTTCGTTCACGGTGGCTTCACTTACGGGATTGTCGCTTAGGGAAATACTTACCACTGCCATTTATCGTCTGCAGAGCGCTTACAAAATCAGGCCATCCGCGTTATCACCGACAGCAGCCTTTCTGCTAACGCTCGTTTCTCACTATATGAACATCACATCTTATCAATCTACCAGCTCTTTCAGTATCACCTTGTAATCATGTTCCTTAAACTTTTAAACGACACCCTGCATTTATAGTTTGCTCATATCCTATGCATCTTTGCAACTACAACTCCACAAGATTTGCTGCAGATAACAATTTTATACTCCCGAAAGTGTGTACTGTGGAAAAATGACGTCATCTTTTACAGCCATTTCATTCTGGAACTCATCGTCTTCAACACTAAAAACATCAATGACTTTGCCTACATTTAGGAATAACTTCAAGATGTATTTGTTGAATTGCTGATTTGTTATACATTTTGTATATCTAATCCCTGTTTTATTGCCTTTGTGTTTGTATAGTACTGAATTTCCATGTTTTGCATTTTATAACCATTCGATAACTTTGCTGTTATTGTTTTTGTTGCTGTAATGATCTATCGAGGGTCCCGGTACAGTCTTCTGACTATGGGATCCTCGCCTGTATTTATATGGATTCAGTAAATATGCTAGAACTAATAAACTTTCACAAAAAAAAAAGGATATATAGCAATTCATTAAAATAAGGGATACAACAAAAAAAAAAGCAAGAACTAAAGGGAATCATTTGGAAATGATGATGCAGCTTTACGATAGCCCAGTAGAAATTGATCTCAACAGTGGCTAATACCATCTAACGCCTTTGGGTCGGTTTGCAAGGCGGGTGACCAAAAACAGCACGCACGGGTTGCCGAGACGACTTGCGTGCCTTCGTACGTGATGGCGTACTTCAGCATTAAATGGAATCCCTTAAACCAGATTGCGGGTTGACCTGTGTATGCGCGGTCGTGGGAAAAGTGTAATCATGCTCTACTTAAGCATTTGCAACGCCTTTAGTGACGGCAGTAATGGAGCCGTAAAAGACTGCTACACCGAGACAGGTTCCCAACAGTCCCGATCCTTTGCTCGTGAACGCCATTTCTCTAAAGCCATGCAAATTTATGGCCGCATATCCTTGACAGGCAGCGACAGCAGTAGCATTACGATAGCGATCTCATTATTGGTGCAGCACGCGTTTTTGATAGTGACGGAAATAAATTAGCATATCTTACTGACCGGATGTCTCCAGCACACAAGAAGCAAACATCGTTTATATGGCGTACGGAAAAGTATACGACAGCAAGAAAAGCAATCAAATGACAGCCTATGCACGAAAACGAATGTCGCGCTCATGTAGAGCTATCACGTACGTACGCTAGAATCAGTTTGGGTCAGTCGGCAGAACGAAAATTTAAAAAACAAACGTGAGCGCAAAAATATTCGGCGAATGGGAAATAAGATTGGGGCATCGTGTACGCGGCTTCGTAGCTTTCGGGAAATACGCTCCAGGAACGCACGTTCTTCGGAACGATGTCATTGGGGAAAATTCGAGAGATTCCCGTGTACCTACTCTGGGTTAGATGAATGTACATGTGTACAACAAACTGTAGCGTAAAGAAGTACACACACGAACCTGCACATACGCGTGCGGCGGTTCCGCCTGTTTCAATATTCAGACATCGGGAGCAATAAGGCCAGAGGCCGGCTGCGACGGCAATGATTTCCCTGATCCCGACAGTGTGTATACAGTACATACTCACGTTCTGAGAACTCTTTTTCTCCGCGAAACCCATCTGGAATTTTGTTATCTCGTTTTGCACATTTTTATTTGCAGGTGCACTGCGCACGCTCAGGAAATCGTGCGAGGTATTTTCGTATATGTTTCCGTATGGATCGCGGAATGAGCCGCCATCGCTTCCGCCATCCTGCGGGTTGCCGCATATCGTTTCCCAAGTTCCCCCAAACCAAAACGCGCTGAAACTCATCCTGCTTCTATACGGGTCGGTGCATGACCACCGTAAACCTTGTTCTTTATTTATTTCTCATTCGGGTCAAATCATTCTCGCTTTTGGTCACGGAGTCGTGGTTTAATGCCGGCGAGGACTTTTTGCGAGTCTGAACGACTATGGCATCGGGGTTGGACTCCATAAAAATCACGTTCCTCGGAAGAATTTGCATACCACCGCGATGACGTCAAGTTCGGGATTGTCTTTGAGCACTGACCAGAAAGACATTCGCGAGAGCGGAATTTCTGCTTGACAGCTTTCATTTATTACCACACTTCCGTCCTTCTAATACGCATCCTTCTGGCATTTTAAGTATATTTAACCACGCCACACTGAAGGAAGGCACGTTACGCTAAACTTTGGTGTTTGTTTTACTATTTTTATTTTTGCACTAACAAAGCCAGATGCTTTCGATTCTCGCTAAGAGAAAACAAAGGCACGTCCATGCGTGCTTCCAGGCGTTTCAGTTTGACGCTCAGCGAATGCGCGCACAAATGTTTATTGTTTTATGCTGCTTTAACAGGCAAGGCATGCCGTAGTAGAGGGCTATGGATCTATGTATGCAGGTGAAAGTCCCCAGCTGCTGAAGCGCTAGCGCGGTGTATGATTGGTTGGTGATTGCACGATCGCCAAGTCCCGAAACAGCTTTTCCCCCATAATGTGTGGGCAGTCTTCACAGTGGGCAATGTGGGCAATGTCGTGTCGGCGCCAGAGGAGTCCAAGGCTCAAATTGATAAAAACATTCAGTTTCGTATTACCGCGTCTGGGGGCGAGAAGTAATGTGTACTGTTGACTGATGTGACGGGAACAATGATTATACGGTCGTGTTAATTAGCATTTGTCTCTCAATTACTTTCAGGTCAACGCAATACGCAAAAGAAAAAAAAAAATCTGAAACATGGCCATTTATTATCTTTTGACAAGGACGCACGCTTTTCCTCTTCTTCGGGATTGAAGCCTCGGAGAAAGTTAATTCGTCAAGAAAAAGGTCACACTGGGCATGTCATGAAGGTCCCGATGAAATTCCCTATGTGACCTTTTTCTTCTGCTGTGTGCCATGTGCCACGTGTGTGCCACGCATGGTATAATTTCCTCTTCTAATTTCCATCCGTTGTCCTTACAAAGTGGTAGCGTTCAAAGGGCCCGTTTTCCAGAAAATGCGGCGTCGCGTTGTCGGTCTTGTGAGCGAAAAATTGCAAGCATGGCTCTAGCGCAGGTGGTAGCTGGCAGTTGTCATGGCCACGCACTGAATGGATTAGGGTTGCCTGACGTTACGTTTGGCAGGAGCTGCCAAATCGGGCCTCACCTTTAAGGTGGGAAGGTGATATCAGAATCAGCCTGCCAGGGCCCTTGCATTCTGAGTCAAACACGTTACCCCTAGCTACGTCACGCAGGCACGTTCATACGGCTTATGTCGGATGGTAGTGTAAGCCCTTAAAGGCGGTGCTTAAGTGTTCCCCATATTTTTTTTTCTTTTTTTTTTTTCAACATATTACCGTTTCGTGTTTGTTATTTTTGTGCTGTGGATTTGTAAGCGTATATTGCTTGTGCCACCCCCAAAATTTGGCACATTTCGTAGAATACGCATTTTTTTGCCCTTTCATTGGGTTATTGCGAGCTGGATGTCATGTCGGCTCCTTCAGAGTTATTAGCTATAGGAAGTCAGACGGAGCAAGCGCTGGGCCGATCGTACTGGGTAGACCCTGAATGGACGGCCACTTTTACAAAGCTGCCATTTCATTGGCTATTATTTCGTTATCTCATTCAAAAGGGTCAAGTGTGCTTGAACTCAATCCAAACTGAACATTCATTGGCCACATGCTGCTCCAGCAGCTTTAAGTTGTTGAAAACCATGCGAGGTAATACTGAGGCACAGAGGCAATTTTTGTTTTTCGCTGAAAGCGGGGGTGGGGGGGCACGTAGGAGGAGGATGGAGAGGGGTTCTTATTTCGATACGTCTCAGGGTATAATACTGTGAGAGTAAACATTTGGTTTGTGGCAGTTACAAATGAAACGTCGATTTAGCACACTTAAGTTTGTGTCATTAATACGATTAGCAGTACGAGAGAGAGAAAATAGAATAGAAAGACAGGGAAAACTAGGCAATGCCCAGTAGGCTAAACTATACGGGAGGAGGAGAACAAAGGGAGAAAAGGGAAAGAAAGAGCGCCAAGGAAAGGAGTCTGTCACATGTCCAGATATCTATAGTGAAATGGGGTAAAGAGCGTACACTTAAAGTCTTGAGCTCAACCCCGAGTCATTCAAAAACTTATGGAGCATCTTCACTGATTTCCTTTGTGACGAAGGAGTCATCCAAGGGCCCCGAATCTTAGGTTTAAGAGCGCGAGAGTCCAAATGGCGGAGTGTAGCAGCCAGGAAGGCACGCTCACACTCAAACTCTGGGCAGTCACAAAGTATGTGTGCAATAGTCTCAACACACCCGCACTGCTCACACATTGGAGAGTCATGCCATGCCGGTGAGATGGGAATAGGCGTTTGTAAACGCCACTCCTAGCCACAGGCGACACAACATTTAGCATCACAGTGGGGGAGGCCGAATGATACCTGCAGTTGAAGTGACTGGTCAAAGTGGTGCGAGTGGGACGTCCAGCCTCCAGGCGTAGACCAGGATTGCATAGTCACGTTTCGGGCGATCAGTCGAATGTGCCTTGCTGCGTCGGCTCTCGTCAGTCGAAAAGCATCGTCAGCTAAGTTGTTACCAACAATTTCAATATGGCCTGGTATCCACTGGTAGATTATTTCGTGACACTCTTATAATGCCTGGCGGTACAGATGTCGAACCTCCACTACAAGTTGCTCATGGTCGCCATGGCTCAAGACCGGTTGAAGACATTTTAGGGCAGGTTTGGAGTCACAGAACACAATCCTCTTTTGAGGGGCTTGTTCAGAGATACACTTTACAACAGCACGAATTGCCGCCAGTTCTGCTCCAGTAAAGGTAGTCTTAAGCGACATTAGATGGTAAATGTTTGCTTGTCTCGCAGGAACGATGATGGTGCATGCGGAACTGGTAGAGGTTACCGAGCCATCTGTATAGGCGTGAATACGGTCCCAATAGTCCTTTTGTAGCATGAACAGTGTCAATTGCTGAAGGGCTGGCGTTGATAAGTTCGATTTCTTCGATATCCCCGAAATAGCAAGGCGCACACATGGGAGCTGCAGACACCACAGGAGGTCATGTTGCCGGAGTGCGAGTGAACTTTTTTGGGGGGATAGAAGACTGGTGCGTTGCTATTATTGCATTTACAAAGTTAATTGAAAAAATGTTGGCCTAAGGGGACATGAAAAATGTGAGTGCAACCAGCAAAAGAGCCACGAATTTTGTGGTGTTGGGCCGCTTCGTTACGCGGGGCTCAGCGTTGCAGCAGACCTTAATTGTAAGGAAAAGACCTTTTGAGCAATATTTTGTGGGGTACGTTAAGACATGCAAAATGCCTAATCGTTTACCCTGGTCCCGTTGAATAGTTAATCTTGCTAAACACGCTTAAATAATTTCATAACGTAGGTGTTCATCCAAATGAAGGCAAGAACACCGACAGGTAACACTGTGCAGGGTAAGGTGCATTATTATAGTTTACTAGCATGATATAGCGCGTTTCACCTTACCAAGAAAAATAACCGATATTGAATGTAAATGTTTTCAGTCGTTCCGCTTAGTCGGCGTGATGTGTACCCAATCTCTCATGCAAACACAGAACGAATCAGCGCGTTCTTCATCTCGCGAAGATGGCTTCGACCGTCGCCGTCGTCGTCTCAAAGCACTGCTTGGCCCTTCGCTTTCCCTCACCCTCTCTGGCATAGGCATAAATTGAAGCGTGTGACTCGTCGCTGATTCCTCGGGCCTTTTGTGTGGCCCAACCATATGGCACAGCTGACAGCTCCGACAACAATATATGCGACGTCACGACGTGGCGGCGGCGTGGGCGAGGCCTCCCGATGGGAGAGCCGAGAGCAGCGCACCGCTAGCGCGCACGCCCGCTGCAAACGGAGCGGTGGGGGGGTCTCCGTGCCCCACGCGGCGACACCTCTTTGCCGGGCAGCATAAATTGGCGCCGGATACCAGAAAGCAGCGGGCGTGGGAGCTGGCTTGCCCCATGCAGAAAAAGAGGAGTCCGCCGTACGTGTCCCCGTGAAAAGAAATTCCTGAGCATCAGTGAAGGTTTCCTCCTCTTTCCTTACTTCTTCCGAAGATGCGTTGCTGCTCGCGCACACGGCACGTTGCCTGTTGTCGCCGGTTCTCCTTACGGACCCCTCCACCCTTGAACCATGTGCGCCCCCTCCCACTCTTGGAAGGAGCCAGGGGTTGGGTTGGGGGGGCCAGGTAGCGCTGGGATTGACGGAGAGTTCCGTATTGAAAGAAAATAACGGCAAAAAAAGGGGGGACGATGTAGAAGAACGCGCATGCCAACGCAGCTGCCCAGGCTATTTACGCCGCTGTCACCTCCAGCATGCAGCAGCGCCGTGGCGTGCCAGTGTGTGTGCGTTTCGGTTGCCGCCGCCACTGCCGCAGAAGTCCCTGTGGCGGCCAATGTTTGGAAGAGGAAAAGAGATGTGGGGCTGCGTACATCTCCGTGGTACGCTCTTGGAGGCTCCCGCCGTACCACCACCAGCCAGCTCGAGCTAGCCACCTCGGTACGCGCCGCCGATCTGCTGGTCTCCCCTCCCACACCATCACCGACAGCGGATGATGATGGCATGACAGTGGTTGTTTGAACAAGGTTTGAGGAAGGGAGAGACTCGACGAACTCCTTTGCGGCGAGGCCGCGTCTATAACGTATGCTGTTTGTTTTCCGCCTCCTCCCAAGTCCCATCCCGCGGTGTTTATTTGTCTTCTTTAGCTGGTCGCGTCCCGGCCTGTTCGAAGGAAAGGGTACCGTTGATACGTTGCCTTGCAGCCGTCGGCGAAGATCCACGAAAAGGATGCATTCCTACAGTTCAGCCGACGAAAAAAGAAAAGCGTAACGGCATTGCATCACGGTAGTTATGCGGAGAGCCGCAGCCGTTTTCGGGAAACTATAGCTTGTACGGTCAGCTAAACGACGCCCCAAATTTATAGGCCGGCGTGAAAATATGTCCCACTAGAGTGTGTTGAGTAGAACGCTTTCAAGTTGAGATTTTTTAACGTACGTTTCAGATATTTTGGGATGTATGAAGATGAGACGGCATGAATTCCAGGAAGAGCTAATAATGACAAGCAATATTTGAATTGTTTAATAAGACGCTCTTAGAGGGGATAGTAGGGGAGGCGGGTGGAGAGGTCTGACTTGAACTATATGTATATTTCTTGAGCTTCTTTTGATCGAAAGAACCGACTTCTGCATGATTTTCTTACGGCGGTTGGGTTTCCATTTGAACTATATGTACTTCTTGACGATTTTGTCCTTGAAAGCCGTTCTTAAGCATGTTTTTTCTAGTTTAAGAAATGCAGGGTTCAAATGGGACCACCCCATCCCCCTTTCCCGACAGGCCCTCTAAAAAGCGACCCGTAAATCCGTCCCTGACATCAGGTATAATTTGAATTTAACGCGTAGTTGAGCATCCAGAAGATGCCACAATTGTCGCGCCTTACATGGTGCTTTATATGGTCATGTGGTGGGACAACGCCAGAGGCAATAAACGAACAGGTTGGAATTGCAACGAATGAGCTCTTTGTGGGGTTGACTTGCACCAGCAAATAACTAAACGACTCGGCAGCGGTCGTGCTCGCTGGCCGTCGAACTAGATAATTTCCACTGCTATCAGCACCGCTCAATCTAAGGGTGATGAGGAAACATCGAGATAAACATGAAAAACGCAACTAGAACTATCTGGAACATTGTAGAAGCAATCGCGTACGGCTGCAACCGTTTAGGATAAATCTCGGCGTATATTGCGCTACAAAGAAAGTGATATTAAGGTCGCAGCCCGGTGGCGTTGAGCGTGAACAAAACAAAGCTTCGCGGTAATATTACGGTTTGAGATTATTTTATTAAGCATTCTTTTTGTACAGAAAGTGTGAAAAAGTTGACTAGGGCAAGAATAAAATCGACCATTAAAGTATTCTGGCATTGTTCACAGGGAAAGGAGGGAATAAATAAAAAAAAAAGCTTTTAGGATGATGCCTTTCCATTTGATCTTTTCCGTTTGCAGTATCTTCTTGCCTGAAAGTCGCGCCAATCCATTGCGGCTTTTTATGTTCTTGTTTTGTTTTTTGCAGCTGACTTTTTATGGTTCTCATGACTTATGCCTAACTTAATTTGCCCAATTTTCGCTTTTCTTTAGTTTCTCTGGTTATGATATTGCCACGTGCCTAGCGCCGCACGACAGCCGTGTTTGGTGCCGACGACGACGAAGCGGTGGTTGGCATGAGCGGCGCGCTGGTGCTGGACTCTGTGACTCTGTGATCGGAACTACAAGCCGACCTTATTCTCGGGTCCCCGGCTACGTGTACCTTCACGGCTCCCTGTGACTTCAGTCGTGACAATATAATGTCGCGAACGAATTTCCGTGCTTTTACGTATTGTTACGTACTAAGTACGTAACGGGGTTTTTATTTATAGTCAAGGTACTGTCAGTCCCCAAGGCACACACGCTTTTGCTTCCACTTGTGCAACAACATGTTACTTTAGGTTATGTTACGTGGTGTTACGTGCAAAACATAACAATATGTTATGTTTTACACATTTCACCTTCCAAGGCTAGCCGGGTAATATCGGTCGGAAGAGGGGGCTGCTGCAGCCTCCGGAAGCTTCGCTTTGCGAATACGGAGAAGCACATGTGCTGGAACTTTCACTGCTTTCACCTAATGGGTCCTCACATTGCTTACGAAGGAAAACAGCAGAAGAGAATATAGATTAATTACGATATTATCCCTCTAGGCGCATGACACCGAGGGCGGTAGTTTAAGATAAAAAGTTGAAATTGTGTGAAGTGCAGAATAACCTTCCTAGGAAAAGGAAACAGTTCGTTCTGCATCTGAAACATTTGTCACTGCTGCCTTCGCAAACGGGATACACTTGCACATGAGCATGTGTATCATTTGTTAAAGAGAGCAATCGCTACGCCTACAACAGATAAAATTCGGTGGCAGGCTAGCCCCCGCCGCAAGCGGCGGTGACCTACCTGTTCCATGGCGATGGGGCTGGAACAGGTAGGTCACCGCCGCTTGCGGCGGGGGCTAGCCTGCAACCGAATTTTTATCTGTTGTAGGCCGTCATTGCACCCGTCACCGCTTCGGTGGTGGACGACGGCTGTTGTTGCGGCGCGCGTCTTTCTTTCCCTCTTCCTTTTCTTCTCTATTTTCTCTTCTGTCTGCACGAGACAGCGGAGGATGGCTCAGCTACATAGCCAGTAGCAGGCCCGTGCATTTTCTTTTCCTTCCTCCTACAGCAACAACAACAACAACAACGGCCCCAATATTTTTCTATCTAAAAGAAAGCTTGATGCCTGCAGTGCCTGACCTTAGCAGCGGTTCGATTATATACGCCGTGAAACACTTTCGAATACTTTTTTTGTACTAGTAGACTACGCTCGTTTTTCCGAAGCTGGAAGCACTACGTCAGCGCTATGGCTTCGAAATAAGCAGCATATGCTATTACTATTACTAGGGGAAGGACGAAAGAGACTTCCTTGGTTCTTGCTGTTCGCAAATATGCCGGGGGCTGCGCGGACCTCCGAGCTGGAGGCACGCTGACCAGTTGTACTGTTACGGAAAGCCCGACCCGGGCACGCAAAGCGGGCAGCACACCCACGTAGGATCGCACGGGAAGACTTTCATCGAAAGTGACGACGTCCGAGAGTTTGTTTACCGACGCGAGGCCTTCTGCACGCGTTCGGAAATAGCAGGTCACCTCCCTGTACCCGCGGCCTGGCTGCCGACGGGCCCGCGGGTGACTCAACGTATGGCTGTTTATTCCGGCCCGCTGCGCGTATTATTTTAGCGAGAGCACTGGCAGTGCATCGAACCGTTCGGGTCGTTCGCGCCCTCTACGCTGTGCGCCAGGCTTGCATAAAGCCTACGTGCTCGGTTCTCAGTTTAAACTAACTCGGTGGATATTCGCTGGCGTAGACTCTCAGAGAAAAGCGTAAAGAATACAGCATTTGACCGCGAGTAAGCATTAGGTTAACTTGCAAAACTCATGTTAACACCACTCCACTGTGACCTTAAACCGTACTTCAGTGAGTTCATCGTTCTTTTTCCTTCTCCTTCAATGCTAACTGTACAGAGCTTCGCCAAACGCGTCACGAGAATGTATCTTTCAGTATCGCAATACTCTTCTGGAAACGATAGCCATTTTCCATGGTGTTTATCACGAGAGTTCCCCTTCAACATAACTCTTATTGCAAATTGTATATACCATGCAGTTCTAGCAGAAATAAATTTGTACAATTCTCTACAACAAGCTGTGGTAACAAGCGACCTGCGAGTACAGTGGCGAGACTACTATGAAAACCTATAGCGATGGCAGTCAGGAGCTTTAGTTGCTTTGTTAAACAAGCCCCGATGTTTTATTAACATCCATTAACCTCTTTTCGCGGCCACCTTGCAGCGAAACGCCAGAGCTTGCCCGGTGGTAACGTGAGCCAAATGTCACTGTTCTCCCCGACGCTATCGACATTGGAAAGAAGGCGGGGTGGGTGAGGGGGAAAGGGGGGGGGGGGAGAGGGTATGAATTCAGGCACTATACATGCTCTGGCGATTGCAAGGTCAGGATCAGAATACACAGGATCAACATCAAATGCCTATATTTTGTGATTTTTATGTTTTCGCTGAGTCGTTAAAACCAGAAAAAAAGTGGTCGTTTTTCTCAGCAGTACACGAGCGCATGAAACACGTCGCGTTTCGGAGCTACGCATACTCTTCGAAGCGCCTCTTGATAGCTTTACAGACAACAAAGCGGCAAACACCGACTGTAAAAGCCCATGACCCGCCGCACCACTGTTTTCAGCTTCCCTATCAACTCGACAGGCATCTGCACTCGCAGAAAGTGGCCTCGCCGACACTGACACCCCAAGTAAAAAAGTCCCAGGGAACAGAAACGGGCCATTCCTCTGGACATATTCACGAGGGGGAGAGGGACGGTGAAGAGAAGGAAAGAAAAGAGGGCAGGGAAACGCCGGCACCGGGCCACGCGTACAGGTCAACGCACGGAGCAAGCACGCCGTTCAGACGCACCGCTCGAACCTCGAGGGACGAGGCGCTGCAGCTCCGGATCCCTACGTACCACGCATGGCCGAGACCTTGCACCGCCACGCCGTACATGGAAAGGCCTCCTAAATTTGAAGTTACGACAGCCACCGCTCCCTCCGATCGGCGCAGGAGCGGCGACCAGCATGACGCTTTACGGCCTTGTTAGCCGGCTCCGAAGGAGACAGGTATACGAGATGGGGGCCGCGTGCGCACCTTGAAAGCATGCGCGCAGTGTGGTGATGCCAGCCCCGTTTTCGCCGGTCGGAATACCGCGAGCTCGCGAAGTTGTCTGGCTTCCGCAAACCCTTCTGGGATTACTTTTTTTACTTCATCTAATTTTTCACCGCTGCTTCTGCTGCCAGTATACTGACGTGCTGGGAGATTTCTGATGCGAGTGCGGGGCCATAAAAACTGTGCTTGGAAGTTCGACCTGCAGAGGAGGCTGCAGCGAGCGACTAAATATCGTGCTTCGAGCTCGCACGCGCCAACGACTACGCCATTTTACGCGCCCTTTCCCTCTGAGCTCACATTAACGTCTTTACGCGCGTATCTGGCGATGCGTCATGTAGGTCGACCATCTAGCTTCGGGAAATGGCAAAAATAAAAATTTTGAACGTTGTGCAGCTCGACAAACGGGTGCATCGCAGCTTGCGCGCTGAGAAACTTGTTGCCGGAAATTGCTTTCTTGCGCATCGTGCGCGAATCGGGCACTTCCGTCTAAGAAAAATGCGATAGAACACGGGGAATTACGTTAACTCCTTCATTTGGCACACACCCTCAACGTCAGCCGCATCGACTGCACGCGGAGAGGCGCTCCCACTGTACAAGGGGCTTCGAATTCACTTGCTGTCCGCAGTTTTTTCACACCTCGGCGCGTAAAAGCCTGCTCGCATAAATGATGCTGAACGCTGTCACCGACGTTTGGGAGACATGCCTCATCGTGCGGCTGAGCGGCTGCGAGAAACTTATTCTTATATTCTTCGACGATGCCACGTGCACTGTTTGTGCGGCGGAGCTTCGGACATATCTTCACATGACTTGTCTGAGAATCTTTTAGCCAGCTCGGTTCAAGAAGATCGGAGGAGCAAAACTCTCGCTCAGAATTAACGGTTTGGTTTGGCTTAATTTATGGTGTTCAACGTCCCAAAGCGACTCAGGCTATGAGAGATGCCGTAGCGGAGGACTCCGGAAATTTCGACCACCTGGGGTTCTTTAACGTGCACTGACATCGCACAGCACACGGGTGCCTTGCTTGTCACCTCCGTCGAAAAGCGGCCGCCGCAGCCAAGATTCGATCCCGCGATCTCGGGCACAGCCGTCGAGTACCCTAACCACTGCACCACCAAGGCGGGGGCAGAATTAATTGGTTGCAGTGTGTTGTGGAACTGACAACAGACTTCTTCTTGTAGCAGAGAGAAGAAAAAAATTTGCAGCGTCAATTTCAAGATTTGTAGCAGGTAAAAAGGCGTTCTTCTTCTTCTTCTTCTTCTTCTTCTTTTTTTTTTTTTTTTTTTTTTTTTTGCAGCAGACATTTCAGTTCAAACGAAGCACTTTTTTTGGGAAAAAAAGAGGGGGGAGGGGGGAGGGGGGTGAGGAGAGTTGTAGTAAAATTAAGTTTGACTTTTAGAGTCAGCAAGTTTAGATTTTCATTGTTATCGCTGTAGCATGAGAAAATCATGAACCGTGAGCATACATTTTCGTTACAGTACTCTTGAAGAAGACAGCGAGCAAATCGCCAGATATTTTTTTGACACGGCGTAATTTTCATTCACGATGAAATATAACTACATACTCGAAAAACAAAGTAACTGCAGAAAATTCTAGGATTATATCCTTGAAACTAGGCTTCAAGGTGGTATTTCTTAACTGCCTTTTTGGGGACCATCAAGGAGACAGCTCAAGCAACAGTCGAGAAATGGGTCTCGGGCAACAGTATGCGAGCGGGAACCATCGACGCCTAGAGAACGACATTGGCAGAGGAATTCCGCCTAAAAGCTTCTTTCTCGCTCAAGACGTGACGTGATTAGTGCTCGCTTATCGGTTCTGCCTTAGTCATCCCTGGAATGGGCTTATAGGTGTTGCCGCTTTTCAACGATAATCAATAATTTTAACAGCAATGTTTTCTTGTCAGCGCATCAATAAAGCTTCATCTGAGCGTTCATCATTGGCAGCTAGTTGAAGTGCCTTATGAAAGTTTCTGTTGTGTTTTAACACGTTCTCAAGTGTGACGAGTACACCGAAAGGATTAATTTAAAAGCATGCTTTTAACTTTATTAAGCACGCCGATCAGCTTCAGTTTCAGAAACCTTCAGAAAATATTTCAGGTGATACTCTGAGAGATGCGTGAATTCCATTGTTCCGAATGAGCTCCATCGCTGAAATGCGCGCGAAAACGAAACTATACCACGAAAGAGAGAGAGAGCAGGTAGCGCTCTACTTGCTACATTTGCGCAGTCTTACAGCGAGGTTTTTGTTTCAGACTTCCGCAAGTTTATCACCTGAACCATATAATAGACGAATTTTGCACAAGATGAAAGTGCACGGATGCTGCGAGTACGCCGTGCAGCTGTCAGTTTCGTCGCATTACGATGTATTAACGCGCCGAGCGTTTGTGTATACGCTCTTATTTTGCGGTCCACGAGCGCCGAGCGGCCGCGGTGCTGCCCCCCAAAAGATTCCCGTGGATTTCGTACAATGCCTAGCAGTATCGCATACGCGCTTTTGCCGCGTTTTGGAGGCCGGTTATAGAAGGAAAGAGAGCGCTGTTTAAAGACGTGGCCACAATTTTCGATCACGAGTTCTGGTTCGGATATTCGTTCTGCCTTACTTCGAGCGGGAAAGCGCGTATACAACTCAAATCAAATCGCACATTTTGTTTACAAACTATCCTAAATTTTGCACACTTCCATGCCTACATTTTGTGTAGCCTTGGAAGGAGCGCGCCTCCAAGATATGCATAAGCATCAGCTTCGCTCTCGCCAAAATTTTCCCCATAACCTTTTGGCGAAGCTGCGGCTCAAAATTAAGCGAAAATTCAATTATGCAGTAGCATGCAGCAAGATTTGCTATTTGGCACAATTGCACAACAGTTACATTACTGGCAACAACTGCTATATCAAAGTCAAAGTATCAAAGTGCTTTATTTCAGACAGCAAATTTACAGTTGTCTAGGGGACAGACCAAAAGGCAAATAGATGTCTGACGAAGAGTCTGCCCCCTTCTTGCTCCAACTCAGGAGCACAAGACATTCAAATCAGAAGGCAGGCACTGAGTCAGTGCATATTCATAATGGGTCATAATGAAACGCCTTTATGGCAACGAGCGAAAAAGAACACACACACGCAAAAACTGTATAAGTGAATAGAATGATTACGCCTGGAGTGACAAGTACAAAACGATACTCTTTTTGAAAGCTTTAAAAGATTTGGCTTTCATAAACAATGTTTAAAGCAGAATGATGATCATTTAAAAAACTGGAAATTCTGTATGTGAGTTTGTGGGTGCCGTAGTTAGTGCGAATTGTTGCTTTATTGAAATTTGAGTGTCGCGTGTTGCAGTTGTGTACTTTGGCGATGTACCGTCTTTGCCAAAAGTAACTAGGCTGGGCGGTTTGCTCCTTATCCCTGTAGTGAACCTGTTCTGGGACCCATCCCAATATTTTATTCACTTCTAAGGAAAGAACGCCACTCACCCATATCTGTGAAGACCATTTTTTGCCTTTTGGGATAGACAAAGGGCTCTAAACACAGCTGAGAGCCAAACCTTTCAGCCTGGTTACTTTTGGCAAAGATGGTACTTGTGGTAAAATGCTAGAGGATCGAAATGCATTTCTAAGTAAGCGACAAACGCTGTCTTTTTGTTTATAACATTCCATACACTAAGCAACTGGTATTTTCTAAACAATGGATGAGTATGGCTGAGGTAAGGTGCACTGTCTACCAGCCGTATAAATTTCTTTTGCAGTAAGTATATGCGTTCTAATATTGTTTTTAGGAGCTGTGCCCCAAACAAGACGATAGTGAAAACGCGAATGAACCATTATGTAATATAGTTGTTTTTTTCAGCCAGGTGGGCAATATAGGCTCTTAAGTCTGTATATAATACCGATAGATTTAGATATATCTGTGCGTACTCGCTCAATGAGAGGTGACCAGTCTAAGTGCTCATGAAATATGACGCCAAGAAATTAGTGTTATGGCACGTTCGATAGCTTCGCCGGGAAAGTGAATCACTGCTTCTTGTCTGATGTACTTATTACGTGCTCGGAATATAATGTACTTAGTTTTTTTTTATATATTTAATTCCAGTTTATTCCCAAGTATCCATGCAGGTAAATTTTCCAGCAATGTATTGGCATCTATACCTGCAGAGCATCCAGATCTTGTCCCAAGAAGAATACATTGGTGTCATCAGCATACAATATTATTTCTGGTGTAGATGTCACGTTAACTACACCGTTTATATGAAGCAAAAATAACAGTGGCCCAAGGATAGATCCTCGTGGTACTCCATTATGTAATTGACCTGTACTTTACTTGATTTTGCATGGGTGATACTTGTATACTGCTTTATCAAGGACTGAATGCCTCCGCGAATGTTTTTTTTTTTTTTTTTTTTTCAGTAGCTCCATGCACGTGAGAAACCTCCTTATCAGACAGGGTGACCTCACGTGGCTCATATCTTTGCCGCCTTGGGGTACTCAACTGATTTTAATTAGCACACTTCCTTCCTCTATGTTTCTTGGGTCTGCATGCATTCGTCTGCACCTTACCCTACCCGTGACGTGAGGCGTTTATTGCTCGATCACCAAGTGTGCACACTGAGCAATTTTGAAGAAAGCAGGTAGACTTATGCAGGGAGTAGATACGGTATCTGTTCGCCATCCGCTTGATTTACAGAGCCCTATAACTGAGCCAGAAGTCACGGACAGCGTGTGATCTTTAAGCTCTAGTCATTCCTGATTTCAGCGATCAGTTATTTGCTCGGCAGCTGCAGCGCGGTTTCTTCGTTTCTGCGATTCGGCGTCCTCTCATTTTTACTTTGCTTTCGAGAGAACGTGTCCATGTCGTTTTCTTGGCTTAGCGCGCGCGAGTAATTCTTTATTATTGCGGTGGTCACGACACGTGACACACCATAGCCTCGCACAGTGTTCAAGAACATCTTCAACCTGGCATACAACACAGAAAGCCTTGTCGGACCTCACCTCCAGAATCAAAGGCTCGTCGGCTGTGCGAAAAAGTAGTTACGCATTTTCAATCTCTCTCTAAATAACGCCATCTGTTCTCTGCAGTGCCCTCGCGTGCTTGGTGCTGTGTATCACAATTTCTGCGAGACGCCAGACGCTGTGCAGTCGCGGATGATGTGTTGCATTTTATATTGAGCGCGACTGTATCGTTGCCTTCATTCTTCATGAGAATGTGAATACACTGCTGTATGTACATGTGCCTTTGCACATCCGTGCAGCTTGCGACTGCCATCCGGTGGGGGCGTCCGGGCGCACCTGCAACCAGACCACGGGCCAGTGCCCCTGCAAGGACGGCGTCACCGGCACCACGTGCAACCGCTGCGCCAAGGGATACCAGCAGAGCCGCTCGCCCATCGCCCCGTGCATCAGTGAGACCCATCGTCATTCACACTCTCCTTATATCTCGCTGTCTATACCGCTCATGCCCTAGGACCGCGAGACCAAGCGGCGCGTTTTCCAACCTCTCGTTTCCTGGCAATGGGAGAACGCCCCGTTCGGGAAGGCATGTACAGCCTTTGTCAAAAGTGTAGAGTCCAGCACCTTCCTAGTGGAGAGGGTAGGACAAAAAATCTGACCATCAAGAGATTCGGAACTCTGGAAATGCATTACAAGCCGCATGTCTTGACTCAGGAGCACTCTCTGGGCTCTACTCTTTTGACAAAGACTGGACCTCTGAAGGACACCAATGGCTTTCTACCAGTAGCAAGGTTCGAACCCAGTGCCACTCGCATACAAGATAGGTAGATGGTCAGCCAGTATAGGTCACCCAGTGAATTGTGCGGCTAATATGGTCGCATGCAGCCCAAGGGATAAGCTGCACATGCTCCTTAAAGAACCTAAAACCGATGGGCATCGACCTATTGTCGTGACGTCAGGATCAAGAGCACTTCACACGCCATGACAGTTAGCTACACACAGGCATGTGCAAGTGGTTGACCGCGATGTCACAGATGTCACCAGGATTTGCATGGCGACGTCATCGGTTAGGGAGCTTCCTTTCAAGGGCATTTGCGATTTATTTCGTTAGCTAATTGTTTGAGTATGGGCTACGAAATCCATGCCAGTTTACTACTAATTTGATGGTCGTCATAAAAGGCGACGAAAAGTGTGCAGTGGTGATCTATATTGCGCCCATGACGGCTGTCGAGTGTCGACCACAGATGTGTGCAACAGAAACGCGACTGAGCCACAATGTGTCATGTTTGGTGAAAAGAGAGACATAAACATGTAGTAGTGCTCCTATACAGTTCCCGTTGTCAAGCAACGACCTAATCGAGCAAGTGCCGTATTACCCTTGCGTTTTCAACGTCCAGCGAATATTGGACATGTAATGGGTTATATTGCTGGAGAAGCTCCAGTTCATGCCAGCAGCGAGGTATTCATCAGTTGAAGTACTCCTCTAACGTCATTTAAGGTTAGACGCTAGCCATGCGCACAACCTTTTCTTCAGACATTCGCCTGTCTTTTCGGTAACTTGCCATCATCGACCATCATTCACACATTACGCGCGTCTTCGCACCAAAGAAATGCGGAAGACATAAAAGGACACAAACAGAAACTAGAAACAGGCACAACAGCGTCAAAATCGCTGCACCGCAAAAGGGGAGCAGATCCCAAATAATAAAAAGAAAGGTGATTGTCGCGTCACGAAACCGAGCGATAGGAAGGGAACACACGTTTGCGCGACGGCCACTCTTCGAGTCTTTCCCGCACCATTACCTCGTCTCCCCATATATGGTTTCCCTCACTCTTTGCTGGCAGGCCACCTCTTCGTTTTCTTCCCGAGCATCTTTTTGCCCAGCGGCAGGACTCAAGTGTCGTGAAATTTCACACAGAGCGATCTCTCCCTGCTTCTATTGAAGTCAAGGAAAAAAAAAAAAAAAAGGAAAATGCGGGTTGCGGAAGCGGGGGAAGAAATAGGGAAAACTAGATCTCGAGCCGTGCGGGCCGTCGTCACTAGCTCGCCGTACATAATGCGAACCTCCAGCCTCAACAGTTCCACCACGTCCAGACCACTTTGGCTGCGATCGGAGGGAAGAAGTAGATGGGAAAATTGGAGGGAAAAAAGACTGGGGACACACACCAACACGTTACGGGTAGACGTCCCTCGATTTACTTGGCTTTCTTGTTATTACCGCTGTATACTTTCCCCGCCGCCTATGCGCTTCTCTTGTGTTATGCCCGCTCCATCTTCCACGTTCTCTCCCCACTTGCGTTAACATTATGGAAAGGAACTGAGGCGCGCGGACGGCAGAAGGCAAATGCAGATCGTTCTTCTCCCCAACCATCCTACAGCTTAAACTCGGCGCATAAACGCGCCAACACATAAACACGTGGCGGTAAACAGCCGAAACCGCCGCCGCCACCGCTCTGCGTTCACTCTTCTCTATTACGAGCGGGGAAATGTAACGGAAAAAAAAAAAAAAAAAGATTAGGGAGGGAGTGTAGGAGCAGTATTCTCACCAGAGGAGAGAGGGAGGTCTGAAGGTATTCGGCAAATTTGGCGAAATACGTATCAATCACACTTCCCCCTCCTTCCCTCTCGCCATTTCCCCGCCCGCTGCATTTCGGTTTCTTCCCTCTCCAGTTCCCTTTCTCCTCTTCAGGAAAGCGTTCATGCCGTACAGGCTTTGAACGTGCTCGATGCACCCAGAGAGAGAGAGAGAGAGAGCGAGAGCGTTTACATTTCTGGCCGACGGCGCGCTAAACGACGCACGCGGAGTTTGAAGAGTGCCGCGAGGGTGAGAAGGTGGGAACGAAGCGGGAATGAAGTAGGGCGAGAGAGGGAGAGAAAAGAAATCATAAATCTGCGTTAGCCGCGCGATTCGCTATGCGCAACTATTATGGAACACTCGCCGCCACCGCCGCCACTCCCGGAATGCTGCCGCTGCTGGCCGGCCTGGCTGGCTGGACCGCCCTGCCTGTTAGACGTCCCCGTCCTCGCCTGCTCCGCTATATTGAGAGTTCCTTGGGGATCTTTCTTATTGCCGCTATTCTGTTTTTCCTTGTTCTTTTTTTTTTTTCTATTGCCATGTGCGAGGCCACTTGAGCGGCTGTAGAAGAGCGGGCGAGATGTCCGAGGCAAATGAGCCGGCAAATCCTAGTCTCGCACCGAAGCGCGCGAGAAGGCACGCTCCAGAAAGCGGCGCGAAAGCAGCGGACGGCCTACATCGAGCTCAGCACCAGCGCGGCGCGGTCACGTGACTGGTGTAGACCACTACTCGAGGAGAAAGAATCGAAACTGCGTTTGGCGCGCTGTTTTCGATGGCAGTGAACACCACAATTTTACAACTAAAACTTAAAGCATGTGTGACCCATGATTTGCAAGTAAAACTATTGCGTATTTACTCACAATGTCATTCAATTCTTAGTCAACCTTGATCCCGTCTTTTTAGCCGCATCGTAGAACGATCGCTTCAGGCGGACACGGCGCAGTGAAGCTGTCGAGTGCTCTCGTTTGGCAGGACCTAATTCATGCAAGATTTAAGGTGAGGTTTAATTGGCAACGATGGAGATTCATAACCCGAGTCTTTAAGAGAAATCCAGTGTTGCGAAGTATAGATTTCAATATTTTACGCCACTCAAGAATCATCGGTATCGCTTGACAGGGCTGACAGGAAGAGCAACCGGTGTACGAGGGTAGGTAATAAGGTCTCACCTCTCTGGTTTAATTTCTTTTTATTTGACGATAATTTACAAAAGTGGCAGGCTTACATTCAATTCTTTTTATATTTTTATTTGAACACGCAAGATTTCAGCATAGCCCTCGTCAACGACGACTCACTGTCGTCACAGGCGCTTTAGTCTGAGCACGCGGCCGGTAAGTGAAAGAGAGAGAGAGAGAATTTCGAACTTTCTTTCGAATTTAATATCTTTCAGAAAGAATAATGTGGAGGCAGAACGCACTGAACACGTCCTTCGTATGATATCAAACATATCTATTGCAGCTGCTTCCATGTGAGTTGAAGGCAAACGATTACAAGTTTGTAATAAGGTTATTAGTTTAGGTCATTGCATTGCAAGCTTGGGCGACGGTGCCTCCAACAGTTTTAAGTTTTAGTTCAGTCCCACGTTAGTCGCAGCGCGCATCCTCATGGTGGTGATGGTAAAAGTTCTAAAAAGATTTTATTTGCTTTGGCCGCTCGTTGACAGCCGGCATCAGCAGGACATTGATTTCGAACATAAGGGATGATCAGTGGCGCTAAAAAGAAGAAAACAAGTGGAACTTCTCAGTCGAAGCTAAAACACCAGCACTGTCATTTATTCGCGCGCATCAAATGGCGTTAACAGGTGTAACAAAAAGAGAAATGTTAGTTTGACATTTTTTGTTCCTTTTCTACGCAGAAATACCTCTAGTGGACCATTCACTTATGTCATCCGGAGGACCTGGTAAGTGCTGACTCGCTTTATTTTTATTCCGCTTTTACGGGCCAGTGAGGAGTAAAAATTAAAAAAAAAAAAAGTGTCTGCTGCGCTGAGCATACTACAGACCCTGATGACAGGACTGCTCTTTCTGCTCGACATTGTCAGCTAAACACCAGAGACCTTAAAAAAGCGCGCATCAATTCCGCTGTTGCGCTAGAAAACAATAACTCCGCAAATAGCCAGTATAATAGATCATAACGGTCGTGTTTCAAATAAAAATCTTTTTCATGCCTCACTCAACGTAATCCGGACTCAGGAATTTAAAAGAAAACCTGCACCATGCATTCAAAATGCGGCTTCTTTTACTCGGTTACTTATAGGACGATCGTAATCTCTGAACCCATGCAATTTACGGGGCCACACATGTCGAAAAACGGCAATTTTATTTCAAAAATCGAATTTCGATAGACTATCTGAGCGACCTTGATCATTCCTCTTTCACGTATAAAAATATCAGAGCCAGAAACTATGGGGAAATAATTTAACAACTTGGCTGAAGCCCTCGTGACGGATATGAGTGGTACGCGGATACGACCCATTTTCAAGCGCGCGATTCGTAACATCACGGCGTCGCTTGCAATAAGGCTTGCGCAATCCGGTACGCCTATGCTCTTTCTCCCTTAGACCGGCTTCGCTGCTTCACGCTCTAGGTATGTAATGATAAAAAAAAAATAAAATAATAATAAAAAAATATGTCACTCCAAAACCCAGCTATTTTCCCGGACCTTTTTATAACTTTCAATCGTATTATTCTAAACAGATCCAAGCATGACTTTTGTGCACAATATTTCATGTACTTTTTTTTAGTTGCACCAGGACCGAATTTGACAGGGATAATGTTTACAGTGTTCAGAATGCAACCATTTAGACTTAAATGCAATCAGCGACAGTTTTTTAACGCTCTGATTTTTAAAATATCCAAGCACCAGCTACTGACAGCGGTACACTGTATACACATAAAATGGCCTGAATATGGTGCATGGTCAGGAAACTATAACAATTTGCTCAGTTGTGCACAGTGAAATGTTGGAAAGAAGAAAAATGACTTTGCACTACTTTGTCACGCTTACTGCCATGCCCAGTAGCTGCACAGGCCTGCACTGTTTATCACACACGAATGGCATTCAGAATTGAAACGCATTTAAAAATAAATCTATATATGGAAAGAGGAAATCAAGCTTATAAGTGGTACGTCAGCATTAGGAAAACAAAATGTCCTCTTGAAATCTACTGATTCCTGTGTGTGTGTGTGTCTGTCCAGAACAATGCTCGAAGTGCAAAACGACAACAAAGAGAATCAACCAGAGAAAGTACTGCAAACGAGATTTCGGTAAGTCGTTTATTTTATCTTTTTTAGCCCACCGCATTGTGTATCTTGCTTAACTGTGTCTCGGTTTTCCAACAGCATGCACTAAATCAGTTCAAGCACGCGACGTTATAGGGAGGATGAATAACTACCACTGTCTCCTTGAAAGATTTTCTGTGTTTAGTTCACGGTTACAGTATTCCACCGTTTTATATAGCGCGCAGAATGAGCTATGAGCTCTCCATTGTGCGTTGCTGTAATTTACAATGGCTTGGTGCTCGAAAGAACACACTACTGACCACGTGCTTTCCTATCAGGGATGGGTAAAAAACGTAAGATGAATCCATGTAAACCGTTCAAACGTTAAAAAAAAAAAAAAATAAGAGAAAAATGGGGGGAGGGGGTCACCCGGTAGACCAGGCGTTTAAAATTATTCATCAAAGATTTGCATTTCCGATACGTTGGTATGGTCGTGTATGCGGACTGTAAGGCACGGCGGATATTATTTGCGGGAGAGATTGCAGCCAAAAATACGACTGATTATAGCTATCACTAGCTAAAAAACTATTTCAATTTTAGTTTTATGGCACAACAATGCACTGCGAAATTGAAGGCCGTCAGTGCCGAACGTGAGACCACTTTTATGTATTTCTAAGCACTTTCGAAAACCTTTTAATTTGGTCTTCCTACGTCGCCCATTATCAATCGAAGCTATTTCAGTATCTTCTTTATCATAAAACACATGAATGGGCCAGAAATTTCCTTCGTCAAATTTGAGCCACGCCGTTTGATACATGTGCAATATGGAAAATTAAACCTTACATGTTTCAAAAACATCTCTTTCGTGTTTGGTATCTCGAAGCACAATGCCGATTTCGAAACATGAAAACTGAACTCGCCTTCAACGCTGACTGCCTTAAAATTCGGCATTTATTCTAGCATACTATAGAAATGAAATTCAAAAGCGCTCTTAATTAGCTTTTGCTAATTAGTCGGTTAAATTGGAAAGTATAACGTAAATTATGCCTGCTTTGCGTAAAACCCGCCTGCAGAGACCGCACCAACGTATTTTTCCCGATTTTTAAAAATCTATGTGCAACGAATATCTTAAACACCCGGTATAGCATCCCGTGCCTACAGCAATACGTCCAGGAGCGCCGCAACTGCTATCTCGATCACACCTCGCAGTATGCGGAGATCGATCGCATGGTTGCTTATACTCCGAGTTCCTGAACTCGGAAACTATACACAGCTTCCGTTCACAACAATCTCCGCGTATATTATAGGGCTGTAGAGAGGTCTTTCCTGCCTTATATATACCACTGTCAGTCGAAGTGTTGCTTAAAAAAACAAAAACAAAAATCTGAATCCAGACCTTGAGACCTCACATCCTTGTTAAGAGAATTTACAAGCATTCCATGAGCCACGATGTGCCGGCAGCCTCTGGAAAGCCGTCCGTCCCGCACTCGGAAAAACGGACACGTAGGAGGCCTCCTTCTCACGAAGATCACAGCTCACGCTCTTCTCGCTACCGGCTTTCAGCAGCGAGAGAAAAAGAAGAAAGCGAACTAGTGCCCGGGTCAAACACCAAGACGAAACGAAGGTCCTGCACTCGGGGGAAGGAAGTTTTGTTTTACTCTTTGCTATACTAGAAAACTACTGGCTAGTTCTGGTTCTTCTTATCAACAATCTCGAGGGAAGGTAGCCCTGGCGAGAGCTTGGGTGCGCGCAATCTGGAGTCGTACTCGGCCTTATCAAGGGCCGAACATGGGAGGAGTGGGAGGGAAGCACTGACTCTAGAAAGTACAGCAACGCGCGCGCGTCTGGTGCGAAACTGGGCAGTAGCTGCGACCAGTGGACGAGCAGGAGGAGGACATCAAGCAACAGGAAAGAAAGGACCCTCTCAAAGCACCGGCCGCATCTCCCGACCTACACCCTCCATCTTCGCCGCCCCCCGGTCGTCCTTGAAAAGCCGCTACGAGAAAACGGAGAGTCTTCGTCGATAACAAGCCCAATAAAACTCTCCAGGGCTTTCGTGAGCACGGGCCGGTATGGAGCAACTCGACGCTTCCCCTTCCCTCAGTTCTTTCTTCTGCGCCGACCAACAAGCATGCGCGACACAAATTCCACGGCAGGTCGTAAATAATAAAGGCATGTCGCAGCTACAACTTGACGGCTCGCGCGGGCGCCAGCTATTGGCGCGGGCGCACACGTGCGCGTATCGATACCTATAGACGGCGCCGCGCGCGCAATAGAAATTTGTGGAAATTTCAAGCCATAGGTGATTCCTGCTGTTGCTTTATGCAAGGCAGGGAGACGAGAAATCATACAAAGGGTGTTTCATATTATTCAATATTTTCTTTTCTTTCAAATGGTGTGTAAGAAATGTGGGTGCGGTCTCCTCAGGGTGATTGATGATTTATTTGACTAAAATTAACTAACCAACTTTTTTATTTTTTATTTCATAGACTCATATAATATCGCAAAATTAAAGGCCGTAAACATTAAAAGTCAATCCATTTTTAAATTCCGTGTACTGCACGATGTCAGTGCGCGTTAAAGAACTCAATATCGGGAGCCCTCCACTAAGGCGTCTCTCATATCCCGAGTCATTTTAGAATGTTAAACCCTATGAACCAACTAAACCAAACCAACATTTCTGTATCTTCTTGATAGGCAATGTAGCTTGAATTACGGAACTCCAAAATTACGCATCTGAAAGCTCGCTAAGTTGGCTATTATGCGTTGCATTTCATGCAATGGCCTCACTACGCGTGGTATGGCCGCCAAAATAATTTTACCTTGCTCTACACCACAAATATACAAAGGGCGTCTGAATTTGGTGCATCAAAAAAAAAAAAATTAAACCACGTTATTTTGAAAACGTGCAATCCGTGAAAGCCAACTCAACGAGCTTTCAGATGAGCATTTTTAAAGTTCGCAATTTCGAGCGATGTTACCGATTAGGGAAGTTTAAAAGGAGGACTCACCTTGAATGTTGGTGGCGTTCAAATTTGCAGTATAATACTGCCCTTTAAGGCCCAAAATAAGCAAGTTGATTAGTTAATTATAATTAAAATATCGACTAGTCTACAGGCTGTATAGCGAAAATAATGCCCGCCCTGTTGGGCAACACACCTGTACAGACTGCTCTGAAGTGTCTTGCACGGCTTTAAAGGCATGTATGCACGAAATAATTTGAAACATTAGTGTAAGTCGCTTCAGCTGTCAGCTAAGTCGGCGTCGATATCCGAAAGTTCGGGACTGATAAGTGCTTGGCTTTCAGAAAGCAGAAATGAGTAAGGGGGAATTAGAGGATCGGCTGACAAGGACTGCTGTTGAGCCAGAAAAAGAAGAAAAATTGTTTTGAAAGAAACAAGTAAAAAGATCAGAGCAGAGGTGATGCACATGGTTCACCACCTCCCAAAATTTCAACCTTTGTTCCGAAAGCGCGTATCAGCTTCACTATAGTCGGCTTTACTACCAGACTCGTTTTCCAACTAAATGCATGTAGTTAACAGAAGAATCGAAGCATCGACTGATGGCATAGTTCTTTGTTCTTACCCAGACGGGACACTTTCTGTGTGGAAGAGAAAAGAAAATTGGCCCTTTAACGTCAGCTGCCTTCAACAGCAAAGCTCCCAGATAACTCACCCCCTATTTCATCTCTAAGTATACATTTTTATTTTGAGGATAAGTGACTCTGGCGTTAATCGCCGTACCCTTTCGGTAGCTCTCCCCAAGCCATCCTGAAGAGGCGGCCAACCGATGTTTAGGTAGAAGGTAACATGCACCGCTTTTCTAAGCATGGGATAATGTAGCCTGCGAACGCTCGAGACTTCTTGGTTGATTTTATTACAGTAAAATCTCGGTGATATATGGATATGTGAAATTTCCCAGCCGGAGTGCATTGTGTAAAATGTGCAGAAAATTAGAAGTTCCGAATATTCGCCCGCACCGCTGCGGATGATACGAATGCGCGAACCGCGCGACTGCAACCTTGAGCACCACGCACTGCCCGCACATCGTTGACTACGCGATCGTCAGCCGCGCTGTATACGCACTGCGAGTAGTTTGCGGCGGCGCGCGGCCCGCAAATCGCCGACGTCGCGATCGTCTGTCGCGCTGTACGTGCCACCGAGTGACGAGCTGATGTCGCGCGACCGTAAATAAATCTTATCGCCGTAAGCACATCTGCGTGAATGGCTTTTCCATGCTTCTGTATTCTGAATTTTTGTTCGTATTGACGATGCGAATTTTTTCGCGAACCCGCGAGATGCTCGTCATTGAGGTTACTTTCGTTTATATGCCTTTGTTTATAGCGTTTTTCTTATATTTTCCGGCTCCTGAGCGTGAATGCTCTTCCCTGCCTTTAAATCCTGAATTTTTGTTCGTATTGATGATACGATTTTTTTCGCGACCCTGCGAGATGCGCATCACCGAGGTTATTTTAGTTTATATGACTGTTTTAGCGTTTTTGTTTTATGTTCCGGCTTCTGAAATAAACCGGGTGGGGGAGGGGGGGTGGGTGCGAAATTTTTTCAATGCGGGCCGCACAGGAGTACGAGTTTGGGACCCCTGGATTACAGGACTGGTGATCGAATACGTATGGATGATGTTTACCCAGGAGAAGAAAGTTGCCACAGTGATTTGAGAACCGCAGAAAAGTACCGTAGATTCGCTTGCTAGCTAAGTGACCACTGTTAGCACCTAACGGCTGCTGTCTAATGCCGAAGGTGGTAGGGGCTGATGCGACGGTTATAACGCAGCAGTTTTGCGTTCAGTTGAATTAATTTCTGCAAATTTCTTCGCAGTTAAAAACAGCCATAAATTCACTTAGCAAGAAAAATATGCATCGAGAAAAAAAAAGCTAGGCCAGTATAATATATAGTTGAACATCATTATAACAATGTCGACGGGTCCCCAAAATAGCTTCGTTATATACCCTGCTTCGTTATAGCGGTACACCACATTGGTTGTAACTACCTACAACCGTATATACTTAAGACATCATAGCCAGCGTTCAGTGAATTATCCAACGCGTGCACCGAGGGTTCACCATGCGTATGAAAAAACATGAAACGAATATGTCAGCCATTACACACGCCTGTGTCTGCAACAGTTAATGTGGGCTTCACCGCCTAGAGACAAGGCACTGGGCAAAATTGCCGTAGGCAGCAAGTAAATACCTGCTGATTCCTGGCAATATTTCTAGTTGTGGCTGTGAAAAGCACGGGCCTGCTTCTGGCTCTGTAGCTGAGCCACCTCCGCAGCCTCGTGCAGACAGAAGAGAAAATAGAGAAGAAAGAAAAGGAAGAGGGAGAGAACGACGCGCGCCGCAACAACAGCCGTCGTCCATCACCAAAGCGGTGGCGGGTGCAATGACGGCCTACAACAGATAAAAATTCGATGGCAGGCTAGCCCCCGCCGCAAGCGGCGGTGTTGCTGAAGCTAACCCGGCCCACTGTAAGAGAGGGTACGCGGCGGCGAGTACCTGTTCTGGCTGACTTCGCCACATAGCTAACGAACATGCGGGCCGCAACGCTTCTTCGCAGCATTACAGAAGTGTAATGTGGAGAATGCGCTTGCCAGGCCGAAACCGTTGATGGCGGCCGTCTTTTGTTCGGTATAAATTGTTCTGTGCTTTCGTTTTCCACCGCTTGACCCTGTGAAAGCAGCAGAATCTCTGTATCCAGTCTCCAATAAATGTAGACCTCCTTCCCCAAATTCCTGGGGAAAACCGAGTGCTGACCTGAGTGGCACGACCACCACCACTACTCCACCACAAACTACCATTCAGGTACTCCATGCGACCGTTTACCGATAGATCCGAGTGGCCCTAGGCACACATACGCATTCAGAAGCAGACAGAATGGACGCTATTTCGCTGCTCACAAGCTTATGATTTCCCCCCGCATTTCGCTTCGAGCTGCCAGAAAAATACGAAAGATATTAAGCGCCGAAGTCAATCTTATATAAATGCGGAAGCATTACATGGCTATCAAAAAGTGGCAAGTGTCCACAAATGAATGTAAAAAAATTTATTAGTTTTGATGGTACATTAATGAGTGTGCAATATGTAGTAGTGCGGTTGACCGATTGTAACCGTTTAATTAGGTCGATTTAATGAACAATGCTCCGTTCGAAGCGGCTTCTTGTGTGAATTAATGTATTGGAAACAATAGTATATGTAAAAAGATTACTTGGTGCGCAAATTTTTTATGGTGAGATTGCAACTGTCAAGGTCATGGACAGACAACTTTAGCGTACGAGAAGTAGCAATGTGTAATTGTGCGTCATTCACGTTACACGACCACATCACGTGGCAGTAAACTTGCACGACTGTCACGTGACTATGAGAATATAATGTGACAAGGTCACGGAACAGTCAAGTTGCATGAGAACCTCACATGGCTATCTATGAACGGCGTGCGACAGGAGCGACAGCGTAGCGTTCAATTCCACACTTACAGGATGACTGGTACGAACGCGCGTCAAGGAGCGCCACGCAACAGGAGCGATCATGCACCATTCAATCCTATACACTTGCAAGAGCGCTACTCTCCAAGGAATGCAAATTTCCACTGTGCGGCACGAGCTCTGGCCTTGCTAGCAAAAGCTATACAAGGGGCGCGCGATGTACCGTGTGCAGTAGCAATGTTCAGGCTTTCGCATTTCTCCACTGCACATTCTTTGGTGCTTGCACTAAGTTTTTTTTCCCCTTCTCACTTCAGGTTTAATGCGCGAATTTTTAAAAGTCCCATCAGAGTGATAACTAAGCTCTGATGAGTCAGTGCCTTGTGATGATGTGTGGTCCTTCTCTGCCGCTGCAGCCATCCAGGCCAACGTGCTGTCGCGGGAGACCGTGGGCAGCTGGGTGCGCTTCAGCATTCAGGTGGTGGACATCTTTAAGTACGGGCCGTCGAAGGTGCGGCGAGGCAATGAATTCCTCTGGGTGCCCATGGCTGACCTGGCCTGCAAGTGCCCCAAGCTCAGACTCAAGAGCAGCTACCTCATTCTCGGTAAGCGCCTTTACAGCAAAACCCCGCTGATACGTTGTTTTTTTTATTATTATTAAATGCGGGAAAAAGTATGGTCCGAGCTGCACGATTTCGAAAAATGTAAGTGTTCAATTCGGCTCATTTATTGGCATTTTCACTTCATAAAAACGTAGATTACGCCACTTCGCTGCCCCGCCGGGGTGGTGCAGTGGTAAGACGCCCGACTACTGTGCCGGAGTTCCCGGGTTCGAACCCGACCGCGGCGGCTGCGTTTCGATGGAGGCGAAACGAAGAGGCGTCGTGTGCTGTGCGATGTCAGCGCACGTTAAAGATCCCCAGGTGGTCGAAATTACTCCGTAGCCCTCCACTACGGCTCCTCTTTCTCTCTTTCCACTTTCATTCCCACCCTCCTCCCTTCCCTTACGGCGCGGTTCGGGTGTCCACAGAGCAAGTGTGACAGTTACTGCGCCTTTCCCTTCCTGTGAACCAATTTAACGCCACTTCGTTTCGCCTCCGGCGGCTGCGTTTCGATGGAGGCGAAACTGAGTGCCGTCCATGTGATGTGCGATGTTAGTGCGTCAAAGATCCCCAGGTGGTCGAAATTACTCCGGAGCCCTCCACTACGGCACCCCTTTCTCTCTTTACGCTTTCACTCCCAGCTTCCTCCCAACCTTACGGCGCGGTGAAGTTGTCCACAGAGCAAGTGTGGCAGATACTGCGCCTTTTCCCGTGAAAGAATTATTATTAATATTATTACTATTTCCTTGCTCAAGATATAAAGAGCCCTGTTTGATTTCTCGCAGAATTAAATTCACATTTGCGTTGTACATAGTGCGGAAGAGATTTAGCAACATCATCCGGCCCTTTGAGGGCAATGGCTATTTGTATCGCTTCCTTATTGTCTCCGGATTCGGATTCTTCTCCCCCTTAAACCAGTCCACAGTGGAAAAGCCATCGCGGTGGCCGTCTCTCGACGCGTTTTTGCTCTTCACGGTACATTCCCCAGATCTATGCAAACTCACAGTTGTTCCAAAAATGATTCACCCCTTGCCCCTAAACACTACGAAGGCATCACTGTCTCTCATTTCCACGTCGTGTCGCCGCTGTAACGGCCTTCTCACGTTAGCTTCGCCTCCTTGCACTACGGTACTGCAGAGAAGCCACCACGATGGGTGAGCGCTCCTTTTAGCTTTTTAAGCCGTGCGCTCTCGGGCTCGGCCCGCTCGTATGCCGGAACGTGCGGTTGATCGTTACACGTATTAAGGGCGAAAGCCTTTAATGGCTCATACTCCCGGCGTCCAGCCACACTGTAGCTGTCAATCAAATGACGTCATGATGACGTCACCAGAAAAATAAAAATCCTGTCTCCACCGGGAATCGAACCTCCATCCCTCGGATCCCCAGCCGACTGCGCCACGCCCGGGATCGTGAAAAGCACATCATAAATCTCCTTGTCTATCGTGAGGATGATAGTAGCGATGACAATGACGCTGCAGTTAGTGATACTTACAATGATGACATTAGCAATGATAATGATGGAGCATTGAGTTGATAGATCAAGCGTTATGCACCGTATGCACCATTCTGCATTGTAGATTCCACGGTGCTCTCAAAATTTTTAAACAACTACAATTAATGGAATTTTTGAATGGTGAACCCAGAAAATCGTGTTACCTGGGGAAATATCAACCGGAATAACTGTACCCCTATGGGAGATTTTTACAATCCGCGATTTCGATATGAAACGGGAAATTGCAACGAACGGGAACGCATCAACAAGGTTCAGTTACACGTGTGGTGAGGCTGCGCATTCTGTGGGGCCTTGTATCAACCATATATTGCTACGGCTTGGCATTGAGAACATTTTACTCGCATATTTAAGCCTACATTGTAACACACAGGCGAAGAAACATGCATTAACTGCAAGTACGTAATCAGGAGAAGAAAGGCGTAATGTTCAAGTGGTCGCACTTACAGTTGCAACAGATAAGAGGAGGCTTTGAGAAGAGGAGAGGCACATGGGTTTGTGCAGCAGTTTAACGCAGCAGGGAATGTGCTCTCAATAGTAATTGTAAACCAAAACATACTAACTTTGAGAACATGACATCGCCTGCCGTCATTACACTAATTTACAAGATTGGCGACAAATGTATTCTCGTAGCTTTGTGATGGGACAGCATAACAGGCCCCATAAGAAAACAAATGCATCGTTGATAACGTAATTCCTAGGGCCGGAGTTGGAGTCACCAAACTGAAAATCACATCTATAGGTTTCAGTGCAACTGTGCTCAACCATGGATGGCACAATGTATCAGTGTATCAGCAGTTTCTAGTGGAATCACACTGCCACCCGTGATTAGGTGCCCCTATGACTATTTTGCTTACTGCTCTGCAGCTAGTACACACATCACACATCATTAGTTCAGGCATTAACAAACGAATGAAAAATGATACCACCTGCCCTCACTGCCCAAGACATAAAGCAATTGGCTGTTGCAAGTGGAGTTAAAAATGGCAGTGAGTGTAAAAGCAAAATATAGTGAATGGCAATTACTTTTAACAAATAACATATACGATACCACCTGCTTTCTACACAAACATGCCTGTGCCTGTTTTGTCTTCCTGTTTACCAAAGTTACCAGTCTTACCTTTTGCAGTCTTTGTTGTCATAATGCATGGTTTTAAGACTTTGCCCCGTGAACATTGTGCACGACATTAATCGTATTGAGGATGTCCACAAATGGTCCAAACGTCCGCATTCCGAAAAGGACATTCTACGTGCACTTTGAGTGCACCATGACTATACCTCAATTATGATGTCCCCAGTTTGGACACTATTGGATCATTTGAGAATGGACATTACTCAAACATCAACTGCAGGACAATATTGTGCCATTGGACTCAAATCAAGCCAGCTTTATCTCGCACATGTGGGTCTCAATGCATAATAACTGCAGGTTTAGTTTAAAAAAAGAATTTGTATGCAGCAGTGATGATGATAAAGAGGATCATTTCAGCCAAGAAATGTTGTGTCTTGAGGCCATATTCTATAATGTATTTTCTGTTCGTTTCTTTTTTAGGGCCCACTGAAAGGGGTGGTCACCGAAACTAAGAAAAGTCGAAATACTGACAGATATTGAATGATTCATCACTGTCCATCATCCTTGCGCAAGAATTTTTGATCTAGCTTGAACAGAACCAGAGCAAGTGGCAATTGAAAATGACTCCTGTATTTTCCCTCTCAACTCATATGGCAGAGTGCGCTGCAACGAAAGTGGGAAAAAAAAAAAAAAATTGCAGGCCGGGACTATGTTTCGTGTGTATGTGCACTGACAGTTGTCTGTGTGACTGAAACTAAGGCTGAACAAGTCCAAAAAGAAACTAAAAAGCTGCAATCCATTATCACTAATTAAGCTGGTGATGATACTGGCCAAGCTTTTGGGAAATTGTTTTCGTCAGAATCTAGCAAAATTAAAGCAAAAATAAAACTGTTTACAAATTTTGACTAAAATAACAGAATAACACACATTCTTTGATTGAAACATCATCTCATGTCCTGAAAAAAGCCTAAAAAGGCACCCTGGGGACAAGTGAGGATGGTACTTTAGTCAGATAACAAGACCACCAAGTCCTTCAGGACCAGTAGAATATATCCTCAGGATGATGCAAAGTCTCCAAAAATACACCCTCGAGAAGCCCTAAGGATGTAGTCGTATTGCCCACGATAATATATTCGAGCATGGAATCTGAACCATACACAGATGCAGTTCTGGTGCATATGTGCCATGCCGTATCGGGAGCTGCTGACAATGCACCGAGCACATACTTTCCTGTCTGCAGGCAATGAAGAGATCCATGACGGCCAGCCAGGTCTTACGGCGGACAAGAACAGCATCGTCATTGACTGGAAGGACGAGTGGGGAAGGAGGCTGCGAAAGTTTCAAAGGCGGCAAAGGAAAGGCAGGTGCAAGAATTGAACGTAGCCGGGCTGAACGAGAAGCGCGCACACCACCAACCAACCCGATTTACACACCGCCCAAGCAGATTGCGAACATGCGCGAAGTTGTCTTGGGCTTTCACCCGCATTGCTCTGTCTGATGATGCATCATTAAGAGCGAAGGTAAAGCATGCCGTGACAGCCTGAGTGGAATGCCGTGAACCACACTCTCCTGTTTATGACGTGCACAGAAATGGCAAACTTATTATGTAGAATACTAGATTCCTAAAAAGTATGTGTGACTGTGTGCGTAGTTACCACCAGGAAAAATAATAGGAAATAGTTTTAACCTGTTCACACATACATGGGACTGAGACCGAGTTATAACTCATTCGTTCACAATAGCTGTCCATGACTACTATTTGTGGCAACGCTGGACAGAGCACGACACATGCCACAAGAGGTAAAAAGCTGCTGATCCACTACTGTTAAATTATGCAAGTACGCAAATAAGATGAAATGGTAACAATTCTGCTTCCACGGGTGACACTAAATTTCGACAGTCAGAGTGCTACCAGCATTGTTCTGTGCTCCACTCGTGGATTTAATGACATGATAAACCATAAAACACGGCATCTAGGTGTCTAATGCTAAGTCCCATATAGGCTGGATAATGACCACATGCAGGAAAGAGAAATGTACGGGTCTGCACCGGCTTAAACGTTTTGTCGACAAGAGGTATTCTCACTAGAGCAACCATTACTAAGTGCGTGCAAGCTGTCTAACGACCAAACGGAACCGTTACACTCAGGCTGTCACACAAGTCAAACAAAGAACAGGGCATGCAATGGAAAAGAAAGATGTGATATGTCTCTGGTTTTGTTTTACTAACAATCCCTTTTTATTCTCTGGTGTCACTATCTGGATGTGCTTGCAGGCAGTTCCTACATCAGCCTGTAACGGCAAATTTCACTGGTGGTTGGTCGAGCATTGAAGAACGCCAAAAGCGACACAAAATACGAGTACAGTGGGTGGTGATGCTTGTATGGCCTTCCTACTTCTTGCAGCTGCTTTCTTTTTCTCGTCATGCAGCCGAGCGTGCCGATTTTGCACCTGCATTCCACTTGTTGTTTGTGAAGAATGCCATATATACTCCGGCAGTTGCATAACCTGACTAGTCATGTGAGTAATATGTGCTCTTTGTGCGGACCTCCATTCCACTCTCCCCACTAGTGGTGGCAAGTGAAAATACACTGCATACCACAAAATAACACCCTTTCGTTGCCCTTTGTGGGCTATGCTGTGTCAGACATGGCTATCCTTGCATTTTGTGAAAGCGTACATACACTACATATAGGTTGTTTGTCATGTGTTGGCATGTATATGTGTACTTAATGACCTGCTTGTATAAGTCCAGGTGCATTTAAACAAACGGAACCACATGACAAAAGCAAACAGATTTGCTAATATAATGAAGCCAATCTTAATCACACGTTTAAAACTAGCAAGTTTCGATATAATATTAACTAATGTTACAACTCGTTCAAAACTGAATGATCGAAATGGTTGAAAGAAATTCCAAATTACTGAATGATACCCTTAGAAAGCAGCCATGACCTTTTTCTTTTTGTAGAGGAGTCATCATTGGCAATTTAGTTGCATTTTATTTATTGCTACACTTATGAAGAGGATATACCATTTGAGCATACAGCATGTTTTATGGCTAGAGTTCTGTTTCTAACGATTGTGAGATGCATGTGTCTAGTGACTATGTGAAGCATGTGTATGCATATTAACTATTGTAATCGGTGCTTGTGATATGCTAATGCATCCCCTCCACAAAAGTGTGCGTTAACACATATTCACCTGGTACTAGTGTTGTACAGTGACTTTGTACATTTGTTTTCTTTTTATTTCTGCAAAGAAATGTACTTGAGTTGTATTTGAATGTGGCACACTATTTTAGCAATGAAACAACCTACCATTCTAAGCAATACCTTCTCTTTTTCTGTTTTCAGAATGGTCTGAAGAAGGCTATGAGGAGCCCTCGCACTTTACGCAGTGTCTAATGAGCATTTACCACAATGAAACGGTGTCCTTTGACATTGCTGATGACGACATTTTACCATCCTGATGCTATGCCTCTAGCAGTGTTCAAACAGTTGTTGAGGTCCCCTCATGAAAAGAACTTGGATGTTGTCAAAGTACTCCAGAGTGCTTAGTCAAACTGCTTTTTCCTTCGTGTCTTTTGCCAAGGTAAGGTGGTTAAGCTTGTGCTTAGTGAGACCAAGCAATGTCAGTCTATACCAGAGAGCTGAAATGTCGTTATGCAAATGAAGATGTTGCAAGAAAAAAGAAATCACACCTGCATTTTGATGTTGACACCAGTGCGATTACTGGTAGTCGTGACCACTGAAATCATAGGTGTGTGTAACTCCCTCACCTGTGCTTAACAGTGTAAAAATCTATCCTGGTCGGCAAAAATAACTGTACTGTATACTGTATAATCTTTACTTCAGCAGTGTTCAGAATGAATGTGATGTTGATCCTGACTTGGTGAAAAACGAAATGTGCTTCTACAAAAAAAAAAAAAAAGAGAGAGAAAAAAAACAGGAAATGAATCAGTGGTGGCTTTTGCCAAAAATTATTATAGATCACACTCCTGAAATAGAAAATGTTACCTCACAGGAAAGATGTCAAGCAATAGTTTCACCATTACCACTGCAAACTTAACACTTTAAAATACAAAAATAAATCAGTGAGCAGAGATGCATACTACGTTGTGAGGAATTTCTTTTTTTTTTTTCCTCTAAAAAATAAATATGCTCCACTTTGTACATCCGAATACCAGATGTAGTTATTTGCAATGTGAGATTCATTACAGGTGTCATGATGAACTATCAGATATGTCAAAATGAGAGACCTTGATTGTACAGCCAGCGGTGGAAACCCCACCACAACTTAATCTTGTGCCAAAACACAAGCCATGCCCGCTGCATTGCAAGGCACAGCCTTCACCAAAAGTACCCAGGCCACCATCGTGACTGCAAGTCCATGCACTAACAGTGCTCGAATTCTGTGAAGCGACAAAAGAAGTTCAATTTTCATTCCTCTGGAGTTTTCCAGTCAGGGAGAGGTCTTTGGAAAAAGGTCATAAAAGCCCCACTACATGGCTCACAAGCTAACCTGGAAGCCTAGGAACTTTTGAAAAAGGCTGTACCCAACTTTTGTGTCTAAGAAAAACAAAATGTGTAATGTCAATTTCTTGCAAGTTCTCATGCACGTTCCTACATGGCCTGGAGGCTTTTTTATTTAGCTGCACATCTCATGACAGCATTGTGAATACAGCAGCTTTCACCCCGCACTTATTGTTGTCACATCACATGATCACCTCGATGCCTCCATCAACCTTAGCCGACATTGCTGGCAGAAATTCTACAACGGCTACAACGAAACCTCTCTGTCTGCAAACTGCATTTAAAAAAAACACACAAAGCACAAGTCAAAATGAAAAAAAAAAAGTGACAGAAGCAAAGAGATGAGAAAGAAACGCCACCAAATGTCATGCATGCTTGTTTTTTGTGTGTATTCACAACATTGTGTTGAAAGACTGCACCCAGAAAAGTGCTAAAAAAATGTATTGCAATACCTGACTTAAGAGAGTTTTCAGTCCACAAGAAAGGAAAGACCTGCAAAACCCTTATTTAAAAAGTACCCATGATGTGCCATACACATTTTGTATGCTTGCCTTTGTGTTATAATTTCCAAGATAAAAAAAAAAAAAAGGTTTAAGAATATAAACTCGTGAAACAAATGCTGCCTTTTGACTTTTATTTCACAGAAGCATTTGGCTTGGCACTTCTGTTGGTTTCAGGCGGTGCCACAATGGCATCGAAAGGAATGTAGGTATGTCTCATGCCACTCTTTTTTGGGGCATGTAAGTTGATGACATAACCATTTTGTCATTTAACACATACTGGACTGTTTTTAAAGTGACACCAAGCTTCTGACCACCTATGATAACTGACTACTACAATGAAACAGTATATAAACCCGTGCTGCATTTCATGTTTTTGTGTAGCAGGAAGCGTCAGTTTGTATATGGATTTTTTGGGGCACATCAATGAGCAGTATCTTTTGAATTGCAAGACCATGGCACTTAAGGCTCTTTTGAGTTAGTACTATATTAAGGACTACCCTAGCACACTTCTTTGGCATGTACAGAATTGAATTGCACTTATCTAATGTGCTGGTCCCCTTCATGGATCACTGCCTTGTCGTGGCGGAGGGGCTTGCGAAACTCGATGAAGTCGTGAGCTCTGCTGTGTAGGGCCACCCAAGATAGACAGGTCACGGCAAAGAGTTCTGACAGAATGTGATTCACTGGAGAAGGTAATGGCAACCCACTCCAGTATTTCCTGCCAAGAAAACCCTATGGCCAGTCACAATACCATTAATGATATGGCGCCGGAAGATGAGCCCCCCAGGTTGGAAGGCGTCCCACATGTTACTGGGGATGAACAAACGGCGATTCCTAGTAGCTCCAGGACGAATGAAGCGGCTGGGCTAAAGCCAAAAGGACGCTCAGTTGTGGATGTGTTGGGAAGCGACCGGAAAGTCCGATGTTGCAAGGAGATATATCACATAGCAACATGGAATGCAAGATCTATGACGCAAGGTAAACTGGATGTCGTCAAGCGAGAAATGAACCGATTGAACATTGATATCTTGGGTATCAGCCAGCTCAAGTGGACCGGAATGGGAGAATTTAACTCCGGCGACCATTATGTCTTTTATTGTGGGCACGAATCCAAGAGAAGGAATGGGGTCGCTCTCATTGTAAACAGAAGAATGGGTAAAGCAGTGCTAGGGTACAACCCCAAAAACGACCGAATGATTTCACTTCGGATCCAAGGTCACCCTCTCAACATAACAGTTATCCAAGTCTATGCACCGACCACTACTGCTGAAGAAGCTGATCGTGCTATGGTCTTTCCAGTTGTGATGTATGGATGCGAGAGTTGGAAAAGGCTGACAGCCGAAGAATTGACGCGTTTGAATTGTGGTGCTGGCGAAGACTCTTGAGAGTTCCTTGGACTGCAAGAAGATCAAATCAGTCGATATTGCCGACCATAAAACCTTACTGCTCATTGGAGGGTCAAATTCTAAAGTTAAAACTCAGCTACTTTGGTCATCTGATGAGAAGAGAGGAGTCGCTGGAGAAAGATTTGATGTTGGGAAAGGTTGACGGTCGCCGGAGAAGGGGTAGGCAGCGAACGCGATGGTTAGATGGCATCCTCGAGGCACTGCAGATGAAGTTATGTGATGTTAGGAAGATAGTGAGAGACCGGAAAGCGTGGCGTGAAATGGTCCATAGGGTCACGAAGAGTCGGACACGACTGAACGACTGAACTGAACTGAATGTGCTGGAGGGGTGATATGTGACGGAAATAGTGAAATTCGAACCCAGGCACTGAATATTAGTAAGCGCTGCAGTGCAACCGAACAGTAATGAGAATTGCAGATACAAGCGCACTGCTCGTAATGAGGTGGCTTCGTTAAAACTTGACTTAAACTGCTCTGCAGCGCTCCACTTGAGTACCTGACACTAACATACAGTATCGGGCTGTTTTCTAATCAAATGCAACGGTTTTTTAGCCAAGTGGTTTTGCCAAGCAGCTATGTTATAACACCTCTGTGTGCAAAATTTTCTAACCATTTAACAGCCACAACTGAAGAAACTATGCTAATTTGACTTATTTTTGAAAGGAGAAGAAAATACTTGAATTATGTATCAAAATAATTTATTCGTTCATTGAGTACAGTGAAAAAGATGTACCGATTTCCAGGCCTTTAATAAAGCAGGCACACGGTGTATTTCTGAAGTGTCGGTTACTTCGCAAGGTATAAAAAGTAACACTTCATTATATGCATACAAATGCACCTTATGTACAGACAATAACAATCTTGCAGAATTTCCATATTGACTGCAGTTCCCTGCTCCACAAAGCCCCTGTAAGCCAGAAAAAGTTGACAGCATACTTGGCTGGTAAAGAAGAAATGTCAAGAAAGAAGAAAACAGTCTTACCAAGCTCAACAACCCTCATTCATTCAGAATTTGACGGCAGCAACAACAATTATGGCAACCATGAGGAGAACAATGATAACCCAGTACCCTGAAACAGCAATGAAATAAATATAATAAGCAGTATCTATGAAAAATGGATGCTTGATCTACCTGCAGACAAGCGAAGCGTTACAAGGCCCATATAGTAAAACCTCGTTACAAGAGACACTCAAGGGACCTCAAAAACATGTCTCTTGTAAGCAAGGTCTCTTGTAACCAAAAATTCTAAAAGCACTGTGTTGATCAGTTTATTGCACATCAGCATATAAATGCATTCACATGCATTAACAGGAAATATTTCAGGAAAGCTTAAAGAAGTTATTCATACTAGTATGTATTTTTGTGAGTGCAGAGTGTATTCCTTCCCAAATTCTGGAGGTAAAGCACTTCACTTTGCAAGCCTTCCTATTGCTCTAATACCTTTGAGGCACTCTTACATGCTCGTCACCCTCAGATGGTTCACAAAGAGAAAGACATCAGGAGTCTATGCTTTCATCTTGTGATCAAATTTTAACAGTGAAGAGTTAAAAATGCTGAATGTCATTCATGCATTTTGATTTGCTTCGTAGGTAACAGTAATGCAATGCCGTTTTGACTTTCCAATCATGGGGAAGCACTCCTCAGTTGCTGACATACACAGCAAAAAGGACACTGATATGGAACAGAATTTAGCTAAGGGAATCTGAAGTGCATCATTTACGAGTTGGTATGTTCCAGACGCATTGCATGAGCACACCTGGGTTGTGTCTAAATAGTGAAGAATTTACTCCACGAACCTGAAAAAGTGGTCCTTAGTAACCGAGTGTCTCTTGTGACCATGTCCCTTGTATGCAATGTTGTTAAAATGGCAGACATAGGAAAACCAACCAAACCATTTTCAAATGTCTCTTATAACCGAGTGTCTCTTGTAACAGTGTTTCTTGTAACGAGATTTAACTATTTCCGTAGCCTACTTGTCCAACTTCCAACTCTTTCTCACCATTTCCCGCACAGTTCAGTAGGCAAGAGTAGTAATGTTATTCCTTTAATAACTATTACTTTGAACATCAAACTCAGTCGTTATGCTCTTCACTACAGATGAGAACAAATGGCTACCCTTTTCCACAGTTGATGGCCACAGAAAAAAAAAAAAGCTTTGAACTGAGGTGTACGACTTACAAATGAGGCAGCTAGTAGTACCACCCTGTTTACATAAGCCAAAAGCACTTACAGCAGGTTCCAGACTTTTTATCCACTATAGCCACATTCTTTGTTTCTCTTATAAGGCGATCTCTCATGCGGTCAGTGTGGTCAGCAATGTCATCAATGATCTCTGAAAAGTAAAGCATTCACCAACTCTCGTATTCAGAGGAGCTTCTTGCCATAAAACAATGCTCACAAACTGACAGTAACGGTCGAGTGCTCACCATTGTGAAGATCCAGCTCTTCATTGAACCCAATGGCCATCTCCTTCTGGCGGCCCAGAACGTGAGAAAGGCCTTCAAGGCCTCTGTCCTGTTCTGAAGTAGCAAGATCGCACCGTGGGCACACTTATATTTACACTACCGGCTGAATGCATGCGAAAAATATCACCGATACAAGCTACCTTCAAGATCACTGGAACAAATGACGGGCTTCTTGCAAAGGTAAGGCAAACCTCTATTTCAATTTTGATGCATACCCAAAGAATTCTAAGCACTGGCATCATTGTCGCAAGCATTTTGAAAAGTTTTCACTGAAAGTTTCATGGCAAGAGTACTCCTAACACAGTTGGTACCACATATATCGAACTCGGATAAATCGAATTATTGCTTACATAGAACTCTCAGAATATCCCATGCAAAAGTATAGCAGTGTACACCTTTATCGAACTCCCATTCAGCGGGTCATTTAATATATCGAACTGTGCGCAGTGCTCCTGCAAGGCATGCTTCTCCTAACGACAACCCCATGATCATTTTTCGTGCATGAAGCTGGGTCGACAGTGCGGCGTTGGGTGCGAGCTGGCAGCGCTTATGATACAAAATCACGCGACAAGTTAAAGCTGCATCCACTTGAAAGCGGCTAGTGCTTGTTTCTAACATGACACTAATGTCATGCAGGAAAGCTAGTGTTCAGAGCAGCGATTCTTGCGTGGTGAAGCCAGCCTAGCTGAACGAAAACCTGTGGTGGCTCTCGCATGGCCAGCCTCACTGACAAGGCAACGCAGGAACAAACTAATTTTAATTGAAGTATTACTGCTTCAATTCAGAGAGCATTAATCTGCCATTAGATATATAAGAGTGCCTTGAATGAGAACAGGAAATCCTTTCCGTTATACTCCTCCAGCGATCAAAATCCACCCATCATAATGCCGGACAATGACAGAAACAACAATGAACACAATGTAAAGGCAAACGTTAACTCTGACACATGAAGAAATTATGATTAGTGGCAACAACTGAGAATATTTCTCGATCAAAAGCTGCAACCTAGCAATGATGCATATTTAACAGCAATGAAGCATCAAGGTGACAATGAAAAATTCATTTTGCAACTTAAACGCATTTATGTGCATCACTCTTTGGACTACGCAGGGCACTACTAGTATTAGCAAGTTTGATTTCACACTGAAATGTAGCACAGCAGAGTGAAACATTAGGCCAATGAGAACAGTATATATGGGGCCAATGAAAAAAAAGGAATATAAAAAAAGCTAGTAGTTCTACCCAACTGAAATCAAGTGAATGTTGTTAGGAGTCACGTAGAGCAGCAATGGCCCTCAGCCAGGGATGAGCCGTGGTCCCTCTTTTTTAACCCTGCAGAACTGTGTCTAGCCACGCCAGAGCTGATCTCTGACCGCTGCGGATACTACGAAGGGATATCATCCACAGATGATGTGGTGTACTGCCAGGCTCTCCAACGCAAGTTTTTAAAACACCAATGACCGTAAAGGCCCAAATGTTTTCAAATGGTGCACTCTCAAGCCAGCTATTTCTAAGAATATTGTAGCAGATAACAATATCACAATTCAAAGCACAGAACGAAATGGTGCTATAATGCTAATTTGCACATTAAACATGCACTTGAGTTTCTTGTGGCCCGTCCAGTGAACGTCTAGTGCATGTTCCAAATAGCTTTTAAAGCACATTCAGTTCTCAAAACATGAACAAGAAAAAACAAACAAGAAAAGCATTTATGTCAAATAAATGCTCTACCAAGCTCACATTTGAGGCATGCTTGTAGCATAAAGCATGACATGGCAATTTTTCCTAAGAAATTCTCTTGACCATTTCCAATCAGAGCAGTATCATAGGGTTGCAGGATTTTTTTTATATCCTGCACGCTGCTCCTTCTGTGATCTGCAATGGCTATGAACAGGATGCATGCACACGCAATGGGGAAATGCCATCCTGTCTCCTGCAGCAGAGACATATTGCACTCTAAAACTAGGAAACTATGCCACCTGCTAAAAATTTAGAAGAGTCATATCAGGTACAACCAGCAGCCAATTCTAAAGCACCAAAGCAATGAACGCCACCATGCTCTTGACTCGCACTTGTAAACAGAGCGAGAAAGTAGCACCACACGGCATAGCACTACTTGAGGACGAACTCGCCTCATAGGCAAAATGAGAGGAGCAAATATTCAGCACCGCACTCGGCATTTTGACATTATTGTCATCTACACCTTACACAATACTCCAGACTCACTGCAAGCAGATGTAAGCTATGTAGTAAACTTAACCTGAAAGGCACTGCTGCTCTGATTCTGTCACTTCTGTAGCAAGCAATATTTATTTGCACATACCTCGCAGTACCCTCTGCTGCTGCTCCCTGATTTCACCAACAGTAAGATGCTGTGTGGCTTCAGTCTCCTCTCCATTCCAACCACCTTCACTTACAGCCACACTGGCAAGCTCAGTCCCAAAAAGCTCCTTCCTGGAAGCGCAACAAAAAAGCAAATAAATCACAGGGGCAGCAGCGACAGAAGCGGCATTAAAAAAAACTGAAGTCCATGGTAGAATGTGCAATAAATTCTATTCGGAGTACACTCTCTCTGCTAGCTGCCTTTCACTCTCATATTAAATTGTTTTAAAATGAAAATAAACTTCAAGCATTTAAAGCATGCAGGTTTTACTAAACAAGTTTCTGTTAACATGAGAAGCAGCATAACTTGGCATGTATAGTGACTCATCCTATGCTTTTCTGCAGTGCAAGCTAGGGCACTCAGCACTGCAAGCTGCAAGGAATGAAAATGCCCATTTTGTTCAAAGAAAAGTTTGAAACTAGACATGAAAAAAAGAAGAGAAAAGTTGACTGAAGTCATCATGGGCGCTCAGCTAACCACACTGGGTATCTATAAATTTCAGTCATCGACACACAAAGACAAACGTTTTCTTAACTGCAAGTAACTAAGCCGATGATGCTGCCTTCCATAATAAAATGATGAGAAGATTACAGTCACAGAATTATTGAAATTCACTGAAATCAAGTTACCGGTTGTTAACAGTAAACATCAATCCGATGGCTCTTCTTGGATACCCTAACATTTACACGCCAACAAAAGAGGCATTTACTGCCAAGAAAATTGTAATTCAAAAATGATCACACAATGAAATTCAAACTTGTGGTGCCTTCAAACTTGTGGTGCCTACACTGAGAATAACTTGGTGGTCACTGCTATAGAGTGAATGACAGTGTTGCCTAGCCTTCGGGATCTGTACTGATCAAACTGGTGGTACAGTACAGTTTTCTTGAGAAACTGGCCAGTGATGGCAACACCTGTATTTCATTTCTTTCACTTTTTCCTGCTTTTAAAAGATCTATTTACAATAAATGTAGTGTCTTTATGAATAGAATGCAGTAATCTATCAATAAACACCCACTACAATTTATCCTCAATGACTGCATCGAGGCCACTAAAGTTTAAAAACAGCATCTGCAATTCCACAAGCGCAATTATGTCAAAGCATTTCCGTTTAATTTAGTTGCAGTCAGTTAGGCTTGTTAACTTTAAAATTCTGAGAGTTACATTTAAAGCAAATAGAAATGATGCAGCTAGAGTAAGCACTAGAAAACGGCTAGAATAACACCAGTTACTGAATCAAATTTTTTTGAATAAATCTTCAACAGCAGTTGCTAACAATAGCCAGTGATTATAAAAATTGATCAGACTGACACAGCTTAACAAATTCCCAAAGGAAAAGTACAAAGGCATTAGCATTCTTGTTCTTAAATCCTGACCATAAAAGAAGTAAGGCAACGTGGCAGGAATGAAGTGACCTTCGATGCCGGTGAAGTGACACACACCTCGCATGCTATGCAATGTTAAAGTAAGTTCAATAACTCCAAGTGGTCAAAATTAATTCTGAGCCCCATGCAACGGTATTCCTCACCAATCAGTTACCTCACGTCACTGCTCTATGCAGGTAGGGGATCCCCAGCATAATATGTAGAGGGGCCTCTATACTTCTGACAACTATGCATGCCACATGGACAGCATGGTAAACAAAGAATATATAAACAAATGTAATTCAACAACAGTTCCTATGTCTAAAAGAAATTTGTGAGAAACAGAGTCAAAGCCTGCAAAAACTGAAATTGGACTGGCTACTGGCCATTTACAGTTGCCAGTAGATATAAGCTATAATGCCAGAATTTGGCTTTTGAGCATTTCAAGTGTGACTACGTGTACAGTGGTAAGCAGCCTTGTCTAGAGCATGCAGACGATGCTCCGCGGACCAAGTCAGCGCCATCTAATGTTAGGCCCTGGGGTTGAGTAATGCGTCTCGTGCACATGCGCGGCCAAAATAAAGTGGGGCCTGCTCGTAAGTTCTCGGCCTCGTTTCCGCTCAGTGCTAGCGTTAAATGATATGTATACCAGTGGCCGGAAAACCAACGAGTTTCGCGCGAATCATGAAGCGGCTAGGCAAGCAAGTGCAAGTGATAGAGGATGATCGCGCGTTTCAAGCACAAACAAGGCTAAGAGTGCGAGATTTGGGCCTAGTTGGTTGTTTGGTGCCTGTTTTCGTCTTGTATGTATAAGGTTACCACAGTGCACCATGTGTTGCAGGCGTATTCTTTGATGGCATGCCTTGGCACTGGGTTATCGGCTACAAGTGACGAGTGGTTCATATGCAGGAACGCACGTTAATCCGCTTTCACTCGTGCTTGCTTGCCTGGACTTGTCGTTACCCTCTAGAAACACGGTGGCATCACAACGCCCTGGTGACCGTCACAGCCTTACAAATGCAAGCAGCACAGCCCTAGCAGCATGAAAGGTATTTGCAAAGCAGGGGCTGGACAAGAAAGCGATGAGCAGGCATCCCTTTGATTTGTCGCACGTGCGCATAACTCAAACCCAGAGCCTGACATCATATGTCACCGACTTGCGCTCCTGACAAGGCTACTCACCACTGTACGTGCCTCAGACCAGAAACACCTTGATAACTTGTAAATGAAATCATCTTCTCTTTTAAAACTCTTAAAACGATATACGCAGAAGGCTGTGCACTTATGAGTATCATTTTATGTTCATTGACGAACATACAGAGCAAGGCTACACTGAGTCAAAGAAGAAGAGGATCACTAGAAAGAGTGAGTGCGAGGGCACGGACATGTTACAAACAATCACAATGTACAACCTTCCAGCCTGACCGGATGCAGGCGCTTTGTTAGCCAGCAGTGCATCCATTTCCCGCCCTTTGTTTAGCAGTGCATTAACCATGTACTGGCGGCGTTCCACTTCTCCAGACGTGCTGAGTAGGCGTGTCAAGGCAAAGGTATTGCATAATGACATCTACAATTGCGCCCAACCCGTAAAGATGTAAAGGATACATTGAATGTGGATTGCTGGTGAGGTAGCCTTGGAGCTTGGACACATCTGTCATATACAGCCGAAGTATTTGACGTGCCTTGCCAGTAGTCTGAAAACATAATAATCTAGATTACAAGTGCAAAGTTTGGCAATGAAGGGTGGCTTAGCAGCATAGATTTCAGGAAAGAATGTTATTTGAAGAACATAACCACGAGAGCACCATGATAGAGTTGCTTCATGTCAAAACAGTAGCATAAGGTTTAAATTACAGCTTAGTTCACGTGTGTTGTAGCAATGTCGACATACACTAAAGCAGTTATTAGTTCCTTAAACACAGCTCTCCTAGTATGTGGAAGTTCAATTTACAATTGTGATTTCGACTGCTATGAAGACATCGCTCACTAAACAACTGAGCTAAAACACGTTGAAGCCAGATGAGTAGCACTTAAATCAAGCAAAAAATTCTGTTATGATTAACAAAATCCCAGAAACTCCGAACAACGTCGCCTGGCACTGACCTGAACATAGATAGCAGTCTGTCTACCGTGTTGGTTCCGTTGCATAATGAGCCCCATAATTTCTCGTCTTTTCGTCTCGCAAGCATCGTGAGCCGTAAGCCTGGAAGCAAAATGCACCAGCTTAACGAATCACGAGTGGTTAATCGCGTCGTTATAGACATTCCACAAAAGCGGTCAAGCCCATGTGACCTAGCTGCGGCTGTATTGACAAGATACGAAGGCGTAAGCGACAGCAGCAACACAACTTACAGAGAACATGATTACGCAGTCTTAGTATAAACAGATAACATGCAAAGAATAGGGCACTGAGAAAATACTGGGAAACCAAAACCTCTTTTCACTTCACACACAGTGTGCACGAAAAGAACACTGTTCAGCGCGGAGAAACGAAATACCCACCACGGATCAGCCCCGCTAAGCGCCATTTTGAAGGACTGAAGCGTAGACGTATGAATTCAATCAGCTGATGCAGTTGCCAGAGTACAGCAGTAGGCAGCGCTATGCCCTGGATCGCTGTTTTTGCCCTGTTTTTTTCCTCCTCTACTGCTGTTCTGCCTCTAGGCTATACTAGGCGGTCGCCAGCGTCGCGGCGTATCTGAAAATGGTTAGTAGTTATGTGGTTTGACGATCGACATAACATGGACTATGAGAGATGCTGTAGTGGAGCTCCAATTAATCTTGAACACATTTCTGTCGTTTTAACCACAGCGCAAGTGCCTGCATATCCGCCGTACGGTGCTGCTCATGTGGTGGTCATCACCCCAGCGACCAGGGCATGGGCCAGGGCTGGGTAGTGGGCAAGATACTTCAAAAAAAGTATCTTCGATACTGGTACTCGATAGCCCGAAAAATTGTATTTCTGATACTGATACAAGATACAAAATCGAAATCGATTTTCGATACAGATACTCGGTACTGTATCGACGATACTTCGATACACAACTGTAGGAAATTTTACCGTGCTTTCTACAATCTTGACTGAACGAGTCCTAACGCTCTTCATACTAACCGACCTGTGGGCACCTGGCTGTATACATATACAAATACATCTGAAACTTTTTCTGTTGCTTTTCATTTCATAGGACACGTACATCCCTGCGTTTTTCCTGTGCTAAGATTGCAACCTCGTGCGCTTGGAGAACTCGATAGTTATTTTGTCATTATATAGTGCGATAACGGACTTTGGAAGCTGTGCATATTGTTCAAAGATAGAAGAAAACCAACAATAAAATGGCTGAACATTTTTATTAACCCGGAAGGAGCCCGATGTGGACGTGCCAATTAAAGTGAGGCAAATTAGAAAGGCTCTCATGCGTGCACACGAGCACGCCGCAGTGTTATATGAAGATGCCTTTTATAATTAAAACCGCACAAGTATCATGGAATATGAGAAATATATGTCAAAATGGGCTGGACTGGAATCTTCAGGATGTGCCTTAGCAGCCAGCTCTTGTCACTATCCGTGCACGACTGTTCTTCACGCACTCGGAAGACTGATTTATTTATAGGAAGGGAAAGGCGCGGTAACTGTCTCACTTGTTTTCTGTGGACACCGCAACCGTGCCGTAAGGGAAGGGAGGAAGGTGGGAGTGAAAGTGGAAAGAGAGAAAGATGAGCCGTAGTGGAAGGCTACGGAGTAATTAATTCGACCACCTGGGGATCTTTAACGTGCGCTGACATCGCACAGCACACGGACGCCTCTTCGTTCCGCCTCCATCGAAACGCAGCCGCCGAGGTCGGGTTCGAACCCGGGTACTCCGGCGCAGTAGTCGGGGTGTTAGCACTCGGAAGACACATTCATGACACATTCCCGGTAAAAGAGCAGCGCGGCAATGTATCGCTTCCAGTCATGCTCATGCATGCAGCGCGCCGCCAACACCTCCTCGTCGTGTTTTGCTGCAATAAAATCCGTCAAAGAGGGCTCGCTAAACTTTGTGTTTGCCGTACTTGCCTCATTCGATCAGAATATTGAAGTCGGATATGTTCTCATCGTCTGTGTCGGCTGCTAATCAAAGCAGACCGCATGCAGATTCGGCGAAGGAACGTAGGCGGGCAGAGTTGTTTTGCAGAAGGTTTGAAGAACTTTATAAACTAATTTATCTCTAATAACAAATCAAGTTTAAGCTTGACCAAAACTGCGCTGTATTTCGAGTTTTGTTGCAAAAAGTTATTTCGAGCCCGCAAGGCAACGAGGTGGCGCCACCGGTGTCATCGCTATGGCCTGTGGCAGCGGTTTCTTTTGCTTCCTTACCGCCACAGAAAATGCAAACATCCGACTTCTGATCGATTGAGGCAAGTACACCAAACAAGTTTTGTATAAAAGATACTGACTACCAAACGCCATTTCTGTACAGAATATCAGCTACAAAAACTCAGCGGTTTAATTGGTATAAACGTTGGACGGCACGCACGTAATTGCACAAAGAGCGAGTTCGTCTGCTTCAACCGCGGCTCTTAACCTTACACCGTGCTCTTAACCCAGCCGCTTGTAACGTAGTTGCGTTCTTCGAGTGGTCAGTAGGCTTGCGATTGGTTTCTTGTAACGAATATTGTCCGTAGGACAAGGAATTCATGAATGACGCACATATTTAGCGTGGGCACAGGCCGGCGCTTACCGTGCAGTTGCGCATATCGACTGCACACGGGTCGGTACCAAAGTTTTGTTTCGTGCAGGTCTCTGTCCACATTGCGCACACTTTGCCGATAAATCGAACTGTCACTCATGATACCGATTGAGTTTCATAACAACGGTGCTGGCATGAGGCAGAGTGACAGAACAAACGGACGCGCACGAACAGCTAAGCCAATTAACCGCCGCCCCGTACTAGTACTAGTCAAACAGGACGCAAAAATGGCGTCGCCTGCATACTGACGTCACTGTGACGTCACGTCAATACCCCCTATAAGCCATAAGCTCAATGAAAAAAATTCCCAGTTTCCTTGCCTGTGAGGAACTACATGTACTGCGCCTGCCATTTCCTGTGGCAACAAAGGAAAGCAAGGTGTGACAACTGCCACTTCAAAAATTTTCGGGCCTCACCAGAAATTTGCAGAGCATTTCTTTAAGAAGATTAATTTTTAATAATCAAATGCATGAAGCAATGAATGCTACATTTTGCTCATTTCGTTAATCTAACTTCATGGGGAACAGTGCCACAGGGGCATCGTGCCTGCCCCAAATTATACATCCCTCTTTCTCAGATATAGGTGAGGGCTCCTCGGTAATCCTTTTCTGGCTCGGTAACCCCAGCGGCTTTCAAAGAGCAACAAAGAGTGTTTTTGAATACTGTGTTCCTTCAAGTTGCTTAACAAGCATGCAAAAATGAGCAGGCAGATTCATTGCACTTCAGAAAAATATCCCCCAAATCGATGAATGATTACTGGCTGTACAATAAAACTGCCTTCTGTCAGTCTCATTAGCCTCAAAATATAGGTGCTTACCTGGATGAGAAAACTGGAAAAGATGGGGACTGACGCACATTTGGATTTTGATGCATGGAAAATGCATTTCAAGGAACTGAAGGGTCCTACAGAATTTAGTTTGAACCTCCAACGTAAGAAACATGCTTAGTCGCACTTATTAGGCTTTTCCCTGTGAGCCATTGATACAAACCATTGTGTCATTCTTTTAATGTAGTTTATTTACAGTTTCTTGGTCTTCAACAACACTTGATGCAGCTGGTGAAACACACTCCAAGGTCAAACATACTGCACATCCGTCGTACACTGAGGCATGAAGCAGATAGTTTTGGCAGCGAGATGTCGTCATGGACACTTGCGCTTCCAAGTGATGAAAAATGGGACTCCTTTCATTCTTGTGTATAGCTGATGTAAAATGCCCTACATGCTACTTGCTCCTCTGAGCAGAATGTTGTGTTTTCATACTTGAACATAATTAGGCAACTTGAAGGACCTGCCATTTGCACTTAGTTTAAAACCTTGTTGCTTCGCAACTCAAGCTGCACTTCCCATCTACTGGTAGCAGCAGGTTAGGACTGTGAATGTTGACTGCAGACACTTCATCGCTGATGAAGCCATTCTTTTCTGAGGCAGTGGATGTGTCAGCTGTCATCTCTTGGTCTCCTTGCAATGCTGACTCGTCAGACTGTTGTCGTGCAAAGTTTACGAAAACCTGCAAAAAATGTAGAAAAGCCATTAAAATATGCCAGTGCTGTTCGAACATAAGGCCATGCACCTTTATGCTGTGATAGAAGCTGAATTAAATAACCTAAACAAGGAAACAAACAAACTTACTCAAATAAGCTGTGAAGTGAAAAAAATTATGTTGAATATTATGCTGCGCTAAAATTATCTTAGGATGTGCAAAGTGCTTACATCAGATATGTTACAGTAACAGATTTTTAACAGTGTTTCAGATATGCGTGAATTCTATGCTGCTTAATTGAGCAAATTGCAGTTGCTATGGATTCTTCACAGGACAAAAATAAAACCTACACAAAATTGGTTCTCTAGCTGCGATTTTAAAAACGGTGCTGAAAGTTGTAAAGTTATCTTTACAAGGGCAACAAAATATTCTGCCAACTTTTAGGCTAGCTATAAGGTTTCATTTTGACATGCAAATAAAAAGCAGCAAGCAGCAGATTTATGGATGAGTCCTGGGGCGATGGTTTGAAGGTTCTCCTATTTGAGAATTGCCTTTCTACATGTTTCTGCTTCGAAAACAAAAGGTTTTGAATGATTTTCTCACAGAATATCTTTTGCTTAGAAAGTGTAGCCCCACCTCCCACCTCAGCCCACTCATTAGATTTTCTCCCGAAAGTAGCTTTGCTCACACTAATATAATTATTATCAGGGTGTCTCTTACCTGATCTAACGTAGTCTGAGACACAGAAAAGTCTAAGATGCCAAATCCACCGCTGTTTGTTTCTAGAAATTTGAACACCGAAGAAAGTGACGTTTGCTTGGAAGGTAGGCTGAACTCCACTATGTTGTAGTGGTGGGCCTGCGTAAAAAACAAAAGCAAACACATCGGTCAGGCGGTTATTTCTGATTTCACTAGCATATTAATTAGCATCAAGTTTCTCAGTCATTAGCTTTGCTGCATGTCCATGCCAAAGAACGTGCAGAAAAAAAAAATTCGGACAGCCGAAGCTCTGCCTTTAACGGTGGGAAGCGGCACAATTAACGACTACTGTCTGCTGGCTCCCCTTGTGGATTCTCATTCACATACATGCACTTTTCTACTCGCTTAGTCACTGATACATTAATTTGTGCCTCTGTTATCTTACACATACTCATAGCGTTCATTGGTAAGCTACCACATTCTGTAAAAGGCTGCCAACAGGGCACTCCTGAACCCACCCGACATAAAGCCCCACTTTAACTAAGCCATACGAATGTGCCTGAGTGGCCCAAGGGTAGCATGTCTGATTTTAGGATTCAAGAACCCCAGGTTTTACTCTCATTTCCTGCCAATGTGGCCATGCCATGGTCATGTGACGTCACACAAATCTGCACCCAGCCATGTCAACAGCTACCACCTGCTGAAGTCACAGTTGGTTCTTCGCTCAGAAAGACAGTAGATTGTTGCTACGTTCCCGGTTCATGCGATTTCCCGTTTCATGTGCTCAAAATCGTGGGCAGTATAGTCTCCCACAGAGTTGCACTATTTCTCTTTCGGTTAATATGTTCCCAGATAACATGACGTGCTGGTTATTACGTTTGAAAATTTAGACGAAGTATAACATGCTTTGCGATTAACCGGGGGGCTAATGAGCACTCGCGACATGAAAAACTGACAGACAGCGGCGTTCACCCACCACACCAGCTTTCCTGTAGCGCCGAGGTGCGAAGGGGCAAAGCATCAAAGAAGTCCAATGGGCTCACATACGAGGCACCCTTTCCCGCAGAAACATGACTTCATGAGGAGAAATGTGGTGGCTTCCTTGCGGTACCTTAGGGTCATATGGGTGGACCATTTGATAACTACAACTATCGCTTGCATACGAGCGCGTCGGGTCTAAGCGTAAGTGCGGTGACTGTAAGCTATCGCGATGGCTTCTCCACATGTCTCTAGTGTAAGGGGGGCGAAGCAACCAAGGAAACGATCCCGGCTTGTCATTGCCTTCTTTCAACTAGATTTGTTTTTAAATGTCTTCCAAGATTAAGACAATGCAAATACGGACTGAATTTTACGAGAGCTAAAAAAGGAGCTGTTCATACTTGATATTTAAAATGCTAATTACACTTTTAAGCAGTGAGTCTGAATTCTAATGCCTTTGTACTTCAGTCAACAGTTACTTTTTTTCAAAATCAGACAGTTTGGATTATACGTTTTCCCGGACGGTTTTTTTTCCAACCCTTAAAGAAAAGAAAAACATATCAATGAGGTTCTATGCTTATTCAAGGTGTTTTGCTAAACAGGAGCCTTAATGTTGTCACAATAATAAAATGAATATGCAAACAAGTAAAAAGAAAGCACTACTAATATTAAGCAATCTTGTGTCAATCTCATTTTTGAGTCAGACAAATTTGAGTCAGAACTTCAAATTTGGGAGAGGGGGGGGGGGGGGGGAGGGGAGGTGTCTGCGTAATGCATGGGGTCATACCTTGAGTGATGCCATGGGAAAATGTGTGATAAAAAATTTGATGGTTTGTTTCCACTCTTGGGCCTTTTCAACCATGCGTATCGTGACAGTAAATCCAGCTCCAAACCTGCACAGGGAAGGGTTAGACAAATTAATGTTGTGCACCTGTTGTTGTTAATTAAGTCTCCTGTGCACCTGTATAGGCAGTCTCACAGTCTACTTCATGGCAAAATAATGGTAAGGATCACCTGAATAGGCATGCAGTGCGAGAGCATAGGCATTACTCCTTTTCATTCTCAGCCTGGTTTGCCACAGGACAAAATCCTTTCCAAGTGATCTCCAATTAGCCTGGTCCTCCTATGTCAGCTCCAGTTACTCATTCCCAGTGAATCTCCTAATCTCATTTCTCTGTCGCAGCTCCTGCCATCCAGGGTTACTTGTTTCTTCCTGTGGAATCCACTTTGTTGCCCTAACAGTTCATCAGTTACCCATTCTTCGTGTTACATTCTTCAACTGCTGTTTCCTATACATAGCTTTTGCCAAGTCGGGAACCACAGAGGGAACCTAGTGGACATTGTTGGGCTAGTAAAACTGGGGCAAAAGAAAATCATGCCAGATGATCCAGACAAGGGTACATTAATGAAGAAAGAGGTATGAGCTGAAAAAATGTCAATTTTTTGGCCGCACAGTTTGTGCATTCGTCCTCAAGCCTATTGTGTGAAGGTGAATAAATGTAATAATAATTGGTTCACAGGAAAAGAAAGGTGCAGTTTCTGTCACACTTGCTCTGTGGACACCTGAACCACACTGTTTCTTTTTGAACAGTCAATTTATGCTGCATGGTGACTTTTTTTTATTTCTAAGAGAAAATGTTTGAGAGGGGTTCAAGCAGTATGACATTGTTTTGGTACAGATGTATGCATGATGCAGATGTAGAAGAAAGGACGTGGCAGAAAAATGTTTGGGCCTTTAGCTATGATTAGGACTCAGTTCTGATCCTTTATATTTTGAAATTCGGTACGCTTTTTTGGTGTTCATTTCAATAGGAAATTTTTGTTTATAATTTAGACAAATATTATTTCTTATGATAGAATTAATGATATGTTTGGAACACTCAAAAATCACATACATAGTTTCTCTTGGCTTGTTTGTTACCAAGAGCAGGTTATAAACAAGTAATTCAGACACAAAAGATCTTGTTTAGATCACAGGTTGCTACTAAATAAAATATCACCGTCATAAAAGAAAAACAGCGAGGAAGCTAAGTGATCGGGCCTCGAGACAAAAACAAGGAGTTTATTTCTAGAAGCTCGGCTGTAATAAAAAAAGAACAAAACAAAAAAAAAAAAAAAACAAAGCAAAAGCAACAAGGGCAACACATGTAAACAGAAATATTTCTAAAATGGGGGAACCACACACATACACATCTGCTTCACTTAGACAAGTGGAATGAGGCTTTTCTGTCTAGTTACATTATGTCGTAATAGGTTTATCAAGTCATGATAAATGTAGGTGTGTTTGTCACTTGACACACTGCTCATTCCTTCAGTTACAGAACAAATGACAAAAACAATGAATGCTTCGCAAGAACGAAGTTGCAGATTGGAAAGAAATAAAAATGGTCATCGCCAAAATCATGATGAAGGTCTGTAATTTTTCCTTGTGATTGACTGCAGCTTAGGTCATAGTGAATAGCCAGCAAGTTTTTAGGCACTCCTGAAGGACACTAAAGTTTTTGCTTTAAGGGCAACTCTGGTGGTTTTTTTCATCATTTTGAGTTATTGCTTGCATTACATTCCTGACTCCGACACAAAAGAAAACGTTTTTTAAAGTTCTAAGTAGAACTATTTTTAAAATGAAAGAACAGCAAATTGGAACTGAAACTGGTTTCATGGCCAGAACTTTCAGTGCATAAAATACAGTGCGCAGTGCATAAAATGATTGAAATAGCCTTATACAGGCCTCAAAATTTTGTGGTCACATGGGAAGTGGGCAGTAGCATGGGTATAATGTTTGTGACGTCACAAACGCAGTGTTTCCCACAGGAATTATTTGAACTGAGGCCATGAAAACTGCAGATTTTAAAACAGAGTTGCGTGCGAACAAATCATCTCATGGTACCCATATTTGGTAGGGTGCATCAGGGCGGAGAGGAAAACCTACTGTAAAATTTTACCAGTATATGCGAATGTCAAAAAATTTCAGAAGCTGTCCTTTAAAATTGGAGCTAAAAAAAAAAAAACAAAAAAAAAAAACAAAACAAAAAACAAACAAACAAACAAACAAATTTTGCACTCCCGTTTGTTTGACCAAAATTCTTGATGAGACGCCATTTCGTGCTGACAGCCACCACAAAATCTTAGGAGGGTCTTATTACAGCAGCAGCTTATGATAGTGAAAAATGCCTTGTTTTCTGCAGTCCTTTCATGTGGCCTCTAGTCATCATGCTCTCTGATAAAGCCCCCGCATTGCACATTCTACTTTACTTGTTTAGTGTATTCATTACTTACTTATGTTTTAGGTACTGCGGGCTTCCTATGCAGCACAGTTGTCCATTCACCATAATTGCGAGCCTCGAGCAAAGCAGGTCACACTCAGCCATACTGCAATATTGACAAGAAGTAAACGTCAAATAAGCTATGACATCATGCACAAAAGCTGCAATATGATGTAATGGAGAAATGATTGAAGCTAAGTTTTACCGTTCTGGGCTCCAAGAGTACTTCTTTTTTGTGTTTTGAAAAATGGAATCTGATGTCCAGGGTTCTCATGATGCTAAACTGGCTTGCCCTTATATTGATGCTTGACAAACAAAACAATCTTAACAGTCTAGTGCTAGTGCCAAGAATCCATTTTTCATTCCTTCTTTCTACCATGAATCATAATTGCTTATAAACTAGATATATGTGCTATGACAACTAACACTGAAGTTGCGCGGGCCATTCAATAAATCATTTAATTCAAGTGCTCACGTAAGCAAATTGCTTTTGCAGAAAATGTTTTACAGTTAGGCAGTATTTGCATACTAAATGGGCTATTTAGTTTCTGTAAACATTAGACCAAATGGAGCCATCTCAGTTGCTTGCCTGTGTGATGTCAGCAAGACAGATCGCTTTTCTCGAATGGCTTCAGAGACATTGGACCAGACGAGCCTTCGTGTAACGGGGTCCATTCCACTTGTTGGCTCATCCTGGGCATAGAAGACAAGTGAGGTATATGGGAATAAGAATTGATTAGTATTCTTAATGCTGCTTAACATATCTCACAAACACTCACTGTTCTGCATATTATAATGCACATATTAAAGTCGGCTACGTCAAAATGCTAGAGAATGAGTAGAGTATTGTGTAACTATAAGTGCTGTGTGAATAATTAGGATTTACTTCCAATACACATACGGTTTAGGTTTACACTGCTGAAAGTTTAATATTCGTTATGCATTCAGTATATGCGCTTAAATAGTTACTATATTTTCTACCACAAGGTATCACCTGTTTTAGAAAAAGAATGTACTGTACACCTATATGAGTAGAGTGTTGCTACTACTGAAAGAACACTGAAGTGTAGGTTTCACTGTGATTCTTTGAGCATCTCAGTGCTTTTTACTGGCATCTCTGGAAGAACTCTTGGCTTTATTTATGCTCAAAAGATGCCTGCTGAGCTATAGGCTATAGTGTAATCCTTAAGTTGGCATTGATGGGTATCAAAAAGTAAGAGGACTAAGAATAGTTTGGAAAAATGAAAGTGTGGCATGAACTGACCAGGAGCACAATCTGTGGGTTGCCAAGCATAGCAATTGCTGTGCAGACTTTTCTTCGAGTGCCCCGACTGAGTGTTCCCACTTTGTGGTTTGCATGAATTGAGAGCTGGAACCTTGAGAGGGCCTCTTCAACAACCTGCAAATAAATGGCCAGCTTTTCGGAAACTGCGTTGCATTAAGTCAGAAAGAAAAAAAATGCCAGTAGTTGTAGGCTGTCTTTTTAATGCCAGAACTGTTTGAAATAGAAGTGAAAAGGCATTGCAATAAGAGCTCTGTTTTGATCTGTTCCCCAGTGCCCAGTAAATATTCTGGATTGTTAAATATGTGATTGAAGCCAAAGGGACGCACAGCAGCACCGGTTGCATATTCTCTTGGTCTGACTTACATTTTTGTGTCTAGATATAAATAACTGATAGTTAGCTGTATTAAGTCTGAAGGCATGCTCTCATTTCTGCAGAGATAAGTCAGGGCTTAGTACCTGCAGTTATAACAGCAGCTAGTCTTTGACATGATTTCAATACTGCGAAAACGGCATTGCTTAAAAAGAAAGTGCCATTGAAATGAACTTAGCCCTAAAACCTGTAAAATTTGTAGTAAATTTAAAGTGTCATGACACATTCCAATAGTGCTTCCTCTTGTATGTTTTATAGCGCTACCTAGCATATAAAGCGTCAGCCATTGAAATGTTTCTGTCATATTCTTTATAATTTGCCATACATTGCATGTTTAGCAATGATTTTAAGTTATATTTTCTATTGTAAGAACAAAGAGACAAGGTATCTTTTCCCTGCATTCTCAATGGCCTTGAACAGAAAAATTCTTTCAGCTATGTTCAATGCATCCAATCACAGTTACACTGTTCTCAACATAGTTATAATTGTTGAAATACTTAAAAGTGGAGGTAATAGAATATCACAAAAATGTTGATAGGTATTGGCTGTGGTTTGGTCTTAATTATAATTGAAAACCAAATAATGTCACTGTAGCATAGAAAAAAAAATATTACTGCTTATCTACCTGGTGGGAATGATTGCAGTAACATAAAACAAAGTAAATATTTATTTTTACAGTATGCAGTAAACTTAATTCGTTAAATCTTATGAATTAATTCTGACTGGCTTGATTTGAACATCTGGCTTATTAAAAATGGCTGTTTGGTCTCAACATTAAATATACTAAAGAAGGCTCACATATTGGTGTCATTGGAAGTGTTCTCCTCTGTGCATAAGCAGAGAAATACAGCGTGAAATAATCACCTCCTTAATTTCACCCTTTGGGATCCCACGCATCATGGAGTAAATGACAAGGTGTTCCTTTGGAGACAGCAGGTCATCAAGTGCGTCTGCCTGGGGGCAGTAACCCACCAGCTGGGTACCCTTGGAGTATACCTTGTCTAACCTGTGAGCAGGGAGTTCTTGAATTTAGTACATATTTCACACATAGAGCAGATACATTGTACATTGAATATTCTGCACATATTTGACACTTATGGGAACTAAAATGTGTTCCCCGGGCTCGAGGAAAACCTACCTTGTATCTTGAACCAAGGTGGTGCCGCGGGTAGGTTGAAGCTGCCCGGTTAGGATACGGAACAGGGTTGTCTTCCCAGCTCCATTAACACCAAGAAGTCCGAAGCACTGTGGCAAAAATAATAACAAACAATGCATTTGTTTATGCACTGTCACAATGAGAGCTTCTAATTGGAGATAAACGCACAGCTTGTAGATAAGGTAAGATAAATTTACTTCCATTGAACATGGTGGAGACAAGGTAAAAAGCCGCTTTTCGCAGCTTGACTGGACCTAGTCCCCTACAAACATCAGCGTGTCGCGCTGTACATGTAATGGCCGGAACAAAAACAAAAAGTCGTCTCAAATGCGTAACAGGTTTTATATGAGTGCACTGAGTTAAAAATAAGTGCTGTAGGTGTATTCCTGGCTCCATCATAGTCAAATTAGACAGTTTTTATAAAAGCTGCATTTATGCATGCATGCTCAAGTGAACTGCTCTTGTTTTCCTGTTAGATTCATAGTAATTCTCATTCCCCTTCCCCAGTGCAGGGTAGCAAACTGCAAGCTTTCCTGGTTAACCTCTCTGCCTTCTCTCTCTTTCTCTCTTTCTCTTTCACAGTAATTGTGCACTGTTGCTGTACAGCATTTTAAAGCTGCTACTCTTTGGCAAAGAAGTTTATTTTTGAAAACATATGCATGAAAAAACCTTAAACAGCACCTTGAATATAGTCATATACAACTCAAGAAAAATGTGGCAGAAGCTCTTCAAAGGCAGCCCTTCAGTCAATGGCGCCAACAATTTTCATGATGCCTCGTTTAGTCCAATTAAGTTGTGGTGAATCACCTTTCATCCGCTATGCCCTATGTTGTCATGCATGCTGGCAGGTCTAAGGAGATTATGCTTGAATTAGTGAGAATCGGGTCAATGCCATTTGCTGCAGGAGGGTCTTTTGAGGGGCAAAAGCAGCATTTTTCTTTATAGTTGTATCGATCTATGGTAAGCAACGTTCTTGTGCGCTTCCAGTGCCATAATTGAATAATCACTACACATACCTCCCCTTTTGGAATGCCAAACGAGACGTTGTCTACAGCTCTCTGTCGTCCTTGATAAATCTGTAATGGAAAGTCGCATTAGTTGAAGCTGTCACACAGGTACCAATGCACAGATAAAAAGATTTTTGAAAGTTTAAGCAGGTTTGAAAAGTTTCAGACTTTTCAGTGCTTCAAGCATGAAAAAACGACAGCAGTAGTTCCACGCTTCATGATAACTTATGGCTTGACAGCGATGGCTTTACTGCCCACCATTACCGCATGCCCATTAATACAGGTGTAGCTGTGGCACGAAGAGTCTAGTAACAATGAATAATATCAACCACCCGTACTTATTGCCTGGTTCCCCAGTCATAGCCAGAAATATGCCAGAGCAATGGCTAATTAGTACCTTGACAACATCCAGTACTCTGAGCACATCTTGCTTGCCAGTGTCGCCATTAGCCCGAATTCTTTCTGCTATGACGTCGCTGTCCTCGGTAGCCTTAGCTTGCTTTGGGTCACTGAAATGAAGAAATCAAGGACTTAGCAAAAAGAAAAAGCTGTAAAAAAATCATGTATATTTAATAACTACAGTCGAACCCGGATATATCGAACTCGAAGGGGATCGCGAAAAAGTTCGATATATCGATAATTCGATATACAGAAATTGGCTTGTGACGGCACTTACGATGCGAAAAAACGATACCGTATTTGCCGCGTAATCAGCCCACTCGCATAATGAACCCACTCTCCACTTTTGCACCCGAGAATTTGAAAAAAAAAAATGCGTTAAGGCCAGCTCGCTCACATGCAAGCGATTGAGCGATCTCAGCGACGAGCGGCAGCGACAGAGCAAAAAATTTCCAACGTGTTGGAACTGCGTCCCGCTGGCCGCTCGAGCCACCGCGGCAGCTCAAAACAAGGTTTCTGTGTCGCTGGGGCAGAAAATCGCGAGGTTTTCGCTTGCATGTCGATGGCGCGCGTCACTCCGTTTCGGTCGTCGCATCCACAGCTCATTTCTTGGCAGCGTGCCAAGATGTTACACAGCGATAACGTCAGGGCGCGTTTATCTTTCTATAGCTCCTCCGGTGGCGGTGGCGGGGAGCGAACTTGGCACAGTGCCCGTGATTGCTTGATTGCACAAGCCTGGTTCGATTTATCATGATGCGCTTGGGGCGGGCGTCATGATTGCAGCAGCTGACGGCGTGCTTCCGTTGGTTCGTACATGCAAAGATAAACGGCTCCCGCCAAAAACAAAAAAAAAAAAAGCCTGCCGCTTCTTAACGTCCGCAGCTGCCATATCTTACGCTACGTCGCGCGTACAGCACAACGATAAGAAAGAATGACTCTCGCAAAAAAAAAAAAAAAAAAGAAAAAAAAAACACAGAGAGCTGCCGCTTCTTAACGTCCGCAGGCGCTATAGCCACGTCAGCCGCCGCGCGCAGAGGGTTCGCAACACACGCTGGAGAAAGCGTCCCACGTCTGTCTGAAAACGGGCTGAGCTGGCTTGGCGCATGCGTAGCGCGTGTTGAAGGAGAGAGCTCGGCAAAAGAATGGGCACACCCACGCACATGGCTTGCAAACGTCATGTGTTGGCGCGCGGGTAACGATAACTGCAGATGCGCGCGCCTTTGGGGAACGGGCGCGGCGCTGTCCAGAACTGTCCCTTCTCATTCCTTCCGCGCGTGGCTTGAAAACGTCACGCGGCAAACGGCCAAGGGTGATGCGATCGTCTTTGGGGAAGGCACACCTTCCAGTGCGTGGTGCGGAGTTCGATATATCGAACGACCGGCGAAATTGAGTTCGATATATGACGCGGCTTTCCTATACTTTTACATGGGATTTTCAAGGGGATATTCCGCGAGTTCGATATAACCAAAATTCGATATATTCGGGTTCGATATAACCGGGTTCGACTGTATATGGTTACAGGTCATTGCTATTACTTTACTTGTTTTACAAGCATATTACATCACAAATTGTGTGATAGTATGCATATGTTCTACACTGGCAGCTGTCATGTCTAGCCAGACCCTGATCGGTACGTGCACAGTCAGCAGATGGGATATAGGGGACACCAAAGCTTAATTATGCAATTTGAACGACAGTGCTTTTGTTAGGTCACAAGTACGAGGAAAACTTCATACTCATGTTGCTTGTTTGTTTGGATTGTATTATTGTAGCCAGAAATGTACATTCTGACTTGCCTTGCATAGCTATAAAAAGTAGAAATTAAAGAGATCGAAGAAAACATAGCGTACCTGGGAGGGGATGACGTTTTGAGGTGAAACTCGAGGAAGAGGTTGATACAAAAGAAGACGATTCCAACCAGGAACATTGCATAGAGGTTGTAATTGAGGATTTCATTGCTGAAAGGGTTCTCGTAGGTGTCCTGGCCAAAGCGAGCATATATGTCAGCTTGAATATGGTTTTTGGCCAAGCTAACAAAGCCGCCAATCAGGGCATACTGTGGAAAGATGAGTGCTGCATTCTGTAGTCCTGTCATGAGTTCATGGTTACCCTGCAACGAGAAATGTAAACATTGAATGCAAACCCACCACAGCAGTAAATGCAATGACTCAACTTGGTCGTTTTAAGGCCTTCTAGTTCTCTTCACATAAAGTAACGAACCCATACAGGCAAGTACAGGCAGTGATTCCCTGTAAAAACTGTCTTTTTGCAACTTTATTTCATTAAAAAAGAAAGTTGAGAATCTATCTCTGCTTCAGGTCACAGTTGTCCCATCCTAATTTGAGGATAAATATATTACTTGCAAAAAAAAAACAAAAGTGCCCAAATTTGCTTCTATGAGTACATTTCAGTGCGTTATCAAGCATTTATAAACATGAAAGATTATATAAAAGCTTTTATGCAGAAATAACTTTTCATTGAACAACCATTAATTTTAGCCTGACACTTGTTTGGTACTGGATTACGTCAGAAACATTTAATTTAGTGACTATATAAGCATGGTTTTAAACCCTAACACTTGTAAAACCGATAAATGTCATGCATGCTGAGAGTTGGTGATGGCAACCAAAAATGTAGATACACTGCATAAATATGCATTATCCACTCTCAGTTGATGACGGTTTTGCTTGATGCTATGCAGTTGTGTGTTTTAAAGGCTGAGTGGCTAATTTATAATTATGTTTTAAAATGGGCAATGCCTTGAGGCTAAATATAATAAAAGCATAGTAGAGGATACAGAGAGTGATCCTGTATCAGCTTTCCAGTTTATGGGTGTGCCTTTTTTTGGTTTTTGTTATTAACACTTACATAGGAAGAAAAAAAGCTGATACAGTTTTTTGATGATTTTGTTGACAATACGCATCCAACTTTGTGCTCACATAATGTCAAAGGTCTGAGTTTAAGCAGGTATTCAGGTTAGTTGACTCATGCAGTTTCAGTAAAAATGCAATAGCAGGACAAGAACTGTAAGTAGCATAAAATATGGTACTGCGTCATGTGTGGAATGGGAAAATTCTATTTCGTATGTTTTCTTTTGCAGTTCCATTGCACAAGAAATTCAAACAATATGATTCTCACACACAAGTTTTTGTGCATATTTGTGTGCAGAATCTACTGCAATTTTCCTGCATTTCATGAAATTAATGGTGGCAGTATGTATAAAAAAATATATTTATGCATAAGAATTTAGTGTATGAACATTGTCTATGTTTCTAAGCAAGCTTACATCTAATGGGACTATGTAAAAATGTGTATGTGTACAAAACTTTATGTAAAATTGCCATCAACCTCTTCTTATATGCAAATATGCTGGAGAGCTGAAGTCTGCTTCAACTTCCAGTAGAAATTGTGTCCCTTTCATTGCCTTATCGATACTTTGTTCAGATATTTACTCATTTGTACCATGACTTACAGAGTTTATCTGTATCATGTTGAGTACCAGCATGACGATTGCTATGTTGAGTCCAATAAACAAGTTCACGCAGTACAGCACCACAAAGGAGATGCTTGCTTCTTTGAACAGCCGTGAGAGGCAGTACATCAATGGCGTGGTTCCCCATCTTGAACAGAACAACAAAAGGACTGCTATTAGCACAGATGGACAGCAGTTGCATTTAGGGTATGAAGACTTGACAGTTGGGCTTGCATGTATTCTCCAGTGAAGAACTTTAGCCAAGTTTGTCAGCTATACAAAATCATTATTGCCGCCACCACCATCACCACTCTCATCATCGTCATCATCCCGACTATACCGACAGCAAGGCAAAAACCTGTTCCATATTTCTTCAATTAATCCGGTCCTGTGCTGCTGTATCCACTTGACCCTTGCAAACTTCTTAAACTCATCTGCCCACCTAACTTTCTGCTTCCCACTGCTACACTTTCCTTCCCTTGGAATCCAATTTGTTACCCTAAGTGACCATTGGTTATCCTCTCTTCGTGCCACATGCCCTGCCCATGCCCATTTCTTTTCGATTTCCACTGGACTGTCATTAACTCGTTATTTCTCTGACTAACTCTGCATGCTTCCTATCTCTTAACATTACGCCTATGATTTTAAGTTCCATGGAGCTCTGCGTTGTCCTCAACTTAAGTAGAACCGCCCTTTTCATTAGCCTTCATGTTTCTGCACCATCTCGTCTATGGGGCAGAAACTGGTATAATCTTAACCAAGCAAAAAGTTGGAAAGCTATAAATAATTATACGGTTGCGCATACCATGTTTTGACCTGTGCGGTCATGGACATCCAATACATATGAGCATATTCATGCTTCTATGCTTGTACATTTGTGAGGCATTTCAGACAATTTTGCAGTCAATGGAATGTTTTTTATTTATTTTAGTAGCTTTTATCCAAGGCAGAACTTTAAATCTGCCTGAAATCCATGTATCAAATGGCTATGCTTAGCAGCGATTTGACTTTGCTTACAGTTAAAACAGGTGAAAGCATGCAGATAGCTAGACTAACTTGAAATATCTTATAGGTGAGGTACATTCTCATGCTAAGTATGCTTGTTGGATTACTGCTTGGATTACATCGCATTTTGTTTTAACTTTATGTCGGTGCACTTCCCGATGGGCATATGCATGACATGCTCGAATGAATCATGCTCACCCAAAGAGAATCATGAGTAGGAGCACAGCAGGAAAATTGAGCTTGCTGACATAGACCGGGAGGCCAAAGGCGATGATGATGACAGCTGAGAGGGCAACTGTTGCGAGGACAATGCCCATGTCCCAGATAAAGGTTGTGGTCCAATACAGCACTGTTCCCACTCCGGAGATGCTTTGAACTTGTTTTTCATCGCGTATGCGTTCGTTCACGACGTACACGATGACACGTGACGGGATGAATGCCAAGCCCATGAGCACCACCATGGCGATACCCACTTCAGCTACGTGGCCAAGTCTAGAACAAGAGATGCAGAAAAAAATTAATGCTTTACTTGCACTTGTAAATTTTTCTCTAAAATTTCGAGAAAGCGGCATTCGATAAAAGAAAATGTGCGCTATTTAGATTTATTACTGCACAATAAATTGAAGTTCACTCTGGTGTGATTTGCTTATGAAATAACAATAAGCATAGTTTTATGAACTGTGAACATTAAAGCTCACTGAAAGGTGGTATGTTTTCTATTATGGAGATAAAGCTTGGCCATAAGTTTTTGGTCATCACATATTTTTAGTGCAAAAATTGCAATGACGCTATTATCATAGAGACACGAATGGCCTCTGGACCTGGTTATTTGATTTCAATGTATTACGGGATGCTGGCTTCTTGATAATTAATATTGCGTTGATTTTTTATATTAATACGGCAATTTAAGCAAGCTGACTGTACAAAATGCAGCAATAACTGTAATAAAGATTTCTTACACGCTTTGTCAGGTCGAAGCATTTAGTGAAACTGCTGCACAAAAATCCTACTTATTCTACTTAGTCTAGGGAAGCCATTTTGAAGACAAGCATATATACTTCATTTTTGTGGCCCAGCATAAGTGTTGAGCTGTTGTGTACTTTTCACAGTTCACAATTCACATATACCGTAATAATTCAGCCAACAGCTTCCTATAGAACTTTTCTTATTGTCGTTACCTAGACCAGTGAAAATTACGGTTTCATGCATGCGTTTACTGCACAGAAGTGAGGGTTGAGGACTGAGCAGTTCTGAACCCACCGTTAGGTTGTATTTTACCCGGCCAGTCATGCAGGTTAGCTGCAGAATGACATGCCCATTGGCCTGCAGTGAAAGTCATTCACTTACATTGTCTGTTTCCCAAGCTGTTCAGAAGACAAGTGAAGAGGGTGGTTGTACACCGTGATCCCTTCAATCAGAAAAATTCAGAGTGAAGTTAGTGCCATAACACAAACCACCAATGTTCTAATGAAATAGGCATGCAGTTTTGTTGCATAAAGCCTACCTCTTTGCTTTCATGCTTCTTTAGGATTTAGTGATATACAAATTGAGTGAATGGCTTTATAGAAGTGAGCAACTTACCCATGCTGGACGCATTGAGTGTAGACTTGGAGTGGCTGACCGCAGATCTCAGAATAGCGTTGCTAAGTGCGTTTTGGTATGCGGGCATTGAATGAAAGCCCGTGTTGTCGTACCATACTTTTACGTCTCTCTTCTCGAATGTCCAGCCACCATACCTGAGACAGCAATAAGAGTAGAAAAAGTTCTAATGCAAACTGGAATTTATTTAGAAACTTGTTCACATGCAGGGCTTATGTACGTCAATAACAAATCTTACCTCCGTTCTATAAAAGCAGGAAACGATGTTAAGAGGTAGTTTGGAATGTTGAGTCCAGTAGCATTGTACACAATGTCGGTAGTTTCTGTCATGGCTTTTGGCACATCTTCCCATTTTTCCTCTATCTCTGAAGTGTCACAAGTGTAATGCAGTGCCCCTCGTGGTATCTCCATGACATTGTTTGCCATTCCAGTAATGCTTACACAGTATGACCTGCAGAATTTGAAAAGAAGTTCTTCATCTGTGTACTGGCCCCATTTATTTGCAAACGAGTGCGTACATACAGCGCAGAAGTATGTGCTGATGTAGGTAACACGAAAAAGGAAGACCTGAGCACACAGATGTCAATATGAATTCCTCAATTCATCATTTTGTTTCATAGCTGAGTAACTGGCTATCAGGCATGCCACAGTGAAGGGCTCTATAGTAATCCTGACCTCTTATGGTCTTTCAAAGTACTCTGAAAGTAATAACTAGATGTTTTTGCATTTTGTCTGCATTGAAACCTGGCTGACTTGCAGCCAGGTTTGATCCTGTGAATTCGTGCTGCATGAAGCAGTTGTGCTGCAGTGGGTTTCTGACCTGTGCAAAGCTGTACTATCTATCCTTGTGCAGAGTTGCATAATATGGCTATGAAAAATCATCACTACCTGTAAGGGTGGTTACGAAATTTAGGTTGCTTCTAACTTTATGGCTCAGAAAGTAAAGTTACGTTGTGCACGAAACTAAATGTGCTCTGATGTAATGGATGTCCGGATACATCCTACATGATTACTAGAGAGTGTCTATGTATTCTTCTATCAGTGCTTGTCCTGAAAGAGAAAACCTTCAATGCATGCACTCACTCACTTAGTCGAAGGTAATGTCATGCAGAAACATAAAACTTACTCTTTGGCATTGTCTTTCAGACAAGATGGCCCTACTCCTGGAAACGATAATATCTTCATAGACACATCTGTGGGTGGCGTTTCGCTGAAAGCAGATTAATATAAGGTGAATGCGTATCACTGTAACATTTCAATTCTTAAGATTTTGCACTTTTCAAGAAGAGTTGATCATAGGTTATCTAGAAGAGGATCAGATAATTTATATGTTTTACCATTTTTCGAGGCATTGCAGATGAAGCTATGTGATGTTAAGAAGATATAGTGAGAGACCGGAAAGCGTGGCGTGACATGGTCCATAGGGTCACGAAGAGTCGGACACGACTGAACGCCTGAACTGACCATTTTTGTCAAGGCTATACCTAAGCAAGCTCAACAATGAAGCAGATACGAATTGGATGCATTACTGTTTAAATCTGACGTGCATGAGAGAATATCTTATGGGTATATAAAAGGGACCTAACAATATGCAGTTGTTTTTGACAGGTAGTAACTAGGCAACATGGGCTTATTAAATCAAATAGATCAAATAAGTCATGGAAGAATGGCAAGTATAATAAGGAAAATATGCGATACCTTTTCACTGGTAGAAAAACTAAACAGAATAAAAATTTAACTTTATCTTTTTATCTGCTTGTGAAATCTTGCCCATATTTGTTTTCAAAACTGGTCGAGAAAACTTGAAGAATATTTTAAGGATCATTGGTCTTGTGTTTGTTATTGATATTGATATTATTGCTAGGTGGCAGCTTATGGCTGTTCAACACTACTGCTTTAGCCTTCGATATATGCAGGCAACACTCAGCTAATTGATACAAAATAAGCTAGCTATGATTCTGCTTTGAATGCATGTTCAGTGCTAGAAGCTTAGATGCTATCAAAGAGGCTTGAGGATCTGCAATTCACCTGATGAAACCAACTGCTCCAGGTCCGTAGAGCTGTGTTGTAAGCTTGAGGGACGGCTCTGGCACAGTTCCTGGGGCAATGATGGTAAATCCCATGGCTACAGCAATGAAAGTGCATGGAAGCACAATGCTGAAGAATATTGCCTTCCAGTTGTTGACTGTGTGGTAAAAGCGTTTCAAGATAAGCGCTTTGAACTGGCTTGCTTTCAGATTGCGTCCTGTTAGAACATGCCTTGCTCCCAAGGAATGCTTGAAGTCTGGGCTCTCCAGCGTGACACCTAAAAAAAAAAAAAAGAGAAAAGCAGCGAACTGTAGCAGTGAGAAGTGTTGCCACAAAGAGAGTTTACTGCACCCTACTGAACTTTCTCACTGCAAATTTCATTTTTCATAGTTAAATATAGAAAAACAATTTATTTTTTGCACTATAAGACACCAAGCTTGTTGCTTGATTATTATAAGCTGTGGTTTAATTACTACTGAAGACTTTATGCCAACATTGTGTTTCTTCTTTTCACTGCATCATTACCACCAATGTCAGTCAGCAGGCAAATCTTGGTAGCATACAAAAATGAAAAAAAAAAAAAAAGAAAGAAATGTCATGCTGTATTTGAAACGGACCTGTATGATGTCGCTTGATGCTCCTTTCAGCAGTCTCGAGTTTGGTTGGAGCGGGCTGTCCTTGGCTTGACTGCATTAGTTTGAGGCCGGCATCACAAATGGTACACAGGGAGAGGAACACCTCTTCAAGCGTTGTGCTTGAGAGGCCATAGTTGCCAAAGCCAAACTCCAGCATGCGTTCTTCGAGGAGCGTCAGGAGCCGGGAGAAGGGGTAGAGCATATTCTTGTCGGGGTCTCTCTGAGGGAGGCTGATTACTACCTCGCCGCCATTGTTTTCTATTACTTGAGCAGGTGGGATGACGCTTCTGATGACACGAAGAATTCCTTCAATATCAGAAGAATCGTCTGTAAAAATGAAGTTCTTCAATTTAACCTTCTCATGTAAGGTAGTTGGTTGCATACCTTCCTGAGATCTGGAGTATAAAATTTGTCACAATTATTTTACAAGCATTTACGGTTTGATGTACTGCTAGGCAATAACATGAAAGACATGGAGGTTTTCGCCTGACAATTTATCGCTGACTCACCCATCAAGATGTAGTGTTGAAGTTTGACAATTTTGATGTTAAACCATGATTTATATATCTTTTGCTACATTTCTAACTTTTGGATATGTATTGGGAGGTATTCATACATATGAAGAAAATTATAATATTTCCAAAGCATAAATAAAAATTAGAGCTTTTGTCTCTTAACTATATGTTCTTATTTATATTAAAATTGCATTGTTCCAAGTGCTAATAAGTGTCTAAAAGTGGTTTACCACCTTTTGAAGTACATGTAAATCTGCATGCTCTTCTGCATAGCCATTCTTAAGACGTGATGACACTGACTTTTTGTGAGCTCCTGAAGAGGAGGAAAACGATACCAGTTTTGCCATACTCATTCGGTAGCAGTACAGGCACAAAAGCTAAGAGCCTTTTATGACACCAAGCCTCCTTTCAAGATTTTCATGCCTGCAATTTTGTCTTAATACAATATTGTACAAATTTTCTTTGCTGGTTCTCTGGAGGATACAGAAGCAGTTGTTAACGAAATGTTATACTCAAAACAGGCAGTCATAAAAAAACTGGTGCAAGCTGTTATGTGCATTAGAAATCTCAGCATATATACCATCAATACTTGTTCTTGACACATTGGAAGAATGTCCTGAATCACTGTCCCTATTGGGTTCTGAGCAGGACCTTGTCAATGACAGCTGATATCCAAAGCCAAACTTGCTCTTTAATAGAAGAGGAGAACCTTCACACAAAAGCGTTCCCTGCAAAAAAAAAAAGAAAATAAATAAATAAAAAATCTTATGATTCAACTTTCTGGCAACAAGCCACACTAGATTAATAGCATGTATACAATGAACTCCCGTTAATTTGAACTGATGTAATAAATATCTGATGTATTATATGAACACATGGTTCAGTCATTAAATACATTTTTGAAAACTGTTCCTTCAGTAGAAAGCACACATAATTTGAAGGAATTTTCAATGCCATTCAAGTTATTAAGAGTTGACTGTAGTACACGGCTGACTAGTATTGACTCACATACCTTGTGTATGATTGCAACTTTGTCGCTGAGCACGTCGGCTTCATCCATGTGGTGGGTTGTGAGGAGAATCGTGCGATCTTCAGTGGCAGGATAAAAGGTTGTAAGATTTGAAAGTTCATAAAACTGCGCTAAGTGCACTTGTAACACATGCTTACCATGCTTATGCTTCAGTATCAGGTCCCATATGTTTCTGCGTGCCATTGGATCTACACTGCTTGTGGGTTCATCCAAAATGACAAGCTTTGAACCACCAACAAATGAGAAGGCGACACATAGCCTTCGCTGGAGACCTCCAGATAGACGGCATGCCTGTTGATGCTCTATGTGCTTTAGACCCATCTGATGTAGAAGCCTGCACAAAAGCATTTTCGGAAAGAGTTTTACTCACATTATGAAAGCTGAGTAAAAAGAAAAGCTGGTTTGCCATTTTTATTTATAGGCACAGTTTAAAAGTAGAAACATATAAAATCAGTTTCACATGCTTGCGATGCCTTGTAGTCAGAAAGGACTGACGACATGGGAGAGCTGGCGTATCCTTGAAGGAAGTGAATAATGGTGTGAATAACAGGATTTAAATACCGATGTGGATAGGTGGTCAACTCTGACACTTGTTAAGACTCAGCATTATTTTCCCTATTTGCATTGCTTTCTTTCGTATGTGTTTTACTTGTCTCAAAGTATATGTCAAGTTTTTGTGAATAATAAACATGTAGCACGCATGAATCACTTTGTATACCCACTTGTGTCTAACTGATTTTCATGTTTTTCTCTTGCTTTTATTGAAAAAGTGCTGAGCCACTTTCTTCTCTTTGCATATAACTCTCAGTTCCCTTATTTAGTTGAGACAAATTCCCATAAAAGCTGTGCAAGCTTTTGCACCATAACAAGCTCAATTTTTGACCCAAATGAACACTTTAAAACTTTTTTTTTTTCATTAAGATGCATAGATGAAGAATCGAATAAGGATAGCAGTAATAAACGGAAGCAAAATGTTACCGTTGGACATCTTTTTCCACTTCTTCTGGTGACATCAATGCCTTCAGATTGCCAAAGAAAGTCAGGTGCTCCTTTACAGTAAGCCTGGAAGAAAGCATTATGATCATCTATTGTCAGCATAGACCTTAAGGTGGTGCCAGGCTGGGATCTTTATTTGCTGTAGGAGAAAGAAAGAAAGCATAACTGCATACGTACTTTCCATACAGTGTATTGTATTGCGGACAGTAGCCCAAGTACTTTCTTATTTCCTTGGCCTCGCTGTTGATGTTCTTTCCATACACATACACTTCTCCAGATGTGGCCGAATGCTGCCCAGTCAGTACTTTTCTGTTGTCGAAGAAAGAGTGGTATGAGTAGTATTCAGTTTGTACATTCTGCTAAAAGACCTATTGTGTGCTATTTCTGACAGTGGTGCACCGTCAACTCTTTCAGGTGCCTTGCATTTCTTATCGCTGATATTTTTGTGTGTGTTCTATGGATGCGTCAAACAGCTAGTTGGTGAGGTTCTCAGTGCGGAAATTTAGCGGGCACTCTTTTTTATGCACGTAACAAAATGTTATTCAGGGTGTCACAGTGGTTTCACCCTGAGTGCCACCATGATTTGCCACATGTGTATTCAACTGATCGTGGGATTGTTTCTTTTTTTCTTTGAAAGGTGCAATGATGATGATCATGCAAAAAAATATTGTCATCACAATGGCAAAATCTATATCTACATGAGCATGTTAAAGGACATGCTACTAAGCTCATAATTTTAAGAAATGCTCTTTGTTGCATTCGCTAGTGAACATGAAAAAAGCCCATGAAACTTGAGCCCTGAATGTGAAAAAAAAAATTATTGCTGACAGCATACCTGCAGAAAATGTCGAAATTCATATTGTACATAACTTTGTACATACTGCTTGAAAAGGCTAAACATACTGCAATAAGATACCACCGAATTCTCATCGTACACAGCTGTGTACATACTGCCTGAAAACATTAAGCTTAGTGCAATAAGATGTCACTCACATTGTGCTAGTCTTTCCAGCACCATTTTGTCCAAGGAGTGTGTTGATATGGCCTTCTTCAAAATGGAGGGACAGATGAGAGACAGCTATGCGTTCTGTTGCTTTCCCACTGTTGTAAGCAACACACAAGTCTTGTACAGATATCCCAGTCGATGCCAACCGTACTTTGTCATTTGTGACGTAAGGAGCTGTAAGGGGTGGATGACAGTAGTCATGGTTAAAGCAATGTTTTTTTCTAAAAGAAGTCATAGCTTCTCTTCATGCTGTACCTTTCAGTAGCTGTGGCTTTATGCTGCTGTTCACTGAGTCTGGCAGGCGGTACTGTTTTGAAGCACTCGTTTTAGCAGAGAAGCAAGTCAGCAGCTTCCTTTGAGAGACTGATGCATTTTCACCTGGAATGAGTAGTATTGCTGTTATGACTAGTTATCGAAAATGGGGAAGCACTTTCTTGTTCATTGACCTCAGAGCAGCATTTAAAAAGTCATCAAACACTTGAAGATTTACTAATGCTGGCATTGCTTGTGCTGTTAGCAGGAGTGTTGGAACAGGAGAGCCGGCCCGCTCGTATGCAAGCGAATAGAGTAAAGGCTCGTTAACTTGAACTTCACGGAACCGGGAAGAAGAGAATCATCGAATGGCCTCGAAAATAACTGACAAGAACGATTTGCATGACGGTGAATTTACAGTATTTGCTCGCGTAACGACCACCTCGAATAATGAACCCACCCGCCGCTGAGAACTTGAAAAAAGAAAAGGCTTTCATTGTGCATCCCTCCGTTTCGAGCCTTGACAGTCCCATTCCACTGCGCATTCCTCAGCAGTGCGCCAAGATGCTGTGCAGCGGTAGTATTACAGTGTGTTTACCTTTTCACGCTAGCTCTATGGGGAAAAGAAAACACGAGGGGTGGTGGTGAGGGGGGGAGGGGGGGGGGCAACTGAGTGCTAGCGCTCGTCCAGTTGTGCGGGCACCGTCCACTGCCACACAGTCATTGAACGCGTGATAGTGCAAATGCCTTTTGAAGTGAACGGTGCTAAAGCCGGCGTCATGATCTTGACTGACCGCGTGCTTTCGTAGATGACTTACGGGTGGAAAGATAGACGACTGCCGCAAAAAAAAAAAAAAGTTTTCCCGCATAATTATTTGTATTTGAAGGGGGGGGGGGGGGAGGAGCCCGTAGCGCCCGTCCGACTCAGCCCTTCATGGGAGTTGGCTGGGATCGCGCTGACAGATACACTTATCCGCATTTCTGAATTTACGGGGGTCGAATCAACGAGTATTTAGTTGCACGCTTCAGAGGTTGCGCGGAAGACAAGAGCTGTACAGCTGTCGCTGCGACCGCCAACCCGTACCCTCCGGTGCCGCCGGCCGCCGTGCTGGTGTCACGGCACCATTTTCAATTAACGAGCTTTCACTGTTGCTGTAGTTATCAAATTGTTCATCCCTATGCCCCTAAGGCACCCGCAAAAGAAGCCACCGCGTTTCTTCTCCTGAAGTCATGTTTCAGCGGGAACTGGCGTCTTGTATGTTGGCTGGTTGGCTTTCTTTGATGCTTCGCCCGTTGCACCCAGGCACTGCAGTAAAGCAGTTGTGGCTGGTGACAACCGCTGTTTTTTCACGTCGCGAGCGCTCGTTAGCTTTTGTCTGGTTGATCACAAAATGTGTTATACGACCACAGTTTGTCAAAATTTTCGAACGCAAGTAACCAGGAAATCATGTTATCCGGTAACGTATTAACCGGGAGAAAATTTTGTAACTCTGTAGGAAATAATATACTGCCCGCGATTTTGAACGTATGAAACAGGAAATCGTATGGACCGGGAAGGTTTCAAAGAGGTTCTACTGTATAATGTGTATCCATAGATGTAGTTAACTTACCTAAAAAGAAGTTTGATGCTACGAGCCCCACAATAAAGTACACGAGACTGTCCACCGCCATGATGATGATGCAGTAGCCCAAGTTCATTGTGTCTCCTGGGACGGGGCTTTGCCAGAGGTAGTCCCATTGTACTCCAAGTCCCTGTTCCTCGAATCTGCTCACGTACAGGCAACCATAGCTGAAGGATGTTGACATGGAGAGGCACTGAAAATGTACAACAGTTTGTTAGTCAAGAAAATTTATCAGTCCCTATAGACAATCTGACAATCAATTAGTGCTTCCTTAATAACATCACTTTGGTTCAGTAACAAGAATTTTGTTATTGAGCTACAAAAACATGGCTTATGAAGTTATGAGTAATGCTTCACCCAACTTTGTTTTTCGTAGTCTGCAATGTGTACTTGTACACTAAATGCTGAACAAAACTTAAGCCAGGGCTTTGAAAACAATAGAGTACTGCAGCATTGTAGAATAATGAGACTAAAGCAGAAGCACAGGTGCAAGTATTTTTTGTTTGTTAGGAAATAATTAACTTCAATTAGATTCTGAAGAAACATATTCAAATAAGAAGTATATCACTCTTTCATCAGTCCTAATGAATATCAGATATATAATGTTATAATACTGTGCTAAAATTGGCACAGAGCTAAGAATGCCTGGATGTATATATAACACACCAAGTCACCTTAGAAAAGAATTGCTTGAAAGTGCATAGTTTTAATTACAGATGTAACTAACTTGGTGCCATCTCTAGAGCTTTCACAGTAAAGCTGTGAGTTCAAAAATTTGGTCATTGCTCGTTTTACCAATGTGTTACAGCTTATTGATTAAAATTTCACATTCATTCAGTGGCACACATAGTTACGTTAGCAAACTATTTGAGTTCTTCAATAGCAGAGTGTATTCTTAATGTGTGGCAGCTGCCCAGAGTGCATTGTTAGCTCAATGCATGTACAAGTACGCAACTGTTTTCGAATTAAAATGTTTACTCAAAAGGATTATGAAAGCAGGCTTTTTGAAAATTCTGCTTTTTTTTTCTTTCTATTTCATTCAATCTAAGCACTAATTCTTAATATCAGATTGGGGTGGCTTAGACCTTTCCCCGAAAACATTTTTTAAAGCTTGGCTGAAATAACGTTGTTTTAATCATATCAGACACCTTGAATAAGTGTACAACGGAAAGTTTGTCGCATGCTACTGTACTTACAAGCAAAAGCTTTTGCCAAAGTGAGAATGTTGCTTCCATGGACACAGCAATTACGAATGGCAGGAAACTGATCAGGAATCCCACTATTCCGGTCAATGAAGCCACGGTAGCTGACTGGAAGAATATGCTGACCATATAGCTGAGAAAAGAATAAAGATGTGATGTTAACACAACATAGGTAAACAGGTTTATTCATGCATGTAATATTCATAGGTTGTTTTTTCCAGCAGATTGCTTTTATTGACAGAGAAAGCCGAATAAAAATAGAAAGCAATTAAATATCCACTTAGCAGCACTGAGGAGAGTAATACAGCAAACCCATCATCCTCTGGGAAAACTTGGTTCACTGAGAAATCCACATTGACTATTTGTCAATAATTGAATGCATTATGTGTATAAGACCAATGTTCAAACAAACATAAGGCACATTTTGCAAGTTGCCAGTGAACTTGTCTATGCGCCACCTGAGAGATTTTGGTTCTTCTGGTGGGGCAAAACCTGGTCAAGGCCAAAAGGCCAAAGGTTTGCATTAATACAATGCTTAATTTTACTTTTATTTCCTTTTTAATTAAAAAAGCAGCACGAACGGGCTGAAACACAGAAAAAAGAGCGCCTGCACTGATTTTAGTTCCTAGTTTCGCTGGTCCTGTGTGCAATGCTTTTTCCAAATTTTGAATCTGTACTAACTCAAGCAACTTGCAGTCTTTGTGCTCTGTTCTACATTGGAATGAGCTTGACTGTGGTAGTCACTAGAAAGACTCACCAGAACATGAGCACCGAAAGTGCAAAAGTGCCGTAAAAAATGAAGAGAAGCAGTGGGCTGCTGTATGGCAATATTCCTCCGTAGCACAAAATCACAGTTGTGCACGCTACAATGCCGATGGATATGGAGACACCGATCAGGAACCATGCACTCCAGTCGATCCAAGGCTTTAAACCCATGACATGCATGATCTGAAAGAGGGCAACAAAAATGAGATTATAACGTTTGTGAGGAACTGCAGGACCCATACTTATCAGAACACAAAGTTCTCAAGCCACTTCAGACATGCTCAGACAGATATCCAGGCCATAAAGTCTTTCTTTTGTATTTTCACGAAATAGCTGAGTGATCACGGTACTCGGTACTATGAATTTTCAACGCTGCTTCTGATGTGTTTAGATTTCGCAATTAATTAGGGATAAAACAATTTGAGGCATGCATATGTGCAGTAATAGACCACTCATATTTCCCGCGCATGCTTATTCTTTGATTGGCCGCTGCCAGCTTGCGAGAGTATGGCGAGGGTGGAGGAACGTGACCACGCTCTGTTTGCAGCGGGTGCTGCCAGCTGCCAGCGCGCGGGGCGTTTCGCAGCACTCGCCGCAAACGGAACGTGGCCGCTTTCCTCCACTCTCGTCATATATCCTTTTCATCCTCTGTAACCGGTTGATTACCGCAGCATCTCCTGCGCTCTATCCGCCGGTTAGTTACGCCGATAACACCGACTCTAAACCCAAGGAACAGGCGCCTAGCAGCTGTGCAATAAAACTGCAGATAATGATCGCTGCTGATAATGGTCACCATCACCCCTCGCGCGCACTCCGGTGCACCCTCTAGAAGTCTTACACCCGCCGTAATTAAACCCTCATAGCATCGAAACACTTAGCAGGACCGCCTACGTGTATAAAGGTGTAAGGGCAAAAGCTCGTTTCCTCCCGTGGCGCGCGCCATCACGCCAATGGTAGCGCAATTGCATTTGTACTCTTTCTACTTCTCTGACGGCGCCGCCCCACTCCTCCTCTTCTGATAACACCTACTGCACTAGGCCACATGGTGTAGTGGGGCGATTAAGGCATATTTGGAAGCACATATGTCGGTTCGAATCCCTGTCTCTTAACTAGACTAGCATATGAATGACTAATTGACAGCGAATCGGTATGAGACCATGTGTCCGGATGGCTGCACAGAGAACGGATGCGTCACAAATTTTGATATGAGAGAGGGGAAATTTGGCGCCACCTGTAGGTCGGTTAGTGATGCCTTACGAGCGAATGGCACACCTGCAGAGACAACGAGGGAAAAAGAAAAATGCCTTGCCACATGAATATCTGTTGACCGTCGTCCCACTCGTCGCATAGGTGAATCGACAACGGTTGAAGTCACATTTATTTTAGATAGCGAGACACGACGGGATTTTTTTGCCGCGGCTGCGGACACTTCCTGTCGATGCCACTTATGAGCCAAGTCATGCTTTCGCCTTAAACAGTAGCGGCAAAATCAAAGACGCAAAATAAGGCAACCAAAGCAGTGCGAAAGCCAGAAGCCCGCAGCACCGCCCCATCAGCTTACCCGATCATGTCAAAATATTTTGTATGCGTCACGTGATCGCGTCCTAATCTGAGAATTCACATCATTCAGCTGTTAAAACCGAAACTATACTGAAGGAGATACTTACTATTCAATCGTTTGCCATCTTCGGGCAAACTTTAATTATCCTTATTCTCTCACCCGCCATTTAACAGGAAATGCACCCCGAAATAGCTGCTCCGCGTTTTCACGTCAGTTGTAGTCGGAGTGCGGCAGCGGACACGAACATGGGCAGCGCTTCAAGTTTTGTGCGCGAAAGATATCGTAAAATCAGCGACAGTGGTGGAAATGACAGCCGATGTCTCGGCTGAGCCCAAGTGACATTCTGGCTGCTGTCATCAGACTTTGAAAGGAAAGTAACAGCGTGAAACAAACATTGAGAGACGACGGTATAATTACGTCTCTTAAATGAATGTATAAAATTAAAAATGCCAAACATATGCTGCGTCTGATTTGTGACACAGGTGATGAAATTTCCAGAGCCCTCCACTACGGCGACTCTCATAGCGTTAGTCGCTTAGGGACGTTAAACCCCACAAACCAAACTAAACCATAATTCGTGACACTACTCGAAAGAAAGTTTTGAAGTGGTGGTATCAGACAATGCGTACGATGTGCATGTACTTACTTCTTCCAAATGCAGTTCTTTTGGCAGTACCCTTTCTCGCACGAAGAATGCCACCAGGAAAATCCAGGCGAGCGTGAATACCAACGGCAGCATTGACTTGATGTAATATCCCACCCTGTGGAGATGAGCATTTCTTTTGTCAGCCTCGTTATGAAGCGTGCAAACGAAAACAAAAATACGCAGATGCGTTACCAATTAACATGCTTAAAAGTGGGCGCAGATTGCGCGCATGACTATAGAATCAAAGTTGTTCAATATTTTCTAAGCTTTGTAACGCACAACATTTATGAATTATCAGCTCTGATTTTACATGCTCTGTTTTATCTCCCGGTCAGTACAGTATATTAAATGCATGAATTCAACAACAATGGAGAGGCCTATATGTAGTAGTTTGAGCCTCCACCTCTTGCGAGGTAGGTGAGGGGTTCGATTCCCGGTGCCGCCAGTGGTGATAGAATGGGCTGGAAGATTTTCCCCGGCCTGGGGCTCGGCTCCTTCGGACTGAGGTGCTTGAGAAATGGGTATCTGACCCAAGCTTGAGTAGAAGAAAAACGGCATCCACAGCTGCCGTTGGGCCGTTGCAATACACCGCCATGACGTTCAAATGTTTCTCGCCTCGGCCACTCGACTGAGCTCATGTGGCGATATACATCTTTAAAATTAATTTTAGTATCATGCTAAAGGATGATCTATTATTGCTGCGTTTTATTCAACGAAACATTTATGAACTGCATTATCTCAAGAGTCAGATATTGTGCCTTTTCTACCGCGTCGACACCTACGCAAATCTAAGTCCCCATTAACCTATCGGCAGCAGAAAAAGCGAAAATCTTAAGGCGCAACTAACTTGAAATTTTTCGTCACGGTGCACCCATTTTATCCACAGCGCGAAGCTTTGGGTTTGGGGCGCCAAGAAATCTCCTCGTACAGCGTTTAGAAAGCGTATCTCACGCGCGAATACCGATTAGAAAAAATGGCTAGGCTTTTACCAGAAGCACTCGCCAGCTTCGCCATGGCACCCATTGTTCTTTGTACCATGCAGTCCTTGCATTTACCCAAAATAAATTGGCCACCGATACATATTTTTCATCGCAAAGATTGTCGCTTGGCGCCCCATCCCATTCTCATGAAATTCACCTTCGCACTGAGCTGAAAACTTCAGATAGGCTAGAGTTCTTTAGCTCAGGCATAGAGGGCTTACAAGCCTCATAGGAGCTAATTATACAAATAGAATAACTAAAATGCCGGAATCATTCTGTATACAGAATCTCTCTGTAATTTCTGGAACCGTAGGTTCCGAATTTGGACGAATTCAGGATTTAATTGATTTTATTCCAGAAATTGTTACTTGTTCACATGTATAGTGCCATTATCCTTCTACCTGATGACAACACCACTACCATCACATATCTCCAGGCTATGTGTGCTTAGAGCTGCATCTTTACAACGAAAATTGCTATAGGATGGGTCTATCCAATTTACCTGGAATCTACAGCTTCAGCCGTAAGTTTTTAATTACTAAGTGAATGAAATTATTTTCAAGCAATTTAATTTACCAACTTGAAATGAAATCATTGTTTGATTAAATACGCACTACCTGCCACGATTGGTATGTGGATGCCCAGGCTGCACAAACCACCAGCTCGATATGTTGGCACTGCCAAGATACTCCAGTATCGGGCCGGTGGTTAGTGCTGCCTGGGCGAAGGAGGTCTTGACGTGGGCGGAAGAGTGCGCTACCGTTGCCGTGGGGACAAATAGGTGGCTGGATACCGTGGGACGTGGAGGACCAATAATCTAATGCCAGTCGACTTTCGCTGATTAATGCGCTAAGCCGGTAACCGATAGCTCTACAACTTTATTATCTTTCTTTTCCCTAGACAAAGAGCCTAACAAAGACATAACGTGAGTGCTTACGTGTCCTTCAAGTAGCAGGGGTAAGGGAATTGCTGCAGATAGCTGGCAGGAAACTTGAACGAGCTTCCCACATGCAGTCTTGTGATCGCCGTGTCTATGAGCTCTTGAAAATGTGCGAAGCCCCGTAGGTACCGCATGTCGTCCAAGAAATCGTCGTTTGCACCTGGCTGCCAAAACCTGCAGACAGGAATTTTTTTTTTCATCATCTCATAAACATTCTGCTCTGCAATGCAGCTGTGTTATGGAAGCCGTAAAAAGCAAAACAAAAACAAACAAACAAACAAAAAACGGCTATCATGCATACGACACCAAGTTTCTTTTTTTACTTAGATTTTCTTTCCCGTGCACCACAAAACATTTATTAATGTTTGGCATTCATTTCTACGAGACCCTTTTGCTTTTCGCGACCAAAACTTTCACTTGTGTTTCAGTTGTAGCCGTCTTTCTTTTTCCTTTTTTTTTTTGTTCAAAACGCTGTTGTTCCGTAAGCGTACACGTACGCTCTTCACCTCATAGGCTTTACTGCACCGCGTTTAGTTCGTGCATCGCACTGCGTACTTTACTTTTTGTTAACGTTTATGTTTTTACTTTTATGCCTCTACGAGATGGCGATGTCCCTAAGCCTCTTGTTTATATCCATATTTCGTTTCACCAACCTGGATTTCACCGTCTTTGTGAGAGGCACGTTGTCGATGTCCATCCTTATCTTGTATTGAACATCTGGCGGTAGGAAGGAATCCACCGTGGATCTCTTCTTCGAGTGCGCATCGCCAGCCGTGTGTAGGTTCAGGAAAACAACGGCTGCGTAGAAGTCAAGTCCGATGCCGTTATGCCAAGCAGATAATATGGATTGAGGGACTATTATGACCAAGCGTAATGACCTTGCAAGATGCGCGCTTTAGACGAAAATTTCCAATAATAATGAGAACATATTATTTTTTCAATACCTTCGTAGAAAGTTTATCCAGCATGCTTGCTCGCAGGTTTTGTTGCGAAAGCAACAGCTACGCCGTGAAGAGGCGTAGCTACGGTCTCCTTATAAAAAAACCAGCCTGCCATGACATTTGAATTCACGTTACCCCTATGCCACTGGCAGGAGCTGCCAACTTGGTTCACTCCTTTCATATGGGAGGGTGATATCAGAATATGCCTGCCAGAACACTTTGCATTCTCGTTACCCCTACGTCACGCAGGCATGTCTATACGGCTCGGTTGTAACGTGACTTTATATGTGGGCTGGTAGCTTACACTCTCACGTCCCAGGATGAGCTTAAGTGTCCCCAATAATGTAGCACCTCACACTGATAAGGCGTAATAAGGGAATAATGTAGCAGGCAAAAGAAGCTTCCGCCTTTACTTTCACAATTCATTTAAGGTTAACCAGAGATAAACCATAACTAATTTTTTTTTTTTTACACATGAAAGCTCGCACAACCTGTACTAACGCAACGAGACTTACTTTTTAAGTACAGTGAAAGCAAAGAAGTGAATTTCACAAATGTTACTGCACCAAACAAATTTTGCGCGGTTTGATTGTCGCAAGCAATCGCATCCGTATGCATGGCATCACACAGCGGAGTCGCTCCCGTTCGTTAATGTGAAAGACAATCACCGCCCTAGGCAGTGAATGTAAACAGCCTTCACAACGTGGAGATGATAGAGGTAACGTATACAGCCTCGATCACAAGGACTTGTTTTTCAGCTGTTTAATGGAACACGAGAATTCCTTGTAATAAGACATACATTTAGTTTGAAGGAAATAAAAAATTACACAGGATAAAGCCTTCAGATTGATCATTTTTGTGCTTATTAGTCGTTCTTTCTTTCTTTCTTTCTTTTTTTTTTTTTTTTTTTTTGCAGCGTTTTCAGCGGGATTTTTACTTTCGTTCAAAACGTCTCCTAGGCATAGACAGTGCGCTGTTTCAGGCAGGAAAGGGCCTTAACTAGTTCTAACAGTGAAACTAGTTTGTGCTAGAGGGCGGGGGAAGGGGGAGGGGGGCTCCAGTAATTGTTGTGAATTATTGATCAAGCTCGTACAAGGAACATGCAACCCTGTGAGTTAGCGACAGATTAAACGTTCACGTAACAAACCAGTGTAGTACATGGTTGCTTTGGCGCATGAGCGGAAGTAATAAATATTGCTACGAATAAGAAGTCGAAGAAGTGGGCCATGCCGTGGGATAGAGCGTTTGCACCAGGCCCACTGGCCATCAAAGCACGTCTCATCAGTACGTTATAATGTTCTGTTTCTGTCATTATGTCGCGATGTTCCTTTGCTTGCCACCACGTAAAGTTATACAGTTTCTCATGATGTAGTTTAGCAAGTTTTGTCTACGACGAGAAGGTCGGCTTAGGTTTGCGTCATACTCAACTCAAGACATGCATACATCCTTCACTAGGTTTTAATTTCGACAAATACTTTTTTTTTCCTCAGTATGATATGAGACTTCATATTGATAATGCACAAAAGACACGAAATAAAGATGTTCAGGTGTGACTTGCCCATTATGAACTGTCTCCGTTCACTCAGATGCATTGCAGCTTTCACCAGGTCCTCTTCGTTATCCTGCGGTCTGAACCTGTCGAGCTCAAAACACGTGGAAATGCTTCCGACAAGCTGCACGAGGTCTAGCAGTCCACCCAGGTCTCCGAATTCGTGACGCAGGTCTTCAACACTGAGGTCCGTCAGAAACGCAAATACATCATTGCCTAGCATGTTCTTGGCAAGGGGTTGAAGGCTTTTCGACGAAATCAGCTCCTGCAGAGATTAAATTTTATTAGATGTTTTTCTTTTTTGCTGGAGCTTCCTTCTTGCATTTAAATGATTTAGACGCTCTAAACATATTTTAGTCGTCCTTGTTACTGAAGCACGTAATAAAGTAAGATTCAAGTAGTCCACCCCCCCCCCCCCCCCCCCCCCCCCCCACCCTCTTATATAATATATGCAGGCAATGACGACAGTTACCACTACAATACCGACGGTCGCTCTTTAACACTGTGCTTTATGAAGCTCTCAGCTATGTAATTGTCAAAATAGAAAGTGTTGTCTTCGGATCTGGAAACAGCCGCGCCACCAGAGGAAGCGCAAAAAAATGCTAAAGGTTGCCCAGAATATGTAAAAGAAGAGTTGCCCGTGGCTGACGGCAGCTGATGCAATAACTCCTAGGGGCACCTACGTTTGACAAAATTCAAACGTTGGCCGTGAGTTGTTCCCGGATTTCGAAGCAAAATTTGTACGTTCTGTTAAATATCTCTGGCGCCCAAAGCACCAGCCATTTCCGAACCTAGAGCTTAAAACATGAGTTAAACTAGAGAAACATGGCGTGCGCACCCGCATACGCGCGAGTGATCGAATGTCACGCACGATCATGCGAAGTAAATATGAAAAAAGAGAGGAATGGCTCGTCGGGGGCAGTTTAGAGAAAAACGCGAGAAGCTATGATTTGGTACTCACCTTCAGCTTGGTCACAGGTCCATCCTGCTTAGTTAGAAATGTCAGCCCTATAGTTCCTTCGCTCCATGCATGAAGTGCATCGATTATCACTGACATAGAGTCGAACGTCTTGTTTACCTGGAAATATAAACCAATATAATGCTGAAGAACATGTTATAATGTGCGCACCGAAATACCTTTCATGTTTTGTAAAGTTGGCTCTGTTGCAAGCTTATAACGGCTGCGGTGAAGCACGCTTTACAGGCTGCTGTACGATATTGGGGACTAACGTTTCTCCGTTTCCCTTGACCACCAAAACAGACAATATATATATGAAGTGTATCGATTATCACTGACATAGAGTCGAACGTCTTGTTTACCTGGAAATATAAACCAATATAACGCTGAAGAACATGTTATAATGTGCGCACCGAAATACCTTTCATGTTTTGTAAAGTTGGCTCTGTTGCAAGCTTATAATAGCTGCGGTGAAGCACGCTTTACAGGCTGCTGTTTGACATTGGGGCTAACGTTTCTCAGTTTCCCTTGACCACCAAAACAGACTCACTCTCTCTCTCTCTCTCTCTCTCTCTCTCTCTCTCTCTCTCTATATATATATATATATATATATATATATATATATATATATATATATATCTTTTTTTTTCGAAAATTCTCAGCAAGACGTAAGGGTGAAAAAAAAAGCAGCGCAGCGCTTGGTGCACTTTGTGACTCAACTAAGCACCCACTTTGCCATTCATTACTCCGATGTTAGGTAAACAGCAAAAAGATGCGAAGACGATCCGGGGAACATGTGATCTCGAGATTTCACTTTCTGTCCTTTATTATATATTGCAGCTCCCGTACTTAATTTATTTTGCGCAATAAGTAAATAATGTATAAGCTTCTTACTTGCGGTATTCATAAATAAAGCCCCTGCTTTTACCCGGCCCAGCTGACGGTTTTTCGCTGCAGAAGACACAGACCCATTGTACGAGCGCCTTTCCAGCGGCGTAGCACTGCCTGCGCCGGCGCACAGGGCGGGGGGATAATCGAGCTTGGTCGACTAAACTCGACGGCGCGTCCATTCACATTGCTATTTTTTTTTTTTTGGCGCGCGGCACGAACACTACAATTCTCTACTGCTGTGACATCCGAACTAAGTAATGCTGAAATTGCGTACCTCTTGCATGATTTGAAAAGCAGCTGGTGATCTCGGCGAATAAAGTATCTGACCACGAAGGATAGGCTTGAGAAAACCCCATATGATGGGTCCGCCAGACATTCTCATGACCTGTTCGTAGCCACGACGGCAGAATCGATCTGTTGAAAAAGTGCGTCACATATTTGCTTCAGATGAAGAGATTCATTCCGCACTACTAAACGCACACACTAGATGACATTATGCATGAAGTGCTATCAGTTAAAACATAATATTCTGTGTATGAAAGCTGGCATACGTGAACTGCTTCTGATAAGTCGTGGTACTATCTGAGACATATTCCTCACTAATTACTAAGCTTAGATAGCAAGAAAACTTTCTAATTAAGCGCCTCTTCACGAAGCGGTTTCTTTGATTAAGATTTTTTGGATCGATCAAACTTAAGAAACATTGAGGGACATTTAATTACATTACGTTTTAAGAATCATTGATGTATTTTATGCGGCTTACTACGTGTCTTTGTCATCCTTTTCATGATTTTATGCAGCTTGCTATGTGTATCATGTCCACCGCGCCTGGCAACACTTCGTTCGCGAGCGGACCAACAGCGGTACGCAAGTTTTCTGCCGCCAGATTTGTTGGCGTGCCGGCTCAGGCGGAGTTGCGCCGCATGTTGGCAACTCCTCGCTTGCTCACATGGCCTGAGGGCGTCATCAGCGAATTTTGTGACAGACGCCTTACGTCATGGACGCAGCGCTATTTCTCCGATCTGGTTTCTATTGCTATCGTATTAAAAAAAAAATCATAATGTTATTTCGCTAACACAAACAACTTGCCAACATTGCGAAATTCAGAAGGATATTGAAGACAAAATACACTTACTTGGTAGCTCCTCGGTTTCTTGAACATCAAGCGTTGGCTCACGATTAGAGGGTTCTAGGAGGTAGAACTGCTCTTCAAGTGCTTTGAGAGGTGAACCACAGAGTACTTGGCCAACCAAGCTTAATGCAGCTGGACCTGCGACGATGTTTTTAATCAGTTGTTATTTGCAAAACACTACATATTCAATAAAAAATATTCGACGAAAAGGACAGCTCCAAAATTGGTTCGTACCGTGTTAATTTTGTTAACTTTTCTGAAATCATTACGGACACCCTTTGGACAAAATTTAATCAAAACGAGCTGTTACTTCGCATAAGTGTCAATTAATAAAACATCACATTCACAACATGGTCTGTTTATTTTAGGATGCTGAATGATTATGTGCACTTCTGATATGTGCATTAGAGTTTCAACACTTTCCTGTCATACAAAGAAGTGTGTTTACAACAAGGACGGCTTTCTTACTTGTTAGCACACTGATGCCATCTTGAGTGATGTTTAGGTCAGACAGCGCTTTTGCCGTCTTTGGATCCAAAGTGTCAGACAGTAACGACAACTTTTCTCGTATCACTGGGACAACTTTAGGAGCCGTGCTAAGTGCTTTCAAAGCGCCCTTAACAATGGCCTTGCTCAAGTTGGATGCTCGTAGGACGCCATCAAATACAGCATCTGCAAACTGTGGGTGGAAATAACGATAGATATGTTACCAATGGTGTGCATTCTGTACTCAAATAGTTAGCTTTCACTTACATTTTTTACGACCTTGGACATTGTAAGTTCTGAAAAAGGCCGGAAATCGATTTCTGAAGACAACAAAGGCGCGCAGTTGTCGGCATACTCTTCTTTATAGGGGCTAGCAGTGACAAACTGGCTTTTGGCAGCGCTGCAAATGGCAGTGGCTATGACGTTGCTGATGGTGTTATTTCCAGTAAGCTGCAGGGAAGGAAAAAAGAAAAATATCTGTTATGCTTTCCGCGTCCCCCATACAGAGATGTCAAAATATTATGTGCACTAGCAAATACACGTTTAATACTACTGTGGAAGTGTTTTTGCCCCCTCACTCAAGCGCACGAAGGCATGATGATATATGCTTATATACTTGCATGTATACATGTCTCAAGCAAGCCCAGACGACCTTAGCTGATAATGGTCTGAACGTAAAATCGGCCGCAAAACTCGTTTTTCCAGCGCATCGCGTGAGTTATTTAGATTGTGAGGTGGACTACTAGTCTACAACACTCGTATATGTCGATGTACGTTCTTCGTTTCGCAAATTGGGAAATTTATATAGTTTATTGATTCGATACTGCCACAAAATAGCCCTATTGTATGCGCTAAAATCGCAACAACACAAATGTGATATTTTCATCCATTCCATTCGTGAGAGGCACTTGCAATCCATTCTTTCGTATCCCGCCTTTTGATACCGGGCCCGGGAAATTTCATTTCTTGGAAACGGTCAAAATAACAGATTGTGGTGTCGGTTGCTGCCTGATACACAGGAACAGCGCCGCAATGACGACTGCACAAAGAGAGAACACAACACAGGCTCAACATCAACATTTACGTTACTAGTGGCAGCTACCGTAGGAAAGGAATACGACGCGGCCTTAAAATGTAGTTGATCCCACATATGAACGACGGCCGCTATACGTAATTAGCGTTCAGAAGTATCGTACGTAAGCATATCGTGTTCAAATTATTTATATTTATTTGTTTTATCCCGCTTTCCCTTGGCTGATAACGTACTGCTCCTCTTCGCAAGGCGAAGTGAGAGCGTGTCCCGGACAATAGCGCGATTTTCGTCTCGCATATAAGCCCGTGTATTATATCGATATTTCACGTGACGACAGCGACGGCCGGTTCTAATGCGTAGAAATAGCCACAATCACGGATTTCGCCGATGTCTGTCCGAAGCCTCTCTCTCCTTTCTCTCTGTCCGACTGAACATGAAGCGTGAAAAAGAAGGTGGCGATGTGCCCGTCATGCTGCTTAGCCAGTGAGGAGGCGGGAGTGGCCGCACATCTGCAGCCAATAAGAAGGTGCGCGTATCAAAATTGCAGCCGCCACCGGGAGGTGTTGTACAGGCGCGTGTTACTACGGATTGAGCAGTCGAGTGTCGCTCGCGCGTTCTTTACGTCGGCATCTTTCCCTTCGCGCCAGTCACCGCACAGCTCAGCGACGAAATAAATGTTTTACAATCCACTTCACGGGCAGCACAAGTGAACGCGGGGTGCTCCCTAGACCTCGGCTTCGCGCCGCACGCCGCACCGTGAAGCTGATTGTAGTCCCCCCCGAGCTTTAACGGAGACTCGCCTTCAAGCGCACCTCATTGGTTTTAGTTTGCCTGTCTTCTCACTAAACTAAAACAAAGCGTAAAAAAGTTTAAAAATGGACGAAAAGTACGTATAGTAAGAGTAAGCAGTGCTAGCGCACCTACATAGCATTTAATTAACTATGTAAATAGGCTCTAATTTTTAGCTCCAATTGAACTGTACGAGTAGCTGTCGCCACTATAGATCTATTCGTGGTCCTCACCTGGCCGATGTCCAGCGGTTGCTTCAACACTTTGTCTAGCTGCTCCTGAGGAAGGTTCAGCTCCCTTTTTATTGTCTTCTTGGCTTTATCTTTATCGGCGAAAGTATCCTGAATGGTGTCTGAGTAATAAGAAAATTGTCGATTTCGTCACATATCCGAAGCTCAGTCAAGAACTAAGCATTTAGTATGTTATAGATATTGCCCTTAAATTATCTGACGTACAACAATCTAAAAAAAAAAAAGGATAGCACAAGATACTGTGCGCAAAGCAATAAATGTAGCGCATCATTTCAACATCACCCCGCCGGGGTGGCGCAGTGGTTACGGCGCTCGACTACTGTTCCCAAGGACGCGGGATCGAATCCCGGCCTCGGCGGCACCTTTTCGATGGAGGCGAAAAGCAAGGCGCCCGTGTGCTGTGCGTTGTCAGTGCACGTTAAAGAACCCCAGGTGGTCGAAATTTCCGGAGTCCTCCACTACGGCGTCTCTCATAGCCTGAGTTGCTTTGGGACGTTAAACCCCACAAACCAAACCAAACCATTTCAACATCATGTTGGCTGTAGAAACATTAGTGGTAAACAACTGTTTTCTCTTTTTTAAGCGTTTAAGGCAGAAAGCTGGGCTATTTGGTGATTACAATAGCCAGGACGAAGCGCTATCATGTCACAAAGCGCTCTTCACTGAGATGCTTGTTCCTGTGCCTTATCTGACTAAATTCTCCAAGGAGAAGAGGAAGAGGGCTTACAAGTGAAGTGGAACAGTCCATTTTCGCCTAGTTTTTCGACGCCCGTTATCCCTCCAGCAATAAGGTTGACGTATTCTTCAATGGAGCCTCCAGGAAACACTGCTTCTATTATCTCGTGAATCTTGCCCAAGCTGGAAGAAAATAATTTTTTTTATGCCCCCTTACAAGAGCATTCAGCATTGCGTTGTATCGGCGCAGTGATCAAGATCAATTATCTGCAGTATCTGTGGCGACAGTGGCGAATGACACCGGCATGGCGATGTCGTCGTTGGCTGTACTTTCCTTCGAGGCCTGATTTTGGTGGACCCGTGACACAGTTCATAATGTTCTACAGCACCTGGCTAGGCTTTTTTTTTTAGTACCACGTACCGTTTCACGCCTATGATTAAAGGGTTGACGAAACATTTACCAACATTTTTGACACTTATATCTCACGCGTTTGTTTTATTTTCGATCGTCGTTTTCTTTCTATCGCCTGTATAAATACTTTACTTGAAAAAAAAAAAGAATAAGCTGCAAGATAAAGACGTATGTGTCGTTACAATGTGTTGGAAGCCAAACTTGCGGTTCAACCCGCTCCAAGAGTTCCTATGACAAACTTTTCTTTTTTCCATTTAGTGCGATGCCTTTAACCTAGCTACCTTGGCGTTCTCTTTAAAGTCGGGTTGTTGCGTGCTCTATAGTTAGGACATACAACGCTAAAGCAAGACTTGTGTGTGCCTGAGTTTTACCTTTTCGTGAGATCCTTGAGGACGCTCTGATCGAGGAGGGTTAAAACTGAAGACAATGTGTCGGCCAAGTTGTCACTCGACGTATCCAACGACTGAGTCTTGACAGACTGCAGCAACTTGGACATTGCATCCCACAGCGAGCTGGCGCCTTTAAGTATTTCGTCCAGCCACTTTGCCGAGTAAAACGCCTTATTCTGTGCAGCAGCCACCTGCGGAAAAAAAAAAAAGAGTTACATTTTTACATTCCATTGCTGAAGCATCGGTGCGCATCAACACGAATGCGGCAGATCACTGCAGCTTGTATTCAATACTTTGGTTAAAAGGCTTCTGAAGCAGTACTAGAAGTAATATTGGTTTGAGGGGTTTAACGTCCCAAAGCAACTAAGGCTATGAGAGACGCCAGAAGTAATATTATAATGCAAGAAATCCATATAGTGGTCTTTGTACGTATTCGAATAAAATTTAAAAGCTTTTTGTGGAACCTATAATTTATAAATATTTTTTTAAAACGTTCTCCTGGCATCCGCTCGCAACCAACTAGGGCGACGCATCCCCGCACGCAAACCTCCCCGATGACGTCATCAGAGCTTCTGGCTGGGTGCGCTCGTTCATCAAACGCTAGCAAGTGACGCGGGCGGAACGGGACACGGTGGGGCGCCGTTGTGACTTTTTCTCTTCATTTTTCTTGCGCGTCGGCGTGCGCTGAGTTGAGGGGCGAGAGGAAGAGCATAATTTTCGATCGCCCATATCTTCGGTGCTAATGAAGGTAGATTAAACGTTTTCGCGTTGCGGCGAGAACTGATGGGTTACCTATTGCCCGTACGCGTTTTCTTGTTTTAGTAAATGTTTTAGTAAATAACTTTTCATGGGTCCTTTAAGCTTCAGCGTAAAAATCCTATACCAGACATTTGCATGCGATAAAATCGAAAATATTACTTTAATGCGATAGCGATGACCCCCCCCCCCCCCCCCCCCCCCCCCTTCCTTTGCTCTGCAGTGTCGGCGTTGTCAGCAAAAAACAAAAATCACGCAAATTGCTCTGTCAGGTGGTACAGCTGGAAGGATGGACTCCCTGACGCAGCGATACCACATGCTGTGACAAAGTTGGGAGAAGCTGCCAACTTGAGTTCATTTGAGGTGGGAAGGGGTGGATAGGAAACAACCTTTCAATGCTTTTGGATGTCGAGTCACGCATACTACTCCTAGGTTACGCACTCACGTTCGTATGGATGCCGGGCTTTATATCTACATAAGATGGTCGCCTACGACCGGTAGCTATACAGCGTGGTAGTTTAGGACTGTATGCTAATAAAGACGTGTGAAATATCGGAGAGGCAAGTTAAGGGGTTGGTAATCAAGTGAGCAAAAACTGCATGTACGCCAACGAGGAATCGCAAGGGGAGCTGCAGACGGGAACCCTTAACACAGCAGCGTCATACCTTTGAAGGTGGTGCTTTAGTGTCCCCCATAATGTATCTTAAGTTCATGCACTTCTTACTTGTTTGCGAATACCAGATGTGTTGAAGACAGATCGAGCCAGCGCATTAGCAAAATCGGCGTGGCATAACCTTTCTTCTGTTTCATTCGACGCGTGCAGCAACAGACGTCTCTCATATCCACTGCAGAGCGCCTCGCGAAATGACTCTTGCGAGAAGTTGTGACGAACGAGCTGCGAAAACAGAGGGAATTAATTGTACAGCGAACAAACCGCATCGCTGGCACACACATACACATGAAGGAGAATTGGACCTCCTCCAGGTTTATTCTAAGAAACGGTGCGAACTTATACATACCCAGTTTAGGTTTAGACGTGTGCTCGTAATGTCATCCTGCCATGAATCACTGGGCCATCCGGTCGCCTGACGCAGAGTTTTGTTTAGCACGTGGACATTGACAAAGTCCGAAAGCGGTGCGTAAACTGAAAGCAACACGTGGGAAATATTTGTTAAGAACACGAATTCTGCAAGAACAAGCACACATGGAACAAACAAACAAAGAATAGCGTTTAATGAGTGTTCGGAAGGCGCCGCTTTATTTGGAGCTTGCACATTCTCTGTATAGAATAAACAACACTGGTGTGATCAATTATTGCGTGAGTTTATACTTTTATTATTCTTTGTTTCCGGCACAATGCAAAAGATACACGATAATGTTAAAGCTTTTGTTTTTACTTTAACTCAATTTACAGTTTTCGTGTGACTGCAACGCATAAATCAATGCTAGTACTTCACAGATGATCTCGTTTTCAGAGTATTCATTACCTAGTCCACAATTTTTTCGTGCATCCATATTTCAGTGGTTTGCAAAACAAACACATTAAATGGGAACAAAGTGAGTGCGATCACATCCAACAGAAAATCCACTGCGACGCCCCGTACGTGAATGGAACACCTCCGAAAAATCTGAAGAACAACACGTTTTTAAAAGCTTCAAACTAACTAACATCCATGTAGAGAATTCGTGAAAATTATGAAGTTTTTCATTTCCCCAACGCCGTCCCGCGTGTATTTGAAAACTCCATGTAACGAATATGTTTCGGCGGTTGACCTTGATATAACGAACTCGCTACGCCGGCTATTTCTTAGCTAGTGCTGAGTTACTTAAAATTTAGCAGTGTTACGCAAGTTTCACGACGATAAAACGCGACATAACATCAGAAGACCGCGTCTACGATCGCAAAGAGCGACCGCAGTTGATACAACGCGGCGTGCTTCAGCGCCGGCGGCGCATCTACGTGGCAAACTCAGCAGCCTCCTCTGCTCTCGCTTTCGGCACTTCGCATTACAGTAGCTCACGCTTAAAATTAGAGAAAATTAACAGGAAAAAGATTGAAAGGCATGGGGTGAACAGTGTGCGCCCACTGTCGTCAAGCGATTGCTGGCGAGATTTCGGCGCTGATAGCCGTCGCGCGTTGGTAGCGGGAACAGCGTGATGAGTCGAAGGTGGCGGTCAGACCGCGAGCTATCTAAATCCCTTCAAACTTCCAAGTTCGAGGGACTTTAGAGCGAGTGGGATTATGCGTGAAGACACAGGCAAAGGAAGCAGGCGCCTCCTCGTCTGGCGGCGCAGTGACCGCGCGCGCTCTCTCCTAGCCCGGCTATGGGGCCTCCTCCGGCAGACTCCTCCTCCTCTAGCCCCCTCTCCCCGCACCCTTGTAGTCGCTTTGTGCGAGCCGCGGCGGATGTTGCTGCCAAAATCATGCCGCGCTCTCAGCGCGATAGCGAAATCTTTCATCGCTTCTATAGCTTCAAACAATGGGGATTTTCTGTAAACACTTTCAAGGTAGTTTTCTCTATGTTTAGTTCTCATTTTGGTTTTCATTCTGACATGTCCTTTCGAGCCTTCAAACGAAAACTGAATATAACGAAAACCTCGATATAACGAAAAATCGTGGCCTTTTTACAATTTCTGTATAATCACGTTTAATTGTATTGTAGCGGCATATAGAGCTAAGTGCACTCGCTTCAAACTCTAGATCGCTTTTACCGAGGTCCAGTTTGATCGAGTGAATACAGCCGAAGTTTTTTTTTTTTTTTTTCCAAATATCTTCTTAGCGCATTTTGAAAGACCGTGAACGCATCTTAGGACACGAGTAGACACTCGGTGAGAGGTTGTGGTGAGAAAATAGAGAAGATAGTGACACGAATTACGTGGCTTAGACTCAGATAAGGTCCAGAGATCGGAGCAAGGAGCGGCATTCACCGAAGGGTGAGATTCAAACTCAACGCGCGTCTGCACCGACGGTAGAACTGTACGCTTTGCAAAGCTCGCTGCCAGGCTTGATACGATGCCGGAAAGGTACGCGGAAAGCTATCAAGATTTAAGCATTCTTTGCACAGGCGTATGAAATGCAACAGCGTTCCAACTCTGACAGAGGTTTTCTAGCTCCCTGCCATATATTACGCGTTAGAGTGTCTCATATGTTCAGTTTCGAAAGGACCGTGGTAAGCTTTTTCGTCTAAAAGGCGAAATGACAACAAAAAAGGAGATTATTTCTCCAAATCAGAAGCGCTTACCTCTCACACTCATACAGCATCAAAATAGATTTTGCGATTCTTGTTTGTAAGAGTTGTCATTTTTGCGAACTGACTCTAATTCAGCGCAATGGACGGAAACCTTTTATGCGTAGGGCGCTAATGGTTACCATTAAAATGTTTTTTTTTGGTCCCATGTAAAATTAGCCTCGGAATTCGAACAAACCTGGTTGACGTTTTGTTTGAAATCACCGCTGGTTCTTTCAAAATGCTAACCACTGAGAAGATTATATGTGCAATGTAACGAAAACAGGCGAGGTGTTTAGCTTACCGGGTAGTTCGCTGATGACCTTGTTAATGAGGAACTGAAATAGGGACTCATCTTCGCTGCTTCTCTTCAGAAAAAGCTCCTTCGCCAGGTCAAACAGATGTTTGGTCAAACTTATATATCTACAAAGCGACGGAAAACAAACAGGGACCACAGTGAGTATGTTTGTTGCCGAGCTGCTGCGGTTTTGGATTCTTGTCTATGTGAAACGTGAGAAGTACCTGTCGACGCTGTCCTTAAGTATGCCGTCGTGGTACTGGTCAATGCAAGGCTCAAGTTTCTTGTATTTGTACTCTTCAGTCAGCTCGTCAACGTACATATTTACAACCTTTCCCAAATCTGCTAAAGTTCCGGCGATGGTCTTGCATTGTTCTTGGCGAGGCGAGCTGGGATACTTGATGGCAATTTGAATCTGAGAGATGCATAACAAAATAGGAGGGATACACGACCAGTGAAACATGAGATTTGTGAATATAGCTTGTTTCAGGGCATTCAGAGCACTTTTTGTTTCAACCAGAAACAAAAAAAAAAACAATTCGCTCATCAGCATAAAATACCTTGGTGATGAAACTTCGGATGCCAAGTCGATGAGAAACCCACTTGTAAGCATCCGTAGCAGTCCTATTTGGAAGTGCACATATCAACTCTTCCGGATCTGCAATAAGAAACTTGTCCTAAGCCGCAAGGCACAGTCGTGCCCTATTGCACAAAGGATAACAAGCAACTGAAGTGCTTTGTTATGCCAAGTTGTTCATACGCTCATCGCAATTGTTACCTGGGAATCTTTTGAGGAGTTCGGACGTAATGTCTAAGATGACAGCGTATGGGGCACTTTGGTTTTGGGCACAGAAATAGCCATCCCTGAAATGGAAAAAGAACATTAAAATATACGATGCTGAGGGCTGCATTTTACTGATTTGAGGAAAATATTTAATAAATATTAAAACTTACGTCACATTAAGCATGAGGGACAAAAAGCGAACAAGTTCCGATGGGCGGTGAAAAGACTTCTCTGAGACGAGTTGCCTGAGTAGCCGATCTTCCTGCGGACAAAACGGGGATTCAAAAAGACTGATACTTTGCCTGAGTACCTATACTTCTAGAAACAGAAGCGCCTTTACCAGGTTGTTACAGCTATATCGAGAGTAGGCTTAAGCCATACGTGTGAAGGAAGCCAACAGTCACGAAAAGCAAGGAAAACATAGAGGAATGTTTTCGATTTCCTTCTATTTTTTTGTTTCTGTGCCATTTATAAACGGGAACAAGGCAGTCATTTTATATCTGAAAGTCATTTGATTAAAGAATACAAGAAAAATACATCCACTTGCCACCGGCGCCGGCGGCAACCGAGCCCACGACCTCCGAATTCCGCGTACGGTGCTTTACCAACTTGACAACAGGGGTGGCTGTCGTCTTCTACATTCTTGGGTATTAATCAATGGTAGCGTGTAATCTAACCCTCGTCTATAGCGGCGGATGTAGTACGTCCTGTATTACTGGTGTCACATGTACCGTGATTGAAACCTGTCGAAAAAGAAGGGCGGGAGCTATGCGAAAACCCAGTGATGCTACCTATATGACATGAAAGCTGCCATATCTGCCGCTATAAAAGGGGATAGCGCTGGCGAACACACATAAAAGTTGGGTCACACAGTACATAAATACCTAGAAAAGCAGACCAAAGAACCGCCGCCGTAGCTAAGTTAGCAGGGCAACCTATGTGAAACTCGGAGGTCGTGGGTTCCGTTCCCACCGGATGCATGCGGTTGTTTTTGTCATATTTTCTAAGCTTAGTTCGTTCTTCGTAAGAAAGCGCACAACACACCGCACAACATTGCGTACAGTATAGATTGCTGAGCCGCTTACGCGCCAAATATGTTTCCCCGCGAAGCTCGGAGGATTGTTCAAGACTCGTTTAAAATGGGAACTTGAGTACTCGGATCTTTTCCGTGGCACCAGGCAGCAAAGAAACCAAAACGGCAGAGATTTAAACCTATTTGAACCTGGTTATAAGGAGAGAAAGCCCCCACCGCCGTGGTGGCTCAGGGGTGTCGCTCAGCTTCCGAACCTGACTACCCTGGTTAGAACTCGACCGTTTCGAATCCGCTCCGATATTTTTTTTTTTTAATTAAAGCACCACCAAACTACCAAGCCCTAATTTAACCTTACGAGACCTTGAAGTTCAATTCCCGACACCCGGCGAACTCGTGAATTGCAGCCAAGGGAGAGAGAGAGAGAGAGAACTGCGCTCTCTGAAAACTGCGCAAATGTAACTTTGCTTTGGCTTGTTCATTTTGTGGTCCAACCTTTTCCAGGAAGGAACGTCCCGCAGCGACTCGGGCTATGAGACGCGCCGTAGTGGAGTGTTCCGGAAATTTCGACCACCTGGTGATCTTTAACGTGCACTGACGTCGCACAGCACATGGACGCCTTTCCGTTTCGCCTCTATTGAAAAGTGGCCGCTGCAGCCGGGATTTGACCCCGCGTCCTTGAGTTTAGCAGTCGAGTGCCGCAACCACTTAACCACAGCGGCGAGGCCAAATGTAGCTTTGTTAGACCATGTTGTACCTTTTGTGAGTGTACGTTGCGCGTGCACTGATTTACACGCCCGTCGGCAGAGCAGACGTGAAAGCTATGCCGGGGGACCTCATGGTGAGGTTACTTTTTCGCATTATTTTTTTTTCTCTCTCTCTCTCTCTTAATGCTGGGAATCGTTGTAAATAATCACGGTTAATCTTTCACATACGAAAATTGGCACTTACATTTTCTAACAGTTGAAATCCGACGCATTTCGAGCATGAAGCCGTTCTGTTCGCAGCGACGTAAGCATTTTCTGAAGGCACTGCGCACATAACAAAAAGTAAGCTATATTGAAAAGTGACGTCATGAGTGACGGCTTAAATGCCATCACTTCAACGAATTGCAGCCCTGTCACACTCGATGGAAAATCAAACGTCAAGGAGCATGTCGAAATTAGGAGTAAAACATTTACGATTGTTTTCACATATGGCAAGGATTTATGTCGTGTATACGAAATATCGATAGCGTGCTTATAATTCAGAGGAGAAGTAAAATCCCATATGTTTACCACGATAAAATAACAGAATCTTTATTCGCACCCTTCACATGTCGTGTAAATGGTTCATCGCGCGCCCCGAGAAGTGACACACTAAGGCATCTAGTATGACGTGACCTATTACTTAAGGGCTATGAACTGCGCATTGTGCAAGTTCTAACTAGAAATATAGCTAGCATGCGTCTACATGACATGTTTCTACTCTCGGACGTGCTAACAAGCGCCCTAACGCGCTTTCTTGAAGCGAGGTGTATCTGCTTCGCAGCTACATGGCTTCTTTTTGTTAGATGGCGTCGTGTCCACCTTCTTCTATGCGCATCGTGCTTCTCGAATCCATGTTCGTTGTATAATGCGACACGCAAGCAACGTAGCGAAGATGTTACTGATGGACAATGCCCGGTGTAAGCAAAAAATGCACTTCTTTAAATGAGTCATTGTTAGCTGTATTGCTTACGAGCCGCACGTTCTTGCAATCCGCCACAAACGAAGCGCGCAAAAGTGAGCAAAATATACTTGCATTGCTCAAAGTAGGAGTTGAGGCTGGCAGCGAGATCCAGAATATTAGGGAGCGCAGAATTCCAGGATGGAGCATTGATCGCACTCTGTTGAACCATCCACATCATGCTCAGAAAAAGGCGCATTGCGCTGAAAGGAAATGTTTTAACATTTGTAATTTATTCTATTATTCTTAACATATGTTATGCACGATCGTCGTTGTTGTTTTTTTTTTTTTTCCTAGTTTAATTACCTGTGCATAGGCCTGTTTGCGTAGCCATCAAGAAAGCTTGTGACGGCCGTGCTGACTTGATCATCGTTTAAGAGTCCCACTGTGTCATTGCCATCTGCGTGGTAACCTGCGGCCATGTCTTCAGCAAGTCTGTCCATTTCCTCCAGCGCGACAGCAAGTTTTTCTTCTGATAACTGCTCAATCCACTCAATTTCTTGACTGATACGGTCTCGAGCCTGCAGCTTCAAGGAAACAAAATGTAAGCCAATCCTGACTTGGCTGACATTTTTGTAATTTTTTGTTTCGTCAAAGAGAATGAAAAACGTACCTGGCTTTCGTTTAACGCTTGCATAGTTTTCTTGTATTCGTTCCACTTGTCCATGGTAAAAAGGCTGACTAGCAAGTCCGAATCTGAAGGAATAAATAAAATATTTTACCATTCCTTCTAACATTTGTTTTTTTTTTGTTTGTTTGTTTTTAAGCCTAATAGATAGCTTGAAGGCATAAAGGAAATTACCTTTAGTCCTTGACTGCGAGGCAAGAATCGCGTAGTAATGAAACCTCCGTAACTCTTCTGACAGTTCGCTGGCACTTAGCTGCCCTCTTGCCAGCAAAAGCTTCGTGAACTTGGACAAACTGTAAATACGAGTAATATAATTTATCACGCCGCATTGTAATCTACGCAAGGCTATAAAATAATTGTGGTCTATATAACGGGCTTCGTTTGACACTTTGCAAGGCTCTAATAAGGACTAAATCTGAGGACTAATCGGCATGCATTTCTCGCACGTGTAAAATATAACTGTGGGATGATACCTGCACACTTGCAATGTACCACAGTTTACGTTGTTTTTCGACTGGCCTTTTAGAAACACGGCAGAAGATTGGCTGCTGCGTATGACCAGTATTACTCAAAAGTTAGTGCGTTTTTGTTAATATTTGTAACCTATGAATGTTTACTTTGAAGCTTAGACGCCACTGTCACAAGATGCCCGGGAAACGAGGCAACATTCTATCATGTACAGATATATTTCAGAGCGCTCTTCCGCTGTGCTAAGCGGAACTGTGTAAATCATCGGGTTTAGCCACTCAGTAATGTATTTAGCCTAAGCTTCTAGCATACGTTGAACATTTCACGATCGCCCTATGTGAAGGCATACATTCGATAAAGAAAGCTTTTATATTGAACCTGTATACGTAGTTAGTGAATTGGTGGGCCTTGGAATGTAAATTTTTTGTAATTTTCAGTTTGAATTTTACGCTCTTTTTATATCATTGCTAGTTTAAGTTCACATTTCCACCTCGTCGCGCCTCCCTTCTCCACGCCTCTCCGAAAAGACGTCATACACGATGCTGGTTTTCGTCCTTGGCGCAAGTGATACGAAAGAAAGCGAAACGCTTTGCGAGCCTGAGAGGTGGTTTCAGCACAGAGAGCCGGCCCGGCGCACTATTTCTGGCAGCCTCTCTTCATACTCCGTGCAGCTCCGCTAAGACCATATCACACATAGGTACGCGGCCGCCTGTGGAGGCTGTAATAACAAGGAAGCCTCGACGCGCTTCAGTGGCGTCCGCTTTAGAGAGCGGGATGTCACCATACACCAGAGTGTTCAACGGCGCGTGCTGCCATTTCGAAGATTGCAGCAACCGTTCTCACAATTGTTACTCTTCTGGGTGCACCACAGCATGGGGTTGACTGGGCTCGTGTCATCAATTTTCAGTACAGCCACCAGGGCGCGACCGGGATGCATCGGGACGGGCTCGCATGTTCTCTTCACGTTTACGTTAAATTCTTGTCACACTGAAACTCCGCGGCTGTCAGAGATGAAATCCCTTCATTTATGTCACGTGACTGCGAGGGGTCAATCACTGCGCACCATTCACAGTCGTCAAATTCAAAACTGGCCCTTTGACGTTGCCGTTGTTGATGCTGGAATATTTGGGCTCCTACTCGGCCATCGGTATACGGTGTTGAGTGATGTGCTGACGAATGCAGCCGTTGCTGCATTCGTCAGCACATCACTCAACACCGTATACCGAAGCCCTAAACAAGAGTTGAGGGGGAACCTCAGTTCGCAAGCGGAGTCAACGTTTCGACAAGTGGACTTGTCTTCGTCTGGCCGCGGCTTACATGCTGAAGTTATATACAAGTGACGTGCCTTTAATTTTCTGCCACATTGAGCAGTAAACAAATATTTTTGCCACAACTTACGTTTCCCAAGCTGTCTTGTCGTCCAAGAAACCCAGGAGGCGTGCAGATGAGAACTGAATGCTATCGCGTTCTCCTCTAAGGAGTCTTAACTGGCCTCATAGTTTTTGCTTGATCCTCTACCATGCACGACTGTAAAAATGTTTATGGGATGTGGATTCGTGGAAAAGAAAAATTCATTTCTGCGTTGCTTCCTTGGTCGGTAAACTGGTATCCTTCTAGAAAATGGATCACTATGTTCCTGCATGCTTTAATGCTTTTTTATGTAATCGATTTGCTGGATCACACAGAAAAAAAAAAAAGAACAATTCGTAGATCCGCACCTTGCAAACGTTTGTCTATGACTGTACATGCTAAAAGTCCAGGGTAGAACGAGAGAAAGAAGATGACTGCACAGTATGAAAGAGCCCTAAACAAGAGTTGAGGGGGAACCTCAGTTCGCAAGCGGAGTCAACGTTTCGACAAGTGGACTTGTCTTCGTCTGGCCGCGGCTTACATGCTGAAGTTATATACAAGTGACGTGTCTTTAATTTTCTGCCACGTTGAGCAGTAAGCAAATATTTTTGCCACAACTTACGTTTCCCAAGCTGTCTTGTCGTCTAAGAAACCCAGGAGCTTCCTCATTTTGACAAGGGCGATAGTCCCCTCTTTCAGGGCATCTTTGTCGAGTCCGTGCGCGTTCAGCAGTGCATTGTTGATGTTGAGCGCTTCCCACGGAGACAAGAAAAAGAAGTCACCGCTCGGAGAACGTTGCGTATCCGTGGAATTCATTAGTGAGCCCTTTTTGGCTGTGAGTCTCTTTATCAAGTTGTACATTTCCCAAGCAAAATGCTTGGCATCTCGAGACGATTCCCCATCATCCGCCATCTGAAAAACAAAAAGTGTCCCCTTCTGAAATGCTGAAATCGTGATTGCTCTGCTGGAAAATGAGGCCTTTTTGTAAGAAAACTCACGCTGAAGTCTGCGGTAAGCTCTTGAATGATGGCGGTGAAATTTGTTCTGCACACTGCTTGCTTGAACATGTAGTTTTCGAGATCACGGCGCGGTGTTTCCGTATCGACCCATTGTTTGCATATCTGACCCTGAACTTGAAAGAAGTTGCCAATAGGAGAAGCACCCTGCAAAGGATTAACAAATATACTATAGTACACTGAACGTTTCTTTTGACATTTTATGTGGTTATACCTTGGATTTTTCCTGAATTATCAGTGATGACATCATTGTTTCGGCTGCTACTGGAAGCATTGGAAGCCACGTGTTCAGGAAAAGGGCCGTGGATGTCATGTTACTAAATGCATCTTCAACTGATATCACCGAAGATCCTGAAAAGTAGAGGAATGCTGCGTGTCAGGTACGTCTGTCCGTGTTCAATACTTCACAGTGCGCACCCCGAGAGGCGCGCGACATTAGCGAGTTTTAGAATAGGTAAACTCTATCGGTTAGGGGGATATGTTAACTGCGGGGCGACGTTGCGTACGTGCGGAATGCTGCAGTAAAAGGACGGGGGATCAGCAATCACTCTAAGCATATGCACTCACGCCCCGCTATTCCCTTATTCTCCTAACCGACCGGATCCTCCTATTCTAAAACGCGCTCCTAGCACGCACTACTTGCGGCGTTAGTGAAAATATATATATATATATATATATATATATATATATATATATATATATATATATATATATATATATATATATATATATATATATATATATATATATATATATATATATATATATATATATATATATATATATATATATATATATGCTGCCTCTTCCGTAATCGAGAGTAGCTGCAAGTGTGAAGTGGTTACGGACATAGCATGTTGTCGAAGGGGTGAGCAGTCTTTGGCTGTCGCGTATAACTCGCAAAACGAAAAACGAACGCTTTCCGCGGGGCGCTTTCTACCTCTCCTTTTATCGGGCTCCATCGCTCGTGTTAAGCAGCTATGACGGTGACCGCATTGAAATGCAGAGCAATGAAGAAATGTACGTGGCCATGACGTGAGGCACGCCTGAGAAGAATCTAGAAGGAGCGCGTTCGAGTGCGCCCCGAGCGTGTATACATCCGAGTCTTTAAGGGAAATCGCCATGAGTTGACGCCACAGCACAATGATAGACTTGATTCCTAATTCCCGAACGCGGTTTGAACGCTACAGCCTCGAACTTTGGCGTCGGGCCATGTTCTACACGCGTGGGTGTGTGTCACCGTGGCTGGCTCCATTCTTGGGGAGGGTGCAAAAGCCTTAGCAGAGAACTCGTCTCGGTAAAATTTGCTCGGTGACCGGATGTAACGGTTTTGGCTCTTAGATGAAGGGAAAACAGTGCCCGGATGATGGCAAACCGGTTCCCGGATGACGGGAAATCAAGGCTCGGATGCTGACTCTCCGCTTTTGGCTCGACGTCACCTTAAGGTCGCCGATAATGGGAGCTAAAAGCATTTCGTTCTTAATACGGCTACTGCATCTTAACTGGAACCGACATCATGATGGCCAGGAAGACAGCACCGCCAAACGCGCTATGTTGAAAACAGGCGCTCCTGCCACGCATTTTGGATTTCGTGCCCTTGTGAAAACTGCACGCCTTCAGGTGTTCCTGCTGACGATCTACCATTTTTTTTTTAGTTTTCACAAAATAGCAACCGTCTACCGCACTGAGCCAAACTGAACCCTCCACTGTGGCGTCCCCAGGCTTGAGTCGCCCATAAACTAAGGTCACTCACTCACTCACTCACTCCCTCACTCACTCACTCACTCACTCACTCACTCACTCACTCACTCACTCACTCACTCACTCACTCACTCACTCACTCACTCACTCACTCACTCACTCACTCACTCACTCACTCACTCACTCACTCACTCACTCACTCACTCACTCACTCACTCAATCAATCAATCAATCAATCAATCAATCAATCAATCAATCAATCAATCAATCAATCAATCAATCTTGCGAGAATCTAAAGTTGATAACTTTTTCGGGACCCTACTATTGCAGCGAAATAAGGCTTAAAGGCCGACTACGGCGCGTTTTCTGTCTCGTCAAATTTCACTGAAACATTCATGCTAAATTCCTCACAGTAGTCTGGTCCTTTGTGCCAAATTTTCCAACGGGGCGACGTTTCGTTGTAGCGCAAGACCTCCAATTTCGTGGCCTTAATTGGAGAAATTTCTACGGGCAAACTCGCACAGGTGACGCCACGGTCTGTCCTGACGGCGTCGCCTGGTCAGAATCCGGTTTGGGTTTCCTGGTTCCTGCTCTCTTAAAACACTTGTACTCATTATTTAAACAAACTTTTATATAACAGAGAAAAACTATTCTAAGGAATGTGATTTGAACATAAACTCAAATAGTTGAAAAGGCCCCCGGGGCTGTCCTTCAATGTGCACGTAAGATAAAAATGGTTTTCAGCGTATGTCCAAAGAGTGGGCGTATACCTGCCTTTATACTGCCGGGTCATCGTTTGTACCAGGTATTTAAGTGCTTGCAAGGCATGGTGGTAACTGTTGCGTGCTTCTGAGCTTTGGAACTGATCTTCAAGTAGTGCTGACCATGTTTCAATCCTGCAGGTTCAGAAAAAATATATTCATGACGCAGTGCATAACAGCACAGTCGTACACAGATATGTCGAACTCACATATGTCGAACTGTCAGAACAAACTATTGAAAATCCCACGCACTGTTGTTCGCTTTCATCGAACTCGCGTTCATCGGACCATTCCATAGATCGAAGGGCGTGCCGGGCTCCTGCAAGTAGCGCTTCTCCTTACGATGCTCTTCTGTTATTTTTCGCGCGCGGAGTGTGGACAGCTGCGCGGCCTTGGACACATGTGCTGCTGAACAGCGCAAAGAGGCGAACGAGTGATGTGCTTGAGAGTAGTCTCTGGTGTCTTGCCCTCATTTTCCACACAACATAGCTATCTCGCAGTATAACCAACCTAACCAATTAAAGCCTTGCGGCGGTCTCCTGGCATGCTTTGCAACGCTCGCTTTGCTGCAGAATGATTTTATAAACCAATTGTACCTTAATTTTAACGAGGCTCTCTTGTTTATTCAGCACTGACTACAAGGCATGGCATCTTATGACTTGTAGGGGATAGTTGCAATGCGGCGTCCGCTGCGGCTCCGATGCTAAACAGGGTAATTTATCCCAGCAACGCCTAGGGCATGATGCGCTTCCCGCATTACAACGGAATGTCGCTGCTGTAGAAGCGCGTCACTGTCGGGTGCATTATATCCATGCTTCTAGGTTACTGATATGTTCGAGTGATCGCAAGTGATGAAAATTTCCGGAGCCTCCGAACACGGCGTCCCTCATAGCATTAGCCACTTCGGGACGTTAAACCCTATAAACCATTAACCAAACCATATTTTCTTCATCAATTGTTGGTTTTACTTTGCTCAAGAAGATATAAAACCCGTTAAATGTATATTTTTTTTTTATACTCACTTCTTGAAGTCCACTTTGAGCAATCCATTACTCAGCTGGTTGACGAAAGATTCAATCAGTTCCTTCCATTTTGCAGCCGTCAAAAACGGCACATCTATCGCCGCCGTGGATCTGTATGATTCGGCCAGTTCGTCATAGATGTCCATGCCGTTCTCATAAAACTTATTCACTTCACCTGGATCCACTGGGTTTACCTGTAATAACGATGGTGAGCCTATTATCCTCTTCAGATACGTTGATCAGGTTTGCTCGGTCTCAGTGGAGTGTACGTTTAAAAAAAATCGCTTCATCAATTGGGAAAGTGCGCCTCTTTACGATTTCCGCTTCCACCGGAGGTCAGTTTGGCATGTCTCGCTAATTTAAGAAATTTTGTGCAAGCCTCGCCAGACAATACGTTTCTGCTGATTGTTGTTGTGCGCACCGAATTGCACTGCGTGGTCGAGGACACTTTCCTTATCGTAACTGGCAAAGTTTGCAGAGACTCGCACCTACCGCGTAATTCGCCCTTCATAAACGGTTGCAAATCGAGCGAACGTATAAGCATTTTTGGGAGTTAGTTCTTACAACGAATACGAAAGTGCGTAAGTGTGACATATGAGTATAGTAACTGCCTAGTGAATATTAGAATTTGTACGCACAATGTTTCATGAAACCTTTGACCCTATATGGTGAAAATATCTTGACACGCTTTGCTTGATCAAAACGTTTGTGATTTGTTTTGCAAATTAATTCGTCTTTCTGCGCAGTTCTGCACCTCTGAGTGAGAATATGTAATCAGCTGTAACGCGTGCATGTGCGCTGATCGAAGCGTGCGCCAATAGGCTACCGGCTAGACGGAGACAGGCCTTTCAACTGCTCACTAAACCTACCGGCCCAATTTAAGTAAGAAGGCGCACCGCATTTCCACTTTTATTCCGAGCCGACAAATCGTAGTTCTTCTAACCAGTTTTTTTCCAAGGACATTTCAATAGCTCTGACAAGTGGCACTAATTAAAGCTGGTTAATTTAAGGAAACTCGATTATTTTCGTAGGCTGGCGTAAACACAATCCTTAGCATATATATATAGTCCATTACTTCTTTTATTGTTAGCTATATCCTTAGCACCAAACGCTTCATGCAACTAGCACACTCACCTGGATTTCACCACACTTCGATTTTAGTTCTTTAACCGTGTCCGAACCGCTGAATTTACAAGCTAGGAGATGAATAGCATCTGTGGGAACAGTTTCGATGTTGTTGTCTATGGCGAAGTACTTAGGCCATTCCGTTCTTCGGAGCGAACAAAATCTTTTTAGACCGTCTCTGGGATCCGCGAGGTCGGTGACAATTGCTTTCACCTGAAAGGCAGAAAGGTGATGTTGCACTGCGATCAGCGCCTCGCACGTGCAGATAAACAGCGAAAGTTAAAAAGCAGGTCGTACACGTAACGGTTCCATAATCGTGTCGAAAGTGACATCGGCGATGTCTAAGCTGGCATTGAGAACTTTCAGTATTGCGTACAAATTCTCGTTATTTCTGTTGTTTTCCATGAGTTTCTTCCATTTCAGGTTCCCTGTTGCAAAACAAATATAATGAAATCAAAGCCAGCTCTATTTGCTGTGATGCGTACTCTCGCTATTACAATATATATACGTACAGAAAGGAGCTTTCAATCTGCACGCAGTTTTCGAAGCCGCCTTGAATATTGACTCGAGTGCCGTAGTGTCATTTTCGAAGACAACGGTGATTCCTTTAAGTGCGGCCATTACCTTGAGCCGATTTGCAGATGACCTGAAATCAAAAGGCATCAAGTGTGAAGCACAGTTTCACTGGCAATGCCGTTTTATAAATGAACAAAGTCATTAATGCTTCGCAGCTCAGCAGCGTACATTTCTCCGAGGCGGACTCGACAGTATCTCCTCCATTTTTTCCCCTAGCCTCTCAATGAAAAGGCACGCCTTTCCTCCTTCAAAGCGTAGCGTAACGTTAGGCGACGTAGCATTAACTACCTCAACCTAATCTAACCTGCATGACGTGGCTGCAGCCGTTACAGCAATACCTCTACTCGCATGAACGAACCCTGCCTCTAAATTTTAACCGTCGGCAGGGCACAGGTAGAATTAGAAGGCGATACGTGTTCCATTGACTTTTTTTTTAAGATTTTTTTTTTTTCAAAATTGAAATGTTTTAAAGAGGTTTCATAACGCACAGAGGAAAACAAACTTTTTTTTTTTTTTACTCGTCCATCCTTCTATCCATCAACCATCAACGAAAGCACGCGGTCAGCCGCGACCATGAGGCCGGTTTTCAGCATCGTTTTGAAAACAATGTTTTTAGATTAGCTTGCTGCTATCACGTGTCCCAGTGATCTTGCGGCAGTGATCGTGACGAGATAAAGCGAACATACTGAGCATTAAGGCTATCACAACTAGGCGCGCCGGCCAAGTCGCCGACGACCCATCCTGTTAAGGGTGCTACGCCTTGGCACCCTGACAAGTTCGACCACTACCCCAGGAGCTAAAGTCAAAAGATAAACACGCCGTGATGTTATCGCGGCATAACATCTTGGCGCACTGCCCAGGAATGCGCTGTGGTCTGCGACTACGGCGGCGAGGAACAAAGGGACGTGCTTATGACTAACGCTTTTTTTTTTTTTTAATTCGCAACGACAAAGGCAGAGGCTGGGTTTATTGTGCGAGTGGGTTCATTACGCGAGTAAATACAGTATTATCGCCTCAAATCATATTCATTCGATGTAATTAGGAATGGAAATAGACTTAACCTCAACGCCAGAAGTCTTCAGGTTAGCGGCTATAGAGGAGTTTGAAACCTCGGTTGAAATCTTGGTAACTGCAAGGCCTTCGCATGGTTTGAAGTAATAATCATCTTTTATTGCCGACCATATAACTACTCCATATCTTTAGTGATGAAAATCCACCCTAGCGTACTCTTCCCCTTACAGGGAGTTACTAGAGATACTACTTCTCTTTTACTGCTTATATGTTTATTAGTGTTTAGAGTGTGCGAAAATTGCCTTCCGCGAATTCGCACCTCTCCTCCTCCTCCCATCACAACGGAGAATCTATTCTCGAAAGACTGAAATACGCCTTGTGCGGCACGGCCTATTTGCGGCCCTTTTTCGGCTAAACAAGGTGATGTGAGAAACCCACTTTACGAGCATTGTGCCCCAAAGAAGCCGAACACGAAGCAAGATAAAACTTTGTACCCATTATAATCCGTTGGGTACCCGGTTGTAGTGGGGATCGAACCCCGCACCTTCCGCAGACGAGGAGCACGCTCGAACCTCTAGTCCAATAGGAACGAAACCGGCGACGTGAAGTCGAGCGTCTCGTTGTTCACTATCATTTTGCTTTATTAATATGCAGTGTGGCGAATGCTCAGCTTGACTGCAACAAACTTGCGTTAAAACCACCAGCATTTTTTTTTTCATCCCTTACCTGGAATCCCAGAAGTTTTTCGAAAGGTAATTCTGCCACTGGGTGCTGTTGAACAAACGTGAAGCTCCCGACTGAGGCTTTTCGCTTTGCAGTAGCTTCATTATGTGTTGCAGGGTTTCAAAAAAGAACTGCGGCTGGTCCTCCTTCGGAAGGGGCGTCTTGGCGTCGTTCTTCTGCAAGAGTAAAACGTACACATTTACCATCGTGCGAGAGGATGTAATTTCGTAACACTATGAAAAATGCAATATTGACTCGACGCAGGTTCTCACGAACCTGTAGAACTTCGTGGACGCCGGTGAAATTAATGGCACAGAGGTCTTGGATAGCCGATGTGGCAATGTCCACTTCGTGAATAGGCACAGTGAGGTAGTCTTGCACTCGGTTATTGCAGAAGTCACCAATAGCGTACTTCTGCTTCAGCAGATAGGAGATCTGTGGTGGGCAGTGCAAAAAGAGCGGGTCACGCTTTCGAACGGTGCCTGTTCCAGTCTGTCTTTGTATTCTGGTGACTGCCAAAGAACGAGCGTCTCACTCCTTCGTCGTAATTTAGGCTGGCGTCACGGCCTTGCCTTCTTTATTATTTTAACCTTCTTTTCGTGTTGCTAGTAAATAAAAGGGGCATCAACCAGCACATGCGAAATCGAAAGCTCTGTTGTGAAATCACAGAAAAGTATTCGTGGCACGTTAGAGCGAGCGTTTAAATTTCAAGCTAAACGTTGCAGCACTGTTCTTTGGCGCGAATGACAGGAACGAAGCTCTACGTCTTAGCCAATCTCAACTAAATTTAATGCGTTCTAACGAAGCTTGTATGTTACCGGGACTGCACGCTCCATGTCTATGGATTCTGTGCGGTGCTGCCGTACATCAAATGTGCCCATTGACATCGGAGTGGCTCGTCTCACCTTTTTCGGGTCCACGGTCAACGTGTGAACGAAATACTCCGTCAGCTTAACCAGGTAGTTGTTAATCCACTGAACCAGCAACTCAAGGTCAGTGGTTGTCTTGAAGAGCTGGGACACTGTGGTCTGCTGGCTGCCTGGAGAATGAAAAGAGGGCAGAGCGCTAATAAAGAGAGGTGTCACGAGCAACTGAATGAAGAGTGAGACAAAAGTCTTTGTTACCCATAGTTTCCGAGAGCATGTCATCGCTCGTGGAGAGGAACGTGGCTATCTTGAGCAGGTAAGGTGCCAATGTGTTATTCAAGTTTGTGTCCAGCTCTTGAAAAGCGACGCTGACCAGCTGCAGTACCGCACTTGCCTTTCTGGAAATCATACATGCGCACGCGAAACATTAAATATTAGTCAGAAAGAAAGTGCTGGCACGAAATTATTGCACAGAAGTGCTGCTGCGTGGTCGTAAACTAAGCTACTCGCAACGCCATTCACTAAAGAACTGACTTGCGACTATCAGATAGCTTTGACAATACTGAATAGCGAGCTGTTCGATACCCAAGATCACAATGAAAAAAAAAAAAAAAATGGAAAACCGTAGTTAAAACCTATCTAAAGTTTCGAGAAAAACATCTCTATGTAAGATATTTGCTGTCTACTATTCGTTTGTTGGTTTTATCTACCTTGAACAAGTTCCGTACGGTTTGGGTGAGTGCTTCTCTTTATCATTAGAACCCAGTCGAAAAACGCAACTTTCCTGCAGTGTCTTTGGCCGTTAACGTGTATTAACAATAGACATGCGTGTATTCAATAAAGAGAAGTACTACAGACCACAAAAACGTACTGGAGAAACAACTGCAAGACAACTACAAAACATATAAGAACTGCATGAATATCTTGCATTAAGGCAAATAAAAAAAAAAAAGGTCGTATTCTATTTTAGGCACTATCTTCTCATTGTTTTCCGGTTGGGCATGCCGTAGTTTACAGGTACAAGATGACTTCAATTTGTCTTCAATATCCCTTCAATGTAAACATCTTAATACTATATTGCCGAAACGTATGCTTTCTAGACCTGCCCCAAGCACTTGGCGCCAAAGAATATGCGCTGAATATTTAGCAAAGCTCTTTCAAAAGCACTTAATGGTTTCTGCCAGTGATCTTGTGGCTCTTCCAATTCACTTCTATTATATGGATGTTTTTTCCTTTTTTTTTTAAATAATAGAAACGTCAATTACTAGGGTTTTCATGTACTAAGTTAATAAAAATTCCCATTCGTTTTTGTTTGATAACGGCTGATAATAAATAATGCGACCGGATAGGCTTGCCAAAGCTTGTAATTTTTAACACTTCGCTATAAAATAAAGACAAGTAGGCAAAACAAAACAAACACAAGAAAGAAACTTTGGCAGCGATTGAACTGAGCTAGATGAATGATAGCTCAGTTTTGCATAGTTTTGCGTGGTGCATCATTTGTTTTTGAATTCTATTTGTCAAGATCTTTTCAACGATATACGACATGCCGTTCCAGTGTAGTGAGAAACTTTAATCGCAATAACTAATTAACAATAATTAAAATCTATAATCAGTGTAGTACAATTGCACTCGATATAAGGCATCCGATGATATATGGATTGATGTTCTAGCTTACTTCACTTAACAAATTAACGGTAGTTAAGAAGACTTAGAATTAGTACAGTGCGATTTAGCACTCACACTCGACATAAGTTATCCAACGATGTATAACTTGGAGTTGTAGCATAAAGGTAACTTTTATCAGAATTAACTAATAACTTGAATTAAGATGCGTAATAAGTAAAGATCAATTATACTCGACCTAAGCTATGCAGCGATGTATCACCTGTGTTACTATTATATTCGACATAAGTTACACAACGTTATAACACCTGCGTTGCCAGGGCTTGACTCGAAGGTAGGACATTGAGACTGAAGTGAAGGTCAAACTGACGCAGTTCGCCTGCTCTACTTTTACTCTCAGTAAAGCTTTGCCTCCAAAAGCCACAGCTTCGGCCCCAGCAAAGACGACGAAGCTAGGCGAGCGCGAGCCGAACAGAACAGACCCGGCGTCCGGCTCTAACAGTCGCCTTCCTTCTTCATAAGGTCCACGGACCAGGGCTCACCGATTTTGTCCATGGATCGGCTTGAGCAGCAATAAATGTGCCGGCTTCACAACTTGTACCGCTGTGCCCGATGTATTTGGTGACCGTGGACAGCTCGAATGACCCGCAACCGGCGCACCGTAGCGCGCACCAACGTTTATAAATATATACTATAAACGCTGACCTGCACCGTCAAGCTCCTGCATCTCTGCCATGGACGCCGCTCAAGACGAATGACTCCAGATCGAGCCCTCAAGTTTATAGCTAATGGCAATACGTCGGCACAGCCCCATCGTTCGCTTTTGCGCAAATGGCGTCTTAGCCTGCTGAACAGTGGGTGTCCGGTTACAGATCTGGCGGTACCTTCTCCAGAGGACAGAGTTATCTGCCGATCTTTTCTCCAAGCTTGATCTTCCACCACCAGGTGAGTAAGACAAAAAGCCGCTTTCAAGGTATTTTGCGTACTTCTTTACTGCACTGCCGCAAGGACCGCACCAATTTCTTTGGCTAAGGAATCCCCTCGACCCGCGAGCTCCCTTCCTGCGGCAACTCCTGGTCAGCTGTGTTAATCGGTTCTCGCTCTTGCAAAGTCGCCGCTACCAGACGACTCCTCTCGGGAGGATGAGAAGAAGGAGTAGGAAACCGTTATCGAGGAAGAGGTTTCAGGAGTCCTCTCATGACAACTGCCTCAACCCTCCCTTTATGCTTTCTGAACCTTTCGCGCCCATTTCTCGCTCGCGCTAGCTAGGCGAGCGCAAGCCGAAACAGGTGGTGGTGGTCATCTCCATCAGCTTTACGGCGCTTGGTCTCCGCTTTCGCCTATGGCCCGGTATCAGTGGATATGTGTTGGCTCCACATCTCGCACCAGAACCACAAGCTAGTGCGCTACAAGAGACCACCTCGAAGCGAGCGACAGCAGCACAACGTAATATTTCACGCTAGACTAACCATCCTTGACACGAAAACGCAGTCGCGAGGACCTTCAGCGAAAGGTGAAAGGCGTAAGCTAAGATTCATTAAACGGCCAACGGCTTCAATGCCCTGTCGATGTATGAGGCCCAACGAGAATTGTGAAACTTCCGTGCTTAAGCATAGCTCGCTTCCGACTACGAAGGCGTTAAAAACATCAGATAGGCTTTCTTGAAGGTCTAATAGACCCCCGCGGTTGCATGCGTAGTAAATCGTCCATCACGGCGCGCAATGCGCGAAGTGTGTCGCATGTGACACAAGCTGACGCTCCGTCCGCACACGCCTCGCTGTGGAAACACGAAAGAATATGCAAATCTTTCTCAGGCTCAAGAAGCGTTTGCATACATTCCGCCGTTCGCAAGTGTCGCCATGATGCAATGCAGGAAGCTCGGAAGGGTCTGACACGGAAAAAAAGACGTCGTTCCATGTGCTGGAGGCAAAATCTTGACAGGCATGGGTCGATGCCATATTCCTATGTTTTGCTTTTCACAATCGTTTCCGTTGGTGCATAGGTCTTGAGTTTTCAATGCTTGGAGGCGTCGGTAGGAATTCTATAGAAAACCCACGGCAGCTAAAACGAGCGCGTAATGCTTTCCCGCGCAATATTGACCACACCGTCACTGCAAGTAGTCAGCGTTCTTCCAAGCTCCGGTGTTCAAAAGCATGCCTATAAGGAATGCACCCTTCGTAGGAGGCTTGCTTATCAAGACCCTATAGCTGCTTAACGATGACTCTACCTAGAAGAAATTCAGCTGTGTTTTCCAGGGATGGACACAAATAGAACACATGCTAGTCCTGTCATGTGTGCTGTTGCGTTTATTAAAAAAAAAGGCGCTGCATTTCTTGCCATGAGAACCTTGGAAAGGGCTCATTATTTTCTTTGATTTAACGCAAAACAGCCGCAGATGGGTAGAAATACGCGCTTTTGTTGTGTATACATACCCTTCCGGAGAGTCATCGGCGCCAAAGGCAGCCCTGGCGTTCTTGAGAGCATCCTTCATGGCCGTTCCATGCAGTGCAGCGACGTCGGGAAACGCCGAAATTTGCTTGCTCCTTAGCAGCTCTACGTTTCTCAGAAGCACGGTCAGGTGCGAGCCCATCGTAGTCCAGCTGAACGGAACGTCCTGGCCGTGGTTCACCTTTTGCATCTGAAACGGACGCATTGTAATTCGTCGAGAAGCGCATGGGTCGGATTAAGGCGTGCCAACATATATCTTAGAGACCACTTTACAGCCCTATCTTCGCTACACTGACTTTATTATCATGAATTGCCCTTTTGCAACGAGCGCAGATTTTACGGTCTTGATAAAACGTGCAGGACTCTCCGGAAGTTAATAGGACACTTCGCCTACGAATGGGGTGCTTGCGCAAATGAGGTGCTCTCTTGCACACTTTGCGTTCTAGAGGCATCAGACAGTGAAAAGAGCCGCACTTTTGGCTGTGTAAAATGTTTGGCGACCGGACGCCCAGGCGAAGCCACACCGCATGGTTCGGTGAGTATCTCGGTCACACGTACGCGAAGCGGCGCGGAAGCTTTTGACAATTACCGCACTTTCGACGCGTTTCACTGTGAACCACTCGTGTTACACTCACGAAAAAAATGCTGCCTTTGTTATTTTCGCAAGGCTGCAATATTCTGAAACTATGCAATTGTACAACCAGAGGACGAGAACTGTTTTCCTAGCAATTAAGCGCCGAGGCGCGTTGGCTGCTTCTAGAGGTTTCCTTTCGATAAAGTTCAATGTTTGCGTATTAAGTGGTGCCATCTCCTAGGTCTGCTTATAAACAGGTGTTACGGTTATTCTAGAGCAGCGTGTCAAATCTCACATAAGACGAACGAACGCGGAATTCGGCGGTTAAAGTACATTGCCAGTACGATTGGCTGGATGATGTGGACAAAAGGAGAAATAAAAATGGCGCTCACCACAAGCTTATACGAGGAGTGATCAGCGTTCGCTAGAGCGTGAAATTATTACAGAAATGTCGATGCCAGGGGAACGGTACGTCGGTTGTACTCGTTTATGTTACGAATGCGAAGGCAGAGACTATAGCGGATCATGTCGGGACAGCGCGGTTGACAGTGGCCCGAGCGCGTGTTTTTCACGAAGTCTCCTGGCGTTACACGTCGAGCGTGAATTTCTTGTGCTTCGCGAGGTTGACGCTAAAGCTGTCGGCAAGGGCATCTGGCACAGTATACGACTGAAGCCTGCGATGAAGGACTTCATGAACTTCCGGATGCATTCCCAATGTGTGTTTTGCGGCTTTGGACGACCGCGCGCCCTGCTCGATGACGACGAAGGTTGCACGGCCCGCAGCAGTGTCTCGCGTTGTCGCGAGCGTGCGAGTGTCTCTCCTGACAACAGCGAAGCTAGCGCGAGCGAGGACGCCTAGTGTCGGCGCCTCTGGACGGCGGACAACGCATAGGCGGCGGAAGTTCGCTATGATAGCTAGCGCTGTAAATAAAGAAAAAAAAAAAAAAACTAATTTGAGTGATGCACCCTCCTATGCTGAACATGTAGAGTCGCGGACAAAAGTGGTATATTCCACGCGAATCGCAACGATTGCATTTTTTTAGTATAAAAAAAAATGCGTCACACAAAATTGCTCGGACTAGATGGAAATTCTATCAAGGAAGGTACGTTATGCATATCTCAAAAATAACTGCTTCTCTGTCGAAAAAATCTGGCGGGCAGTTTTCTCGCAGCGCGTGGAATATACCACTTTTGTCCACGGGGGCACGTGAACCCCGGAAGCTAGTAGGATTGCGAATGTCTCCTTTTCTTTATTTGCTGTTTTCTCTGAGAAAAATGAACAAACGTAAGCAGCGATGGCGGAGAACTGAGGACGAAAGGCGGCTGGTTCGAATGAGAACAACATGATTGCGGTGACGTGCATGAAACGGGAGCTACGTGTCGTAGAATGCGGTTGTTTCAGGACCAATTTCAGCTCCAATTCAGGCGACATCGAATAGTTAACAGCGTTTTGTGAAGTCTACATTTCGGCCCATTCAGTCGAACAGACGCATAGAAACAGATTTCGGCACGAGGCTGCATATCACAACAGCCAGTTCATCCGCGTAAAAGTTGAAGAGTTCACTATAGTGTCGGATTCTCTCTTCAGTCGGATATCAGCATTACATAAAATATTTGAGAAAAATTAGCAAATTTTTTTTTCTACAACTACAAAAACTAATACGGATGATTTTTCACTCACCGTTGTGGAGATCGCAGCTACGTGGCGTTCAGAGAAGAATTCAGCCATGAAGAATGGAATCTGCTGGCACATCTTTGCTTCCAGTTTTCTTAGGCTGTCTGTATTCCCCACGGTCAAAAGATCGGCGAACGAGCCGCTATGACAGGGCACGTAGAACTTCTTCACTTTGTTCTCTTCCAGTTTCTCGATGAGCTGCGAGAGTACGTTACCGTTACAAGGAGGTTAATCTTCAAGCTCTTAATTTCCATTTTTCTTTCTAAATTTCTTTCATCTTCCCCTGTCGCTCTAATCAAGCTGCGTTTTCGTAACGCGTGTTAACAAAATATCATTAAGAAGAAGCCAGTTAAAACAGGTATGGACAATCAGAGAAGTTATAAAGTGAGAATGGGGTATATTTGTTCTCAAATGAAGCAGTGAATGAAAATCAGTCCATTATTTTTTTTTTTTCTATGGCAATAAAGGTGGACCAGAAACGATGTACATCCTTTCCTCCTTGTTCTCAAAATAAACGAACAAATGTAATTTCAATAAGAAAATCTCACATTTTCACATTTTCTACATTACCAAAACATTTTGTACCAAATATGACCATGTAAAAAAAAGATATTAACAAGATGCACTCACATTCCCTAAGTCGACTTGGAGAACCTTCGTTCCAATACGAATGAATTCCGGCACAAATTCTAACAGCTCGGTAGCCAGGACATTCAAGCTAGGTACGTTCAGAGCGATGTTGCGCACAGTGATCCCTCCTTCCACTGAAAAAAAGAAGAAATATGTTTGAAATTTGTATGCTAAATTTTAGCGCAGAGGGAGACAATTTTCACATTTTCACATTACGAACATGCTCCTTAATGAATGTTCATGCGCCTTTCAGTTCAGTTCAGTTCAGTCGTTCAATCGTGTCCGACTCTTCGTGACCCTATGGACCATGTCACGCCACGCTTTCCGGTCTCTCACTATCTTCCTAACATCACATAACTTCATCTGCGGTGCCTCGAGGATGCCATCCAACCATCGCTTTCGCTGCCTACCCCTTCTCCGGTGACCCTCAACTTTTCCCAACATCAAATCTTTCTCCAGCGACTCCTATCTTCTCATCAGATGACCATGCGCCTTTCAGTCTTTTGTGCCAAAAGTAACCAGGCTGAATGTTTTGCTTCTCGCTTTTATTCTACAGCCAATATATGTATTCCCAGAGGATTACAACTTTTTAATAAGCGAGGACAGGAAGTCCCCTTTAATTTGCACAGATATACAGCTTCAGAACTGGTACTAATTCTCTACTACCTGTCTGGGAAGCGGAACAGGCAGCCCGGCTACTTTTGGAAAATACGGTACTTTGTACCACGCGGATCATAAGAAGGAGTGCTTCTACTACACATTTAGCACCCATATAATGAAGTTAATATTTTCTTCTTTTGTTATATCGCGTTCTCAAGGAAAGTCCAATATGCGCGTTACAGTTTCGGCAAGCAATACAGAATCATAACTATTTCTTATGAATGGCACTTGACTATATTGTATTAAAATGTGTTATGCTGTCAAAGAAAAAACCCCGCATATAAATTTAAGGAACAAAGACTTACCTAGTATACCTCCCATCACCTGGTTCAGCATATCGGTGATTTGATCAGCCATGTAAAATACAGTAAGGAAGTCATTCCAGTACTTTAGCCTCTGAAGGGATACATAGTTTGATACCGTTTGGGTAATCTTCATGGCAAAAGAAATCCTGCAACATAGACGTTTTGTCTCATTTTAGTGATTGTATACTGCAGATAATTTAAGCTTGATTATTATAACATTACAACAACTTTCTACAGTATTAAGTGAAATTTCTAATGACTGAACGCACGTGTTTCAAGTAAACAAATGCTAGAACCTTATTCACCTTTCATCCCTTGTCTTGGAGTTCCACTGGTTCTGAAATCTTCCCGCAGCTTTCGAAACACCGTTCCAGTCGTATGAAAGCCTATTCAAGTTCACAGTTTTGTTCAGGAGCCGTGTTATATCCGATATCTTGACATTCATGGGATTCCATGCGGCGTCATCCTTTCCCTCCGTGGCTGATATATTTTGAAACGTTTTTAGAAACTGCAAGAAGAGAAATTGCAGTCGATTGTACAGAGACGTCGTGCTTTCAAAACGGAATAATAACAGGCGAATAGGAGACTTCTCGGTCGAATAATGCATAAAGTAAAAGCTTGTATTACGAGAACGTAAGTACGGCAGCTTTTAAAACAGGTCCACTTTTTTTGCATTTTTTGACTGCGCGTCGAACCTAAAAAAGATTAGAGCTGCTAGAGGTTGTAAACTTCTTTTCCAATGCACTTTCCTTACGGTCACTAGGTCACGTCAGGTGAGCTTTTCTGTGTCACAGTGAGGAGCCTCAGTGAAGACTGCGGCCACATGTAGCTGGGAAGCAAAGCCAGGGGGAAAAAAAATCGATTGCGCTATCGCATTGCAATCGTTTACGATAAACATTTGAAGTCAAGCGGCGACGAGCCGTTCTCGATTTCACAAGTCAGCATAGCGATGTTGCTGTTAGGGAACCTGATATAACTCCCCTCCCCCTTTATTTTGGCCTCATGATAAAGCGGTACCGCGATCGTGTTCGATTAGCTGCTGGCTAAGGTGAACACAGCTAACCGCTGCATCTCGAAGTTCGTGACGCGTCTCAGTATTTAAATGAGATTATCCGTCGTTAACTGGGCTATTCTGTGTTTATGGTCGAATGACGTCTATCGCAAAGAGTGGCTGTCTACGTGGCGGGTCCAGTTATTTGATCAAACTGAACTCGAAACTGAACGTGCGTTTTAACACCTTTCCTCACAGTTTCAGTTCCGCTTGGGAATAAGGATGACAATCAATCATATTTGTCGAAAAAGAATTGGTGAATATATTTAAGACTGCTTAGATGTGACAATGCGAAAGCATGAAAACTACCGCAAAGACCACAGAAGCCTCTCTTCTCACTGCGCCCTATAGCGCCGGCTCTGGTCTCCACTTCCGTGCTTATGTAAGCACTCTCACTTTGGATCCACTTGCAAACCTCCTTCGTCGGCACGTAAAACTCGGCTTACGTACTGAGAGATGCTTGGAATCGGATATCAGCGGTTGCTGTCGCGTTCCCGACGGAATCGAGATTTACTCTATAACAACGCACACGTTTCTTCCAAAAATCACGCATCTTGACTCTGCGTTGCGGCTGTAGGGTGCATGCTGCCTCGCGCTGAAGAAGCTCCACGGCCTGCAGAGAACGTGAAGAAGACCCCCCCCCCCCCCCCCTCCGCAGAAGCCGATGTAGATGATCCGCCCCTCCACGTGCGTACTAATGCATGAACTCGAGGAGGAACGCATAAGCACCCGCGTGGTGGCGGTGAGGAAGCTTTATTTCCAGCGGATACAGACGAGCGACCCGAATGGCCACCACCCGCTTAAACGGCGGCCGCTATCATCAGAGTCGCGTATGAAGTAGCTCGCAGGTAGGGACTGTGGGCATTTCCAGATCATATGGTTTAGATCGGCTTTGTCATAACAATTTTCGCATTTGTCTGAATAGAGTCCTTTCGAATAAAGGCAATATAATTGGGGATTTGGATAGGTAATAGTTTGAAGCTTACGTCATGATTTGGCCTGGTGTTTGGATAGCGTTTTGTCTTCTGGAAAGCCTGTAATGCTGCAGGATTTCTCTATAAGAAAACTGCCTCTCCTTGCCGGAGTTCATAGTGGGTGGGCTGTACGACCCAGCTCGGCTGGACAGTTCTCGAGCTAGGTTATGAGCCGCCTCATTACCAGCAAGAGAGGCATGAGCGGGCGTCGAGATTAAGCGAATGCGCCGGGAGGGCTGATAATTTTCCACAATATGCGCTTGTCGGGAGATTCTTCTCAACGTGTAATTACGTATCGCCAGTTTTGAGTCGCTGACCATGGTTTCTGCCGAGGATCTTGCAATGACTAGAGCAATGGCTACTTCTTCTCCAACATGGGCGCGTTGAGCACGTATAGTGCCCCCAGTTATGACTGTACCATGTTCTATTGCGTAGAGGGTATCATTGGCGCGAGCGCAGGGCAATGACGTTACACTCTCCCCACTGCTCCTCCCGCAAGCATGCCCCCCGATCCCTCGCACGCATGGGCCGCATCTCTTCCTTTCCACATACGCTCGCTTTCTTCGTAATGCTGCCGGTGGACCGCGGAAGTGGGACGCCACCCACAGTTGTTTTGATCAATAGGGTTGGTGAATATTAAAAAATAAGAAAGGGGCATACTCACTGCCGGGAAAATATCGTTTAAGAAATGGCAGGTGAACATTTGGAGGTCCTTGACTTTGTCAGGAGATACCAGGATACGAAATGTCGTCTTGAACTTATCTTCGTTGCAGGCCACATTCACTATTCCTTTGGAAGACAGCATCCGGCTGACCTGAATGATAAGCGCGCAAGTGTTGCTGCTCAGACGACAGTCGGCGTCATCACATCTAGCTGCAACCCATAGGTCATATCAATTGTACATACTCGTTTGTTCGATGAAAATGTCGCTATAAGGCTTTCTATCATTTGAGGAAACAATGCATTCTGGCCGTTCTCAAACGTTCGGTGTAAGTCTGAAAGAAAAAAAAATGAAACCACGTAATTTTTACGGCGTAGACCGTATGTATACATCTATTAACAAACAAGACAAGATCAGAATAGAACGTATTTCGAGTAGAACACAACCATGTTGGAACTGCACTGGCTGAACATAAAAGTGCACTTTGCGTTGAAACTCGCTGCGTACCTGATGGCAACGGGTATCCATTACTAATATCATTGCCTTAACATAGTAATTCGCTACTTCACAATTTCTCCACAAATTTATGTTTATTAAAATTGGGGAAACCGCACTAAAATAGGGGGCTGTATTGGGCATATCTGGAAGGATATCAAGCGTTCCGGTACTAGAAGACAGCAGTTTGAATTGAGTGAATATGTCCGCGCTCTTCTCTACCTCTAAGGTTTTCACTGAAGACGAAAAGGCATTACAGAGGGAAGGTTATGAGAAACTAACTGGCCATTGGGGTAGCCGGTAGTCTTACATCATATTCATCTCATTTAGCGCATAAAGGGCAGGACTAGAGAAATGATGCATTCTTCGTTCTGTTGTCCTGTCCTTACGGGCTATAAATGAGAAGTCGCACTGCCAGCTAGCCAACGGTTAACCCCAGTGCTTAAAGTCTGGCTCCATTGGAGGGGGGTCTGTAGTGATTCGAGCACTGGTGGAAAGGGCAATAAAGAGGGGAAGAAAGAACGCGGCTGGTTGCCTATTTTGCAAATCGTTTTATACAAAAGGGAGAAATCATTATTTTCCCCATCTCTGGTTTTCGAAAACGTCTTAGTGGTTCTTATTAATACTCACTGCGAAACTGTCGAAACGATAGAGAACAAATCTTCCGATTACACCACTGACTAGAACAAAACATGGTTGCCTGCTTTGTATTCATACAGTCCTTATACTTTCAAGCTCGAGGGCACTCGGACCCCTCTTAAATATTACTGGAGGTGTCAGACCTCCCGACACCCCCTGACTTTAGGCCCCGGTTAACCCTCTTAAAGCACCTTACATGCTTGACTGCGCTAGTGCTTTTGCGAAGACACCGCTACCTCTGTGTCCTTCGTGTGTCGCTCTTCAAGGCCACCGCCCCCTCTTCTCCTCCCCGCACACACACTTAAGAAATACACCTGAAAATGGTACCTTTTTGGTTCTCATACATTCTCTCTATACACACTCGCGAGTCATATACTCGTTGTTCTGCTCGAATTTCGCTGCGCAGGCGCATAACATGGCCACTCACGCATGCGCCTATCGCGCGATGATACAGTAAGTATCGTTAGCCGCGAGATTCCCGTGCCCCCATCAACAAAATTAATGTATCTATACATCAGTGATCAACTAATCAGCGAAATATTTTTCTGCTCCGCACTTGAGAGTTTATTCATCATCCCCCTTTCTTGAGACCTGATACTAATAACAACAATGCCACGAAACGCACCAGCATCCCCTATTGTCAGGCACAAACACACGCACTGGACATGTCCTAACCCTCGACAGACACCTCGCCTCAATCCGCCTGATGCTTACTTTACTTGGGAGAGCTAAGCCACTCAGCTCATCCGACCTTCGCATCGCGAAGCACGACACTGTCTAGACCCTACAGCTACCACCCCGCCCTCCAAGCCTCCTGGACTCATCACCTCCTCTTCACAACACAGACGTAGGCAGCGTAATAAAATATTTCACTCAATCGATATTTGCGACTAGTTTCGCAACAACAACAACAACAACAACAACAACAACAACAACAACAACAACAACAACAACAACAACAACAACAACAACAACAACAACAACAACAACAACAACAACAACAACAACAACAACAACAACAACAACAACAACAACAACAACAATAATAATAATAATAATAATAATAATAATAATAATAATAATAATAATAATAATAATAATAATAATAATAAAACCTATACCTGATTGCACGAAATCTACCACGATGCCGACAAGCCTTCCTGTGTAGTACATCGCAACCTGCCTCTTCCGTTTCATCGCCGGGGTTTCGTACTTCTTCGCCATCAGTTCATCCATGAGGTCAATCATGTCCTTTCTGAGAAATTCAAACAACGCTGGTCAAAATATGGCCGCAGCAATGCAATCGATGGTCGTTTTGCTGTACACTCGCCAATAAATGAGGCGAAGTATTCCTACTGTACGTTTTACACGTATACTAGGCGCCGTGATATACGATTCTACTCGGAAGGTGTTCAGTGAAAGGACGCCTTCAAAAAAAAAAAAGCTATAATTTTTGTGCTACTTATGATTTTGAGAGTATTGCTAAGACCGCGATGTTCAACACAAAGCAGAATTTAGCTGAACGCAATGTCTTTACAGTATTGAAACTGTATATGCTAACGACTGCGCACGCAATGAAGACACAGCTCGAAACAACGAACAACGTTCGGTGAATGACTTACATCGTTGTTGATTTATCGAAATTTAGGAAGGCTTCAAAGAAACGGCTGGTTTTGGACCCATCTCCACTCGGTGATTTAAAGTCATTCGCAAACTGGACGGCAGTATTGAGGACGTCTCCTAACGTGCCCTAAAAGAAGCGAACAATAAAAAAGTACAAGCAAGACTCAGATCAATCGGCAGGCTCCCAAACAGACGTGAAATTTCTCCTAATGTGCCCTACACAAATCGAACGTAACAAAAAGCACAAACTTACATCTCGACTAGATGGTGTACTCGTTGGAGGATTCTGATCAGCAGGGTTATTGGAGGGATCTTAAAGAGGAACAAACAAAGAAATGTACTGTATTATCAGGATAGGAGAAACGAGAGAAGCGGCAAAAACCTGCAGGAAAAAAAAAATCTTAGAGATGTATTGTTAATATATTTGGGCAGCTCACAACATGATATTTGTTTGACGACCCTAGCGATAAAGGATTATGACCATAATCTCTTTCTCGTATGCGAGAAATTAACTAAAAAAATGTCACTCTTGAACTAAAGTTCAAAGTGAAAAATATATGTTAAGTACGGCTTGTAAGGCAGCTAGTAATACACATCATAAACAGCGGTTATCAGCAGTGCGAACAGCTCGAGGCATTTCAAGGCGCAGCCACCATAAATTGCAGAAAACGACGATAAAGAGAAGTTTCTTTCCACAATAAAGCTGCACTATAGCTTGTATTCATATTAGCTGTAAACAGAAAAAAATTCGAGGACACTTTGGCGACTAAAGTGATGAAAGGCGAAAGCCTGAGTGCTGCATTCTGCTACTTGACTGTTGTGCCTGTAGCGATGAATGCTGCTACGAGTAAAGCGAGCGACTACTCTTTCACATTCTGCGAGTGCATTTATTCAGTGAATTCTGCTTGGCAGCGACGAGATCGCGCTCCTTGCATCTTCGCAGTTGTTCTACGTTTGCTGTTGTGTTGTTGATTTTACCAGGTGCGCAGCAGTAATTAGTAAATAATTACGCAATATGTATTAATTAGTATTTAGTCATCAATAAATAATTAGTAGCTAGTAATTCGTAATTAGTAATTAATTAGCCACTCTATAGTAGTTTATAATTGATTGGCATATGGCCATATAAGGCACGCATTCGCGCATACTGTGGCGGTGCTCTGTGATTGGTCGAGACCTCCATGAAGTCATCCCGTCTCGACCAATCAGAGCCATCAAAAAAGCGTGACACTTTTGCTGACGACAACGATGAGGCAATAAAAGCTTCCGCCTTAAAAAGTAGAAAAAAAAAACGAAAATTCGCATAAGTGTGCTACTTGCTGCTTTGTATTTTTCCATGAAAGTTTAGTCATTGTCATGTGCAAAGCTTGAGTAGATAAATAGAAGAAATAAAGCGGGCGGATACGACAAGCGTGCGCCGGGCTCGTCTCGCTTTGCTCTTTACTTCGTCATTAAGCATAAAACACTTTACTTCAGTCGTAAAAATCTCAGAAAAGTTCGGAAGTACCAGTTTGAGTAGCGCCGCCTGCAATCCACTCCATGATGGTGTTTACGAGTTCCTTTTCCGGACTGGGCACAACCTGCCCGACATCGTCCCAGATGGCTTTCAGCCTGAAAGGGAGGGACGCTTGTTTATTTCTGTTGAAAGCGTAACACTTTCACAGTTTTACGGCGGTATTAAGGCAAGCTGGGGAGAAAGTTTGAATGACCCCCAATGAAGTACACTATAGTCCTTAATAACTGGCATGCGAAAAAAAATCGCGACAGTTACAGCAAATTGGCGACACATTTCTCAAGTTTCTTCGAGTTCCATATTAGTGCATTTAGGTACTCTTCCCACGTTATTCATTGCTGCCGAACAGAGAGCGTATAGGCAAACTGAGTTAACTTTCGTGATCGTATACAAAGCCCTTTATGTAATGCGTTCTGCGACGGTCGTGAAAACCACCAAAACTCATGGTCGTATCTTGCGAATTAGGTGTACTGCAGTAGCAAGCAGCCGCCCGTTTGTAATATTTACTTCGCTCAATCCCGGGCTGGTAGTGAACCCTCAACTGGTGCTGCTAATTTCACGCTCTGGGCTCGAGCTCCGAATTTAGTGGTATAGTACCAGCTAAATTGAAGAGCGAAGGATCAGGTACCCTGGTAGAATCTCAGTTATCTGCCTTTTTTTTTTTTTTTTTTTCACAGCACAGAGCAATGTGGGGTAAAAAGAAAGCCCTTACCTTTCTTTTTTTCTCATTCCATTGTTTACTAACTTTCATTATAAACATTTACTTAGGTTAGAAGGAGGCCGCCAGGAGCTAGAGCTCTTGTAGCTCTTATAGTATAAGACCCGATTTTCCGCAGGTTTCCAGCTGGCCCGGGCAATCAAGCCTCCGAGTTTGTTTTTTTTTTTTTTTTGCTTTTTTTCGTTAACCTTCAGCGTTACATTGAACTGCCCGGGTCGCACCACCGACGAGTTCTTATCCATTACAAAAGTCGACCAGCCCCGCCGGGGTGGTGCAGTGGTAAGACGCCCAACTACTGTGCCGGAGTTCCGGGTTCGAACCAGACTAACGGCGGCTGCGTTTCGATGGAGGGGAAACAAAGTGGCGTCCGTGTGCTGTGCGATTTCATATCACGTTGAAGATCCCCAGGTGGGCGAAATTACTCCGCAGCCCTCCACTACGGCTCCTCTTTCTCCCTTTCCACTTTTACTCTCACCTTCCTCCCTTTCCTTACGGCGCGGTTCAAGTGCCCACAGAGCAAGTGTGACAGATAATGCGCCTTTCCCTTCCTGTGAACCATTATTATTATTAAGGTCGACCATGAGCTCTGAGAACGCGCGTTTGAGCCGCGGCGTTTTGACAGCCGCAGCGGTACATGCATCTATGACGCGTGCTCTCCGCTGCACTAGTCTTCTAAACACCTCACGCAACAGCTGTCGTTGTACTAGCAATCAGGAGCAGATTTCACTAGTGCGTGCAGGAATGCGTTTACCGAGCAGGGGAGTGCGCGCTGAGATAAATGGAGAAATGCGACTAACGTCTCATTTAGGGCATTCCGGCCTCCATCACGTCCTCCTGCCTGACTACAGAGCTTTTCCACACCTAGAGGGCTTGAAAGAAGGTATATTCGTGCCCTGACTCGGTATAGTGTAATATACATCTACATGCACCCTTTTGTTTAACCCACGCATATTTATTTGTTATCACAGGAATGCACTTGACGTCCATAACAGCGGATGTTCGGAGTGCAGAGAAATGTGGTAGCGCTCGGTCACGTAATGTGAGCCGAGTGTAGCGCTGGGTGGAGGAAAAGGAGAGGGAAATCGCGTGTAGTATCAGTAATCTCGTCCGACGTTAGGGGGCGTCACAATATATATATTGTCACGTGCCTAGCGCCGCGCGGCCGCCGTGCTTGTTGTTGTTGTGGCTGTAGGAAGAAGGAAAAGAAAGTGCACGGGCCTGCTACTGGCTCTGTAGCTGAGCCAACAACAACAACCTCATATCTATCCCAACCTTCACCCCCACCCCCACCCATACCCTCACCCCCACCCTTAACCGTTCCGCACCCCTACATCCATGAAGCAACTTAGTTCTGCCGCAAGGTAAATGCCTACCGTAAGCAGAAATAAAGACGTAATAAAAAAAAAACACCTCCGCTGTGTCGTGCAGACAGAAGAGAGAATAGAGAAGAAATAAAAGGGAGAGAAAGACGCGCGCCGCAACAACAGCCGTCGTCCACCACCAAAACGGTGGCGGGTGCAATGACGGCCTACAAAAGATAAAAATTTGGTGGCAGGCTAGCCCCCGCCGCAAGCGGCGGTGACCTACCTGTGCCAGCCCCATACGCCGCCGTGCTTGGTGCCGACGCGGTTGTTGGCTCGAGAGGCGCGCTGGTGCTGCTGGACACTGTTATCGGAGCTAGAAGCCGACCTTACTCTCGGGTCTTCGTCCACGTGTACTTTCACGGCTCCCTGTGGCTTGAGCCTTGACAATGTATATATATATATATATATATATATATATATATATATATATATATATATATATATATATATATATATATATATATATATATATATATATATACCCCTGGTGCCACCCATAGGCCCTATGTCGCAGAAAACCTAGCGTCGTCGGCTTTACCAGTGTGTGTCATTCGTGACCGAATAATCCCAAGTTGCACAGGTTCGAGCGGAGAACACTGAGAGGTGTCGGGTGTGACGTCACGTGATCTGCGGAGACTCGCGGACGCCGTCGGCGATCCTGTGGCGGGAGCCGGCAGCTGGAGTAGACTTGTGCGCACGTGACAATTTTGCCGTTGATATGAAGCCAGAAGTAGAGCTGCAGCGCCCTATGGAAACTTCCCACCCAGTAACAGCCGCGAGGAGGCGCTGAATACATGTCGCGCGGTCTTGTACGTGCTGATTGCGATTGTGACATACGGCACAGTGCCCTTTTCTGCATGGGCAAATGGAACCGCTGACGGTAGCAATTAACGCTGTCGCTTCGTGCACTTAAAATCGAAGCTTATTAGGTGTCAAGCAGTTTTTTTTTTTTTTTTCGTCTCCTTACTGTACTTAAACTTAGCCCTTGTTTCAGATGGCGAATTCTTTTTTTCTGGGATTGGACATTTCATTTACCCTCATTTTATTCGCCAGCAGTGCTTCCGTTATGCAAAATAAGGAGAGTTATATTATTCTAGTCGGTGCTTTGCAACAGCGACAGACATTAGGAGGGGCGCGCACGAGGCCGCCGGCGGAGCGCGTGAGTTGGCAGCGGATGTGCCCGTCCACGAACGTGCTTGCGATCAGGTGGTCATACCACATAGCAATGAGACTTCACCATTTACCTAGGGATCTAAAGAGGATTTAATTCGTGGTTTGGTCCTCAACGAGCTCACTCGCTTGCTTCAGTTTAAGTGCCGGTGAGGCATCCGCCACCCTCCGGGACCTCCCAGTCGTCGGACGCTCAGATCGTCTTCATTCACAACTTCCTTGTGTACTCTGCCAACTGTGCGTCGTTACATTCATGTCTTGCGCTATCGTGCGTGCCCTGAGCGTCAAAATAAGTTTTTCTGTACACAAATCAGTTTATGCAGCCCGAAAGAGGCCAGGCTGCAAGTTAATTCGTCTGAGTTGGCGCGGAACACAACGGTTTTTTTTTTTTTTTTTGGGGGGGGGGGGGGGGGGGGGGGGGGGGGGGGGGGAATGACGATGAAATATGCTGTTTTACTAGAGCTTGCGGATACTGGCAAAACAGGCTTGCCAAGCAGGAGGTGACCGAACTACATTTTTCAGCATCCGCATAGAAGTTTAGCATAAGGAAATGCCTTTAACCTTGTTTTAAAGGTGCTCAAAACAAGTCGACTACAGGGCATTCACGAGTAGAGAACTGGATCTTTTTTTTTTATTTCTTGCTTGTGCAAAGTAGACATGCCGGTGAACTTGTGAAGCTTAGTCTCGGTACTTCATTGTCTTCATTCGCCACACTTTTCGCAAACATTCGTTCGTAATATTGATGTATGAATGGTAGGAGCCTTGGCCGCCGTTTCTAGATTATAATCGTGAGCGACTAGTGCCAGTCATATGTACAGGACGAACAGGTAGATACCTTCAATAAGGACTCCATTACAGGTTTACAAATCTGCTCATTTCAGAGATCTGTTGATAGAGATGGTAATAACGTAATAAATATACCCCCTCTTTGGATTTTACTGCTGAAATAAATAAAACAGAATGGGATAGAGAAGATTTTGGCCGCGAATATAGTGGCGGCCGGTGGGAATAAAATGAAGAGGGAGAGGATAGCGAGGAGAAGTGTTGAATAAAGCGATGGCGAGAAAGGAAACCTAAACCACTGATTCGCAATGAGGGGGTGGACATCTTAATAATCACGTTATCTGGAACCAGCTTCGCAACAATGCTCACAGGTCGATGTTGAGCCGGTCGTCAGTGAAGTCTTGAATGAGAGCTCGAAGTGCCTCCAGACTCCCTGAAAACTCGCTGGGCATCTGCTCGCTGATGCTGCTGAAGGCCGTGACCATGCCGGCGACTTTGTTCAACGCGATGCCGAAGTCTTCCAGTCCCAAGCTCTTCACCACTTGAGACACCTGTTCGCGAGGGAAGGCGTGCTCGGTTTAAAATAAGAACGCCGAAAATTTCTCAACACTAATACTGGCCAGCTCATAACACACAAATCAGAACCTGCTAGTTAAGCGTTGTGATAGGCTGTTATTCAAATTCACATGCACAGGAGCAGGGCCCGGAACAGCAGAAAGCGAAGGATAAGCCCTGTTTTTTATTTGTTTTTAAATACTGAGCGTGTCTCTTAGAGCCATTGTGGAATGCAGAATTGAATAGCTTCTCCTTCCATGCTTTAGCTGCCTGTCGCTAGATATCAAGAAGGATCAGGTAATACCACTTTAACTTTATTACGGTCGGTAACTTGAAGAGCTCGTAATGATGCCACGAAACTAAATGGGATTGTGTGTACGTCGGTGCGACCGAGTATAATTTCAACAAAAAGGCAAGTTCGTTCTCGGCGGCATGTTGAAAATGCATGCATAGATGATGCGCACATTTTTTTTTTATGTTCAGATATCTTCAATTTGAATATTAACGATAGTTCTGCATTTGTTCTTGTACTTCCGATGAATTGGGATGACGTTTGTGGCAACGAGTTCGCAAGACGCGATTCCTCGGGGGTGCTTCATTTATGACTACATTTCCTGTACACTTTTGTTGCTAGCGCACTTTGCATTGGATGACATTAAATCATAGAGCATAACTTGAAGTATGTGCAAGTATATTTTTGTAGTTTGAAAAAGAGAAGTGGCAGACTGCCGTTTAGCCTTTGGCATAACAAAGAGCTCGGCAGCTTCAACGCAATGCACGTGAAAAGGATTTCAGCTTAATGGCAAGATGATAAACTGATGCCCTTCTGAACAATTCAGTTACTGATTTCACTAATAAAGATGCAGATAATATTTGCTAAAATTCTGATATCGTGTGAAAATGGTGCTACACGAGTTTTGCTCTCCTGTCGCCTAGGTTTGTGTAGTTTGCTGGAATAAGACGCACATTTGACACCAATTGTGTATCTTCTTTTATTTATTGGCTGAGTGGCCGCAGCGTCATACTGCGGAGTTTTATGACTACATTTCCTGTACACTTTTGTTGCTAGCGCACTTTGCATTGGATGATATTAAATCATAGAGCATAACTTGAAGTATGTGCAAGTATATTTTTGTAGTTTGAAAAAGAGAAGTGACAGACTGCCGTTTAGCCTTTGGCATAACAAAGAGCTCGGCAGCTTCAACGCAATGCACGTGAAAAGGGTTTCAGCTTAACGGCAAGATGATAAACTGATGCCCTTCTGAACAATTCAGTTACTGATTTCACTAATAAAGATGCAGATAATATTTGCTAAAATTCTGATATCGTGTGAAAATGGTGCTACACGAGTTTTGCTCTCCTGTCGCCTAGGTTTGTGTAGTTTGCTGGAATAAGACGCACATTTGACACCAATTGTGTATCTTCTTTTATTTATTGGCTGAGTGGCCGCAGCGTCATATTGCGGAGTTTGCCGTCGCCTCGGCAACGCAGTGATATGCGGCTGTTATGCAGTTGCTATGCAGCTATTGTCATACAGCTGTTGCTATTCACCTGCTTGCCAATCACAGCTGCTCCATAAGCAAGACAATATTTTGCTCGGGGTAGTGACCTCCGCAAACAGTGTTTTCACACTTATCTCTATGACATCGACATACTATGGCAGTCAAAACACGCTGTTTTTCACTGTTGTGAACGCACGCAGAATTCTGTCGCTACCATTCGCTTCGCACTTGTCGCAAGTTCACGTAACAACTCTGCGGGAAACATGGTGACGCGTAAGGAGATAGCCATTTGCAGTGAAAGCGATTTGCACGCGCGTACCAGGTTCATAACTTTTCCGTAGTCAAACACGGACTGCAGCTCCTTCATGAGGTTCTCCAGGCGATCTGTGGGCATGGTGCACAGGGAACTTGCCACTGCCTGTGGAGTGTCCGCGTCGTCTAACATTATGTACGACGAAAGCGTCTCAGCGTTGCACTCCTGACTACTCTTCTGTTTGATGCTTGATCCGAGCGTATGTAGAACCTGCATGAATAAAAAAGAAATGGGTAGAGCGCGCTTTTGATGCACGCCATACGAAAAAAAGGAACAATGATTAGCAGCACGAAATAAAAAGACTACTTGTAACAGTTCAAAGTTTATTAAGAGTGCTTGTTATGATAGCTATAATAAACATGAACCGCATCTACCTGAAATATGTCGTTAAATACGGACCTCTCTAAGAAATTTAAAAGATGCCCCTGAAATACGAGTCAGTGAACGCACATGTGTTTGTACCTGTGAAGATTTGCATCCCATCTAAGCATATATCTATCCTGGTATGAGAGACGTCAGGCGCTGCATGGGCAACGCGCGCATTTGTCAGATGCACTTGGCCAGCGCAATCTGTGAATTCATTATGTTTGTTGTTGAATGTGCAGTAATGAACGGACTCGATTTCGCCCTATAGTTTGGCGGAATTGGTCCAGTGCGCTGTTTTGCTTTTAGTGACGCAATGGTAACTGCACTGCCACAACAAAGTATGTAGTGACCGACTGAAAGAACAGCAATCAGGAATTAGTTTCATTACCTTCTTATCGAAGAGGTAACGTGATAGTTTTAGAATATGTGGCATATTGTGGCATTTTTTATTCGGTACATTTACGATCTGATTCCAGCATTAATCCTATATATTTGATCTCCTTCCTGGCTCCTCTCTCCGTTAAAGAAAAAAAAAAGCACTGCTTGTTTTGAGCATGTCTTCCGAATCATTTTTTAGGGAATGTGCGCGCGCGCGTGTTTGTTTGTGTGTGTGTGTGTGTGTGTGCGTGCGTGCGTGCGTGCGTGTGCGTGTGCGTGTGCGTGTGCGTGTGTGTGTGTGTGTGTGTGTGTGTGTGTGTGTGTGTGTGTGATAGGTAACGTAATAAATCCCAATAAATTCTGCACGCGCGCCTGGTGTCGATTATTTCAAACTAGTACCTGCCTCGTTGCCTGTGAGCACGCGTTTTTTGGGTTTCAGTCCAGACAACGGCGGTCGTATTCCAATGAAGACGAAAAGCTTAAACTTCTGTGCCTATAGTGACATCGAAACGCCTGCAATGCACCCTGGTCAATTCCCCGCAGTCGGTACGTGTCATTAAGACCGAGGACATCACCATCATCGCAATCATCAAAACACAGCTGCAGTCTTTGACAGGATTGCTTTGTTGCGAAAGGTCAACAATTTATTATTTCGCAGCACTAAGTAGAAATACGACATCCCAGGCATCGGCCGCTGCACCGAAGGTTAAGAATCTTACCGCAGGAACATTGACGCGAGACTCCAGAAGCATGTCCACAGTGTCAGGTGTCATGTTGGTCTGGCTTAAGAGAACGCTTCTCGCGTACCTCTTGTTGCCAATGAAGTCCGTCAGTGGGAGGCCTTTGCCTGGAACAGGAGACAATACGAAACACTGCGTTTTCTCCCTAGCACTGTCACACTCTCAGTGCGTGCACGACACTGAATGACGTTTGTCCTTGAGTTCAGGACACGCTCGCAAGTCAGCGAACCAGCCTTGCATAGCATACCAATGCTACTGACACAGAACGCTGCGCTGTTATTGCAACCGAGTGTTTCGCCGAGTCGCCCGCAACGTGGTTACGCGTTCACTCTCGTCAAAACACGTTTCCCATGGCCGTTTCCTCGTTTTGACAAGTCTACAGTGCACACAGCAGCAAGTGCACGAACCGTATTTATTATCGCCTCGGAGACAGGTATGGGAGTAAAAATGCTAGCTCTCACTACACAGGAGAAACCCATTGATGCATTTCTTGTAGTCAAAGCCACGTAGTTTCTTTTCATACCCATTGAAATCATTGAGATTCTCGACTGACAGCCTCTTAAGCAAGCTTTGCTGTCGTATTGCGAATCGCGTTGCACGCCTGTGTGGATGCTCATGAATATGGATGCACTTGTGTAAAGACAGACAAACTGGTTGGGAAATACTTGGTTTCTGCTTTGTGAGAGGTACATGTTGAGTAATACAAAGTCTCTGGATCTCTGAATATAGTTACCCAGCAACTTTTGCGTCGTCTCGTCTTGAAACAGGTCCTCCAGAGGCCTGAGGAGATCAGCCAGCACAGGTAGGGACTTGATAACGGACAGTATGCCATCGTCTTGAAGCAAGGGCGATAAATCATGGACTAGTTCATTTATCCTGAAAAAAAAAAATAATAGTGAGGTAAGCTTTTCTGCCATTACCACGTTGTAGATGAAGTTTTATGTGCTTTTCGAGGGCGTTCGTCCTTCTAGTGGCGTCATAATATCAGCAAAGATAGTGCTTTTTACCGGCAGATTAAAAAAGCACTGTACAGAAAGTGTAGGCGGGCTAGGTGGTTTATGACTTAAAAAGTGGTATAGCGCACTGTCAAGATAAACACCACAGCATGGAGGAGGGAGGGGGAGGGGGGGGGGGGAGAGAAAGAGCGAGCACTTTATCTGCCTTTGTTCTAATGCCTTCATTGTTATTTTGTGGGCGCGGTTAGCATCCGAAAAGAGCATAATGTTTTCTACAGGTTCTACCTGACCCAGTAGACCCACCGCTGCCTTCAGCCGGGGCGCGTTTCAGGGGTGACATGACTCACTGACCACCGGCCGGTTTTAAAAATATACTGAGAAAGTATAATAATTATGTTCTACGAGATATCTTAAAAAGATAAGAAAAGTCGTAAAAATTTACTAACTTTGACCCAGGATAGGTAGGTATTTCCTCGTAGGAAGATTTGTTAAGGCACTTGTTGTCTACGTTGCATATTAGCGACTGCAGCACGGGCAGTCCACCAGCGCTGGGCAATGCCCGAGCGTTGTAGTAACCTGCAAAAATTAATAAATAATAAAGAGAGAGAGAGAGAAAGAGATAACAATATAGTACGACTAGTTCAACATCCTCTCCAACTCATAATTTCCTCACAGGCGTTTAACTTTGTGGGTCGCCATTCCTGCTGTGCTCTCCACATAATTAAATTCCAGTCGTTATTTTTGTTTTGATCCAGATTTTTTTTTACCTCGAAAGCAGCGTTGCCTATTCGAGGTTACTCTGAACACCTCTTTGTCTCACTAGTTTGCTAATTATGGTCAAGAAGCATCCACTGAAAACAAGCGAAATGCTAAAACGCATCGCAGCCATGAATGATAGCTAAGGTAATAAGAAGGTCTGCTTAATTCGTATACCGTGAATTTTCGTCGTTTTCGTTCGATCGGTTTTCACTCTCAGCTATTTCTAGCAGGGTGCTGTCAGCTGTCCTTCAGACTAGCACCAGCTGGAAGCACATATATGAAAGTAGAGCACAGATGTACTGGCAACGTGTCCACGCGACAGCAACCTGCATATGCGATTTGTCAGCTGTTGGTTGACAGCGGTGTGCTTGCGGGCGAAGGTTAAAGCACGGATGTGCTGAACGTAAACAGCGTTAGTTAGACGGGACATGGAGGCAGGAAGAAATAAAGTGCGTACGCTGTCCCACGACTAATATTTTATTGTGCGTGTCGAGAGAGGTATAGGGGCCTCGCAAGATGGGAAGCGTGAGCCAAAGCGAACACAGCCCTGGGCCGCTTCATGTGCCAGTTAACTTTTAAAACGTCATAAGCTGCATGCACGTATAACACGCATAAAATGGCGAAATCGGGGTAATAATGACTCGAAACTGAATACACCACTTTGCAGCAGTTTTTACAACTTTTCTTAAAAAAAAAAAAAAGAGTTAAACACTGGTGCTAGTAGCTTCGTAAAAGGACCTAAAATGTGCTATGTATTTGTACACTTGTGTTTTCGGTGTGTAAGAAAACTTACAGCAAAATTTAAGATTGTTTCAAGAAGTATTATAATGCGGTTAACTGATGGGAAAGACCAAAAGGCTGAAGAGTTTTTAAATTTCCTTTCTACGCCTTAACGGTCCACATCGAGCTTTACATCTGCGCATGTAAAAACGCAAAAAAAAGAAAGTATTTCACAGCTGCTGATACATAGGTGCATCATTGTCCCTTTGCTGGCACTTGATGCTAGTGAGGCAAACGTCTCCGCTATCGTATAAATTATAAAGGTTTAAAGAACAGGCCGGTTCAAGGGCACGATCTCCACTGTTGTTCAGATGCATTTCAGTGTGACAGGGTGAAAAGATGGACACACACGTACACGCGCACATATTCACGCAGAAATATTGGAAAGGGTAGTGGCTCACATGTTTCTTGGCTAACTGGAGGGACGACTTTGCGCAGCAGCAGGACGAGGAGGAAAATAGTGAGTGGCCAGAGCAGCTCGAGGGCGAGGATCACCTGCGTCAGAAGAGCGGGTACAACGCCCCCATCGATCTTTACCGCACGCAGCTGAAGCGTGCACAGCGTATCACGTTACGCAAAAACAGGAGTAGAATTGTTGTCTCCGTTACTCTAAATTCACCTTGCATGTTTCCCTCAGGCATTTTTCAAGTTGTGAACTCTGTACGCATATTTGTCGGATCATGCATTTTATCATTTCATTTTATACCATTACTCCACGACGCACCTTAACACGTATTTAATGGCCGCATTTTATCTCCCCCTTCAATCCTATTATTTTCCTCGCCATTCTTTTTCAATCTTTCTCTCCTGAATTCCCCTTCCTACACAGAGTAGCATGCCAGCGAAATCTAAACGCCGGGAAAATTTTCTGTTTTTCATTAAAGGGTCTCTCTCTTCATTATTCATTGGATCACACTGCAATACAAAATAACCTTCGTCCCTAGAGAAACGCCGCGAAACGTGACCAGGTCCTTAATGAGTACCGCAGCTACGAGACTTCAGCAGGAAGTGGTTTTCACGGCAGAACAATCAATGCGGCAAAACAGGCTTCCAGAAACACGTACAAGACGTGAGGGAAGATTCTTCTCCCGAGAACAAACTTGAAAAAGTAAAGCCTCAGTCTGATGGCCAACGTTTCTTCAATAGGACATGTCGGACGACAAAAACAAGCCACTTCTCTCTTTTTGCATATGCCCATGTTTGTTCCTACAGTGTACAAGTTTTAACGGCAAAAGTTAAAACCGACGTTAAATAGTTAGGGCCCGTATTGGAAAAATCACATCCATGTTAAAATAGTTCTTGACTGGCCACCTCTTCCGCTGTCTTCACCCGATTATCACGTTAGCCGAAGAGACGGGAGCGAGACCATCGTGAACCTTTTCTATGGGAAATATTATTTTTAGTCCGACTCCTGATATGCTGTCGTGATGTGTCGTTTTAATTGCAGAGCCATAAAGCACGAATACGGCCGTCCGGGCAGCGGCCATATATTTTTGCGCGCAAATTTATCATGCGAATTTATTTCTCAGAAATTGTAGCCGGTGGTGGATGGTGAAATATAGGGAACACCAGCACGCGGGTCTTACACAATCCTCACCGCTGTTGAGTATAGAATGCGAGCGTAGCAAAATAGACTTTATAAATTTATTAACGTTCTTCATTTAAAGGAAAAAAAGTATAAAAACATTATAAACTCGGTGACTATCTGCCACTTTACCAGTGCATTCGTTAGGTTAGGGTTCTAGTAAAAGAAATAGCGGAGCTTGAAAAACTATTCCAGAGTTCATCAGAATAATAATTTAAGTAAAAACGCGTGAACATGACATGTAAAGAGCTTCGTAACTCGTTCACTTTGACGCCTGTACTACGCTAACAATTAGAAACAGAACGTAAGCTTATCTACGATTTGATACGCTAACACGAAGCTGCCATGTCGAACTGATCGCGAACGAGCGCGTGCCGTTGCCGTGAACTCATGCATTCCCCGCCACTTCAAGCCCACTCCGGTAGCTGTGAACCTATGTCTATCTTTTGTTTATCCTGAGCGCAATCACATCCTGCAATTCAACCGCTGCGGACAAAGGCACCAGTGTGTTGAGATTTTCCGCAAACACTAAATATTGGTGGGTGATATAAATTAATCCACGCTCTTCCAGTACGAAGTGCCGTGCAGGCCAACGGACAGGCACGTAGCTTTGAGAGGTGAAAAATGAGCGACCTTGCCCGTGCTACGCCTAGGTTACCCCTCTGGAGGAATGCATGAGTGCCGTTAAATGTTCTAAGTTCGTGCATGTACCCGTGAATAACACGAGGAAGGTTGTCACTCACTGAATATTTTTTGCACTTATTTCTTCAAGTCGCGTGTAAGCACCCAGCGTAGACGTAGCTTGCACGACAGATGTCTACTCACAATCATCGCCTATCATCGGCGTCACGGTCCAAGCATTACTTTTCTGCTTCATATACTTTATGCATGCGCCGAGCAAAGCGAACACATAAAAACACACAAAAATGAGGAAGTGCGGGCACTGCAAGGGAGTGTGAGAACGGGCAATGAGCACTTGCGAGGGAGCTATGAACGCGAACACGGCTTATAGCGGGTACGTCGCAGCTAAATGTAAACAAGGTTATAGAAAAGAAACGCTGAGTCTTAGCCCAGAAAAAAAAAAAAAAAAAACATTTAAGAGTAGTTTAAGAGTCTCCTGGCTTAGCGCTTTTTTGTTTTCGTTCACGAAAGTTACTTAAATAATAAACACTAATTAGCTAACTTTTCATTGATTGACTTAAAGAAGAAGCGTCAATGTAAATGTTATAGATTTTCTCAAGAAACAGCTAGCTACGTTGTTTCCGTCAAGTTATAGTTTACATAATCTTTTTACCAGCAGAAAACGATACCTGGCTCCATAAAAAAGAGCTTCGTCGTGACGACAGCGATAATTCGAAGTTGCGAGAAGCTTACCTGATAAGAAAATCCGCTTTTCTGTGCAGTAAAGTCTCTGATGTGGGTTTGTGTATTCCATTTTTCGAGATCTACATCCTTTTAATTGACTTTCTTTCATTTTAGCAATTCAAAATTACCTCTTAGTCTTTACTTATTTAATTAATGAACTTTGGCGAACAAAACAATATCCAAGGTTACAACAACAGACCCTGAACAGCGCTGGTTTCTTGGGGCTAGGTCCACAGTATTTTAAGGCGAAAGCTTTGCTAGGCTCATGGAACGAAACTCTGTGCGAGGGAACTGTGCGCGTGATCTGTGGGTCGCGTCTATGCGCTGATGTGTCACTCGCAAATAGCGGACTTGTGAGGAGGGAGATTAAGAAACAAAACGATTGATGGTGATAGGTAATGAATCAACGTTACTAATAGGCATCGACAAAGTTAATGAATAATGCTGACGACTAATAATGATGATGATTAATAATTAATAAATGACCTGTAATGGCCAGTATGTTAAACTACAACTTGTAATGACTGCAACTGACTGGAAATAAGTGAAAATGCTTAGCGATGAGTAGTGATGACTACAATGACTATGCACTACTCATCATTACTGATAATGACTACGAAACGACCAATATCTCACACGACAACTTGTAATGTCCGCAAACTGATTGGAAATGAGTAAAAATGCTTAGCTATGAGTAGCGATGACTACAATGACTATAGCGTGACTCATTATGACTATAAAACGACCAATATATCAAGCGATGACTTGAAATGACCGCAACTGACTGGCAAAAAGTAAAAATGCTTAGTGACGTGAAGCAAATGATAGAAGGTGAAGGGTAGGTTTCCGCCGTTCTCTTCTTAAACGACATCTAAGAGACCTTCAATTCATTTAAAACCTTGGTTGCGTTTAGCCTGGACGCCCGGTATATAGACCGCATGTCACAGAAAAACACACCCTTTCTATTCGAAGAGCATAAAAAGCTGTAACGTAAGGTGCCCTTGTATGTGCATCTTGTGAAGATACTGCGCACTCATAAGCAAATAAAATTTCTCTCATACGATGCCTTTTACAAAAATCCATAAATTTTCATTCGTGTGCTTCACTGCCAACGAAGTTACAGACAATGTATGTACACTACTCTTGTTAATGTCTGAGTAAATCCAACCCATTTATTTATATCATGAGCGAGTTTTATTTCCCCAAGCTTCCACGACCTGCGTACCATTTGAAAGGGAGGAGCCACTGAGGTTATCTTTCTCTGCGGCAATCGCATCGGTGGACGTGGTTCCCTAGGTGTGCCTATACTGTCAACCTTGCATTAAATTATGACCGTAAATTATTTTCAGTATCCCTTTAGGGAGGCATTAAACTAATAGATAACAAAGAACCGCATCTGCAACTGGAGACCCAGTGCATTTGGCCGCCGCCCCCACTACTGAAATACCAGCATCTGGCAGTCTCGGGTAGTCACGGGTTAGGTTACGCTGAATTGCGGCAGGAGTGGGATGAAACAAAAGGAGACTGCAGCTTTGCCGATCCTCACCATAGTGTTTCCTTAAATGTGCTAGTGATGCTGTTTGCTGATACCTACAGGCTCGCACTCGAGTCGAGACATATCTCATAGCACTTTTACAGAGGCGAGCGTCAAATAAGGCAAGCACACTTTTCCCCGCCGCGTCAAGTTCACCCTGAGGAAGCCTGCTGATGTATCTGTTAGGAAGGGGGCTTTTACATCTTCGCTGTCCGACAGATCATCTTCAGAGGCTACGCAAGCGTTGTATACATTTCTATCGCATGACGTCGAGAAGATAGGCCTCAGATGTCGTTTTTACGATTATGCGACTATCCGAAGCAATCGATCGTCTCTTCGCGCGCAGTAGCTTCATGTGAATGGAAAATAAGCGATCTTCCTTTATGACTCGTCAGGTCGAGTGCTTGATCTAACCGAACGCATTCCAGCTCCGAAGCGGGAAAACGTTCCTTTATTAAATGCCTCGCTATCGTTTTTTTCACCCAATGGACAGCTCCTAAATAGCATTACCTACGTCTTACACTCGCTGAACAGGAGAGCCCCAGGCATCAAAATAGCGCCGTGTACAGTTACCGTGACCGTCATTAACAATGAGCTTTTTTTCGCCAAGCGCTCCGCCGCGGACTTTTATTTATTTATGAGGCGGCGCATAAGTCATCGCTTCACGCGTGGGTAATGGTGTCATCCTGCCGAGACACGTTTATCTAACGCTGGCTGCACACTTGCTAAATCGATTGTGCAATACCTCTTAGCCTCCTCTTTGCTTCTCCGTCAACAACACCACCCGGGCGCATCCTCTATTCCCACTGTTAGAGGGAACAAGAGCGTTTAATAGGAGACGAATGAGGCCGTCGTGCAGCTTAAGAAGCGACCGCGTGAATTATAAAAAGAACAGATGCACACACATTGGAGATCACTTTTAGTGGGTGTGTGCATAAATGCACTCAAGTGTCACGAATGGGCAATGCAGCTGTCTTTCTGGGTTTGGTGTTGATACATATAAAAATAACGCATCGTGAACTGACCATGTATATCTGTCGGGTCTAAAGTGTTTGAGTTTAAATAAACCCCATTAGTAAGTATTCGTCGCGCTTGTGAATGACAGAATAGATAAGAAGAGATGTAGTTTGAATTTTGTTTTTTTTTTTTTTTGCTCTTTCTTTGCCAAAGTAACCTGATTTACGTCAACGTGTAAAGTCTTTTTTTTTTTTTTCTGACAGACAAGGAAAATATGTGTGTTTGTGTGTACGCACCGGTTGGCGTAGCCGTAGCACTATGTTCTTCCATAGCACTAGCTTGAGCTGTGAGCAAGCTCCCATGGCATGTGGGGCGCCGCACGAGTCTGCGCCGTCTTCGTTGGCGGCGCTGGAACCGGGAGAAGACCTGCGAGCACAGAAGGAAGTGGCGGACAGTGAGCCCACTGAAATCGCTCAACCCACGTGTCACAAGAAATTGTTTACAAACGCATACGGAAAAGTTCGTTTCTGTATAGTAGTGCATCTTTTTTGCATACTCATTAAAATAAAAAAGACATCCTGTCAGCATACGATACGCACACATACACGCCAGGCTGGAACAGTATTCTGTGCACCATGAACACATTTCTCTGTTATAATATACAGATGCTCTATGAGAGGAATTCTTATGGCGACATGCAGAAAAATAAATAGAAAAGAAAAGCATTCGTCAAGGGTAAAAAAAAAAACAGAAGCCATTATTATTACTTTTCTTTTCTTTTGCCACGAGTCTTTTTTTTCTTTTTCAGCATTTCTTAACTGCCGTGCGCAGCTTTGATATCCTCGACGCGGTTAGACAAGGCCTATGTTTAAACAAGAAGAAATTAAAAAAAAATTTACAAACGCGATGTGTTTTGCAATACATTCAAGACAGGATCACCCACACTGGTGTATGCATGCTCAGTTTCCTTACGGAAATCCTTAGGAGCATAAATCCAGCTCTGGCTTATGACGACTACGTGGTGCAGATAATTTAGCGTCTCGGGCAGCCGTACGCACATATTCAATAAATTATGCAAAAACTCAGCGAACGTTCCACCTACAGCTGTCTGACCGACAGGATGAGCGATTGAGCTCTAACACACATCAGGTCGCAGCAACGGAAGGTGATTAAGACGAGAACACACTGATAGTACACGACCGCAATGACACTCGGGTGCAGCACCTTCAGCACAGGTCTCTTTCCAGCGCTTTATGCATCGTCGACAGGTGGTACTGACGTCTGACCTCAAGGAATGAACTTACGCTGTTCATGGTACTCTATCTCTGAACGACATGCGGAGGGCCATAGAGCTGGCCATGGCTGTGCCCCTGACATCAGCGGTCTAATGAAAACTTTGAGCAAGCAGCACTCAAAGATAATTCACCAATGGCTGGCTCTCTGGCTTTTTATACTGTCAGCTATCGTCACTGTTAACTACAGCTTCCGTTAACTATCACTTACGAGTTTGTGGTCGACTGCGTACCTTATAACAGGATTTTTTTTTTCTTTTTACCTCGAAAGGCGTCGTGAACTTGACATGGGCTAAGCAAACGCCGTTTCTATTGTTTCGTCTTGTCGCGCGGTGTTGGGGTATACAGGATTTTAGTTTTAAAGCTCGAACTTAATGGAGTGCTTAAGAGGAGCAATTGCTGACAGAAACTCTAGTCCACAACCTTTTGAAAGTAAACTCTAGTCCACAACCTTTTGAAAGTAAACTCTAGTACATAACCTTTTGAAAGTAAGCTCTAGTCCACAACTTTTGAAAGTACAACGGCATGAATCGAAACCGCCACCATCACCGGAATATTCTTATGCAGTCGCAGCCGGAGGAGAAGCGAGGGTCGCAGACCTTGACCCGGGGTCGACCATCGTGGAGCCTCCCATAAAGAGACTGCTGTTCGCGCTCGTGAAAACTGCGCGGTTTTATAATTCTAACAAACTTCGCTGCAGCCGGAAGTGCTTACATGCATACAAACGTGCGCAACAACAGACACAGGTCATGCACGGAAGTATGGAGGTCGCCGCGCATCCAGGTGTATTAAACCTATTGCGAGTACACAGCTATGTAGGGAGCATGTACAGTAGTAGTGACATACCGCATTTACTCGAGCGTAAGTCGACTGCCTTTTCAAAAATTCCAAGTTAGCGATCTTCGTCTCGCAATTCTGGAGCTGTGGTTTGAAATCTGTGGAAATAATACAGGCATATCTTCATGATGATCTATCAATTCATGTAACGCGTTAAAATGTTCGTATCGGAATCATGGCTGTCACTTTAGCAGCTGTGACAGCCTGAGGTGCGAAATAAAATGACCAGGTAATTAAGCGCCGTTGTAACTGGCTTGTAGATATATTTCATATGCCTTCTCCCACATCGTCACCCATCATGATCTTTTTTCTTCTCTCCTTCCCCTTCCCCTGTGCAGAGTAGCAGGCCAGATTTGAATTATTCGGGCCAACCTCTCTGCCTTTTCCTTTCAATAAATCCATCTATCTATCTATGTAACTCGTCACTTCCAAAATTCCGCCCCTAGTTTGATACCGCCACTACAGCTTCATTGACGTCGACGAATTATGATACGCGCAGAGCAAAGGCGAATGTTTCGTTGATGTGCGAGACAGTAATACATTTTCTTTTTTTGTCCTTCGCAGCCAAAATGAGCAAAAAGTGGACGTATACTGAGATTCAATTATGCTCATGTAGCTGTGCTAGGTTCTCAAACTGTCTGTGCTCAGCTAGCGTCTATTGATACTTGATTGTTTCTGTTATTTCACACGGGACTTTTCCCGGTTTATGCTCCTCTAACGGTACTGGTCTGCAGCAGAGGAATACTAGTTTGTCGAAGCAAAAAACAAAAATAAATGCTGCCGGTTGGAACAGCAGTTCTGCCATACATGGCATCACAGAGGCAGCACGACCACATCGCGATGGTCAAAAGCCTGAGTTGCTTTGGGACGTTAAACCCCATAAACCAAACCAACCAAACATCGCGATGGTTAGCTAACAAGCTAAGAAAGATGTGCGCCTCTATTTTCTTTTTGAAATCGTGCTTGTAGCTCGGTGAAAAAAGTCGTGGAGTGGTAATATCGAAGTTACAAGAGAATGAAACATAGATTTGATACTCTCTCTTTCTCTGTGTGTGTGTGTGCGAGAGAAAGGGAGAGGGAGAGATAGAGAAAGCGACAGGGAAAGACCGGGTGTAGGCATTTCTAGTAGTGTGATACGAAGCTTTCTTTGTATGCCCTATACTGGCCAAAGGACGATCTTCGCAACCTAGTGAAATCATAAAAAAAAATAGCTAAACATATTTTTTAGCTGTATTCATCATCATCGTCATCAGCCTGACTATACCCACTGCAGGGTGAAGGCCCTCCCATATTTCTCCAATTAACCCGGTTCTGTGCTAGCTGCATCCACTTGACCCCTTCGAAATTCTTAACCTCATTCGCCCACCCAACTTTCTGCCGCCCCCTGCTACGCTTTTCTTCCCTTGGAATCCAGTTTGTTACCCTAAGCGACCATCGGTTATCCTCTATTCGCAAAACATGTCCTGCCCATGCCCATTTCTTCTTCCTAATTTCCACTAGAATGTCGGTAACTAGAGTTATTTCTCTGACCCACTTTGCACGCTTCCTATCTCTTAATGTTACCCCTACCATTTTTCGTTCCATAGCCCTCTGGGTTGTCCTCAACTTAAGTAGAACTCTCTTGGTTAGCCTCCACGTTTCAGCCCCATAGGTGAGTACAGGTAAGATGCAACTGTTGTATACTTTCCTCTTGAGCGATAGCGGTAAGCTGCTAGTCATAATCTGTGAGTGCTTACCAAATGCGCTCCATCCCAATCTTATTCTTCTTTTTATTTTCTTTTCGTGGTCCAAATCTGCGGTTACTACCTGTCCTAAGTAGACATATTCGCCTACTACTTCCTAGCTGTATTATTAGAAGGCTATTAGAAGGCCGCGTGGCACGCCCGCCACGAAGCGATTAGTGCAGCTTCATGGATGCTGTTATAAATCTGTAGAAAAAGGAAAGCTATATTAGCGCGGCCGCAGCCGCACGCTGCTTGCTTTTTCAAGAAATCTTACTCAATGCCTTCTGATGTTATTATTGCAGACGTTGCCATCGTTTGAATTCGCTAAAGAGTACCCCTTTTTTATATCCAAGGGGTGGAAAATAAGTAGCGAAATACTATTCTTAATTGTTTCCGAATAAACTAGCTCAGTTATTTCTGCGTACAACTTTCCTTTAATTGCAATAACGTACATCTGCAACGGAGAAATATTAGCACAAGTGACTCATGACCGCAGCAGAAAAAATGTGAGACACGGCGTTGCTGATGCTCTGCGAGCGGATGGCGATAGCAGAAGGCGCATTCTATTCTGCAAAGTTAAGGTGGGCGGCATGCGAGGCTACCGCCCGAAGAAAAAAAAAAAGAACAAAAAAAAAAAACGGAAGTGAAGCCTGACACCATAACACAAAAACAAACAGCGTCACATGTTACAGCGCAGTAACGTGACGCTTTTTATTGATCTTCTCTATATTGCTTTCCTGTACGTCCTTCTTGTTGCTGATTCAGCGTCCATAAATTTCCAATGTTTTGAATCCCCGACCATGAGCCGAAGACCCAGTCAAATATAACCTCGGCACGCGGTGAACACAGCCAAACCCAGCAAGTGTGTGAGCGTGTTTTGTGAAGTGTTCGCGAGGAAACATCCATATCGATATACATGCGACTTGCCAGCCATGCTACTGCTGTTAGCTTATTGGATTATGTACTGGGTGGAATTTTAGTATTTTTTCTCATGGCTTACTTTCTTCGAGACGGCCGTGTGACAATATATTCGTATACCGCTATTTGTGCACTCTTTCATTCGAATTACGTGTTTGTATATTTGCACGATTGCCTACGAACAGAAATGCACTGGGCTCTTACGCCTGTTAACCCTTTAACCTCCAAGACCGAGCTCTATACTCGTCATTGGACGCTGTACCAATATTGTCATTGACAAGTCACACTCATTGAATATGATGCTGTTTTGTTTTCATTGCGAAATACTTGGTGGGCTCGTCTATTGGTTTTCCTTTCGGTGTTATGTTTTGCCCTCTTGAAGCGCGTCCTAATTATCAACGGTTATTAAAAAAAATGTCAGTAACCTAGCACAATGCCGATGCGAGCGATGTTCCTTTTAACGCGCCGTTTCTTGCTACAGTCAGGACAGTGGCAATGATAACGACATATAATATGTCCCCGTGGGTGGCGTTAACACAGTTCTTTAATACGAGCTAGACTCTGACGCCGACCATCGTAAGGAGCAACGCTTAGTATCTGATGTTTTTCTTACGGTGCGTCTGCTCAAACAAATCCTTCGCGGTTTCATCTTTTGCATGCATTGAGGGAAAGCTTCCCGAAAAATGGCTTTTCGTGTTTGTAAAAATTACGAACGTATAAAACATAGATTTTCAGAAAAAGACCGAAGCGAGAAAAAAAAAGTATTCGGCAAAAAAAAAAAAGGGGGGGGGGGGCGGAAATAGTGTATTTTTCTTCCTAAGAATAACCATAGGGCTAAGAGGGTTAACAAAGCCTTCTTTCCATGCAGTATACCTGCTAGACCAGAAACAGCCAAATATACAAATGCATGCTTATAGAACCGAACCGTCAACATATCGCTCTATAGAAAGAGAAAGCAACCAGACAACCTTTACGCAATTGTGTTGCGCACAACGATACGTGACAACAAACGAAACTAGGGTCTGAAGACTAATACTAATTTTTTCCAGTTCGATTCTATGGCGTGTTACACTGGCCGTTCAGGGAGAAGAAATCGCATTAACGTGTAAGAAAATTGTAACGGAGTCAAATAATTATGTGCGCTTGCACTCACGTGTACAAGAAAGGCATGCTGCTGCGTGACTGTCTGTCCAGTTGTAATCTGTGTACGCATCTATACATATAACGCAACACTTAACCAGTGCACGACGACTGCCGGCACTAAAATTCCCAAGTTCACGTAGGCTATCACAGCGGTTGAAATTCTGAAATGTGTTTACACCAACCGCGGATGCCAAGCGGGCTGGGTTCGACCTTGGTGAGACTTTTAGCAACAGCAGCTGTTACCAGTGCGCGTCTGGCTACAACACCGTAGCTGCTGGCGCAGCAAGGGTTCTGCCACCAAGTAAACGTGTGCTTCCGTTAGGTCGCCAAATGCCTACTTTTTGCTTTTGTTTCTTTTTTCTCGGCGGAAGCTTGACGAGGAGTTCCCACGCTCAATGTTGCGCCACATCTCCGCGCGAGTGTTTCATCCTGAATAAGGTTAATTAACTGGGGCATATAAACGCCCTCTCCGCTGTTTTGGTTAACTCAGTTACCTCCATGTGATCACAACCTGTGCTAGTCTGGTGATGATGAGGCAGCCATATTTCTTTCAGCAAGATTCCGAGCAATATTTTTTCTCGATGTCGGCGATAATAAAAGGAGCGAGATCGTCCAGGAGCGCGAACAGGAAATGAAAAATAAAAGTGATAAGCAGGGGGCGAATGCACGCACACACGCACGCACACACACACACACACACACACACACACACACACACACACACACACACACACACACACACACACACACACACACACACACACACACACACACACACACACACACACACACACATATATATATATATATATATATATATATATATATATATATATAGGTGTGGGGGGGGGGGGGGGGGGGGCATATTTTCAGCCGTGGCGCGGGGCGCCCGTCCAGATAATCAAATGTTCTGTCTTCGTTACGGAATAATTTAGTCATTGACTGTTATTTCCTAATATAGACAAGAAAATGAAAAAATTACGTCGCTGCGTGGAAAAAAAAAAAAAACGAGTGTGTCCCTTCTCATTTTTGGCGTAGAAAGAAACGGTCCAGGAAAACATGGCCTACGGAAGAAAGGTCCCGAAAGAACTAGCCGGTTCTTCCAGGAGAAAAAAAGAATATCGAAGGAACAATTTTGTACAAGAAATTTAAGAATAGACTGTATGTTGAACATAATGCAGAACACCTTCTCTTTTGTTTCTCTTTTGCTCGGCCTCGGACCATCTTCTGTCTATGGTTCCGAAAATAGTCTTCAAAACTATATGGTCTAGTGGACGTATAGCCCACTCCAAGGTTCGGTAGGCAACCGCTTAAAGTAGAGTGACGTAATTTGTACAAGTTTGAGCAGATGTTGACAACTGTTGCATTGCAAGCGATGCACTGGTTTCCATTTTCACGCTCACCAATGTTTTCCACTTTACGATATAATATATTTGATTATATTGCGGTCGCGTGACATTTGGCGATGACAGTATTCACATTTCAAGATTTCAATTCCTAAAGCACCTTTTCTTTCTTTTCTTTTTTTCAGGTACACCATTTTACACGGTGCTCCGACTCAGTTGCTTCCGTTCTTGTAAAACCGGGCGCTCTGATACCTTTAAAATTTTAGGGCCAATTTTTCCTTTTTTTTTTTTTTTTTTTTTTTTTACCCGGGGATAATTATTTCGGAACCATTGGCCATTCCGGCTGGGGTTCTTTTTTCCGCGACTATTTTTCCGAAACCCTTTCCTTGTTACCTATTAAAAGAAGTGCAGTCCCAGTGAGTCGGCAGATAGGGTCGGCTGAGCGAATATTAAAGCACACAGAAAGGCTCATAACTTGGCGTGCATTTCCAATACGCAGAGAACTCTCGTAGTGGCTAGACCGACATATGCGGCAGATGTTGTTACTCCTGCGGTATATAGAGGATCAGTAGCTGGCCACATTTCATGTGAAAATGACATATTCGTGTATGTCTATTAGATGCATCGCCCCATGAACGGAGCTTCTCGCATTTAAAAAAGGCAAATGTGTCACAGACATCTTTTTTTTTTCTTTCGGAAGCACACCCCTCTGCAATGTGCGCTTATACAATCCGACCAGGTCTCCTTTGTTTACGCAGTGTGCAGGGAATAACCCACTGAATTTTCTTCATGAAACCCGTACTGTCTACCCGCACAGCTTCCGGCATAGAGTGAGTAATTGTTTCTAAGCTCTTGAAGCCAACTTCATGCATTTCAGGCGACGCCTTTCTCAGTGTTCGCGTTTGCTCTCTGCGACAGAGGTGGGAGCGCTTTGTTCTTCTCTCTTTATTCTTGCCACCTGCGACGCCAGCTCTTGCCGTTGTTGAGGCAGCAATTTGCACACGGCGCACTTTGTTACTCTATGAATAGATATTACCTGGCCCTATATAGCGAAGGCTTCTCGTGCACTTACTTTCGCGCGTGTAGTGTGTTTGCGAAAAGTAAAACGGAGCTCCGTACTGGCAGCGTGGCTTACCCACTGTCATAGACTAGCACACCTGCGGCATCGGATGTTCTCTTTTGTGCCCCTTTTGATGCATCATGACATAATCAACCTGTTCAGTCGACCCTCGCCGACCGCCAACGAATGCTAACAATGCTATAACGCCTCGGGCGACGAATTTACTCGCAAAGTCAGTTGAGATCAAGCATCGGGGCTGCGTTCGCGTAATCGCCCACCCATGTGCTACGCTGATGCCACCGCCAAACGTGCTTTTTAAGAGAACATTCTCGGTGGGGATGTCTACGATAACCAGTCGGGTGTTACGCACTTGCAGTGTGAACGAAGACGCCTTGAATGGCTCTTTTTTTTTAGAAACGCACAGACCACATGTTCGCAAATTACGTACTGTGGCCGTTCTATTGGCGATACAATTCTGGGTATTAAAGAAGGGATAGCTGGAAGCTTCTTAATAAATAACACAGATTTTAACCACCATTTCGAGCACGCACATGCTGCTGTTTGTTAAGAAGGATATTTTTTTTTTTTTTTTTTTTTTTTTTAGGACGTATCGGCTAAAAAATGCAGAGATTTATATTTGGGGCACTCCGCCCTTAACGGGGTGACGTGGCAGCGCTATTGGCTCCCGTATGCGTATCCTCTTTCGCATATACATACACTTTGTTACTCGCTTTATCACTAGTTCCTTAAGCGCCCTTATTATTTCACACATACATATCGACACACACTAATGAGCTACCGTGCATAATTATGATGTCCGGCTAAAACCAAGCCGTGCGAACGTGACTGCGTGGCATAGGGACACCGTGTCCGACTCGGTATCCAAGGGTGCCGGGTTAAATTCTCATTTCACTCTCCCATCTCAAAGGAGCTACCCAAGAAGACAGCTTCTGCCAACTCGGCCATTTCATTCGGTCTCGTGACGTCATGCAACCCATCGACCAATCAGAGCCCGGGCATGTCGCCTGGCAACTACCAACTGCCAGAGGCATACCCGTGATATTTCTCTCACAAAGCCGACGCCGGATTTTCTGTAGAACGGGTCCTTTAACTATATCGCTTTAAATGGTTAAAGTGATTGCGCGTACAATCAGCGATGTACTACGCTGTTGACATTGACTGATATGTATCCGTGTGATCGTGTGAGTAATCAGCACTTTCCTAAGCGCAGCAGCGCGTGTACCAAATCGCAGTGGCAAACGCCTGATCTTAGCAGGATTTCCCTAATCTCATAAGCATAGGCCTAATCATAATCAGTAGTTGCTTTACCACTCCGACGGCAGTAAGAGTGCGCCTGCGGCGGAGCTCTATTTATTCTGTGCAACTGAGGCTGTTCCTTACAGGTCTTTAGTTTCGCACAGTTTTCCTCCCGCTGTCGCGCTTGAGTAACGAGCCGCGTTCGACTGCATACTGTCCGTGACCTTGGTGCTCAGCTGCGTCCACCGCTTCCCGGCGGCAAGCATGAGACGCAAATGGAGACAGCCCCTTGATTTACGGTGTCGAAGCGTGCGCACTACCGCCAGCCAGTGCAAACGTGCAATTTCTCAAATTTCCCTGGTCAAACCGCAGTTTCAAGGGCTGAAAGCGTGCACAGAGATAAAGCAAAAAGAAGCACTCGCAGCAGCAGCAGCAGAAGGAACAAGATATTCAAAAGGAAACTCTGCACGAAGTGTGGACTCAGTCGCGCGTTGTAGGCTGTACTTCTTGCTTATTCTTCTCCCTCCTCTCCCACCAGCTGCCCTTACTACAAACGTGCCGGACGCGCGCCGCTTTCACGGCGAAGGCCATACACACGGCATTGACATACTCACAGCTCGTAGCGACGTGGACACTAATCAGCATACGAAAGCCACCAGACCGGAGATGTCCTGATACGTGCTCGTGTGGGGCAACCACAATGTGAGCCCCTCGGATCTGTATGCTGTCCGGTCGCTCACGGTTGCGCGGTTTATTTGGCAGCATTTAACGGTTGACGTAACACCGGATTCGAGCACTGACGAGCTTCCGCCTTGCGATTGGCCGCGGCAGCTCCAGCCTTACAGATGGGCGGAGAGAGCACAATGTCATCTCGTACAAGACACATAGGATTGCATTCCAAGCTGAAACTGAGAACGGAATATACGAAGGTTTGCACCGGGAGACAGCAACGAAGAGGGGCCTTGGCCACGCCTCACACTCAATGGGCTTGATAACCACGTGCTTTGAGCTTCATCTTCACGTGCTTTTAGACTTCGCGGCAGCCGCAATCGAGAGCCGATTGCGAACCGAACGCATTGCTTTCATCTAAGCACCTAAAGCATCGTGGTTTTTGTGCAAATGTGTATTTTATACGCAAGGTGCTCGAAGAAAACAATTTTGCATCGGTCGGCGAAATGTCATTATCCACGTTACCCTTTTTTCCTTGCTGTTGTTCAGTCCTTGAACGCGTTGGTCAACTAGCAGTCCGTTAGCACGGCTTTAGCTCATCTGTTTTCTTAATCTGCGGTCACTCGTTCCGAACCGAAACGGCTGGAAGGGCCAAATGGGTTCATTTATTGGTGACAATTATGTTATCGCCCTGGTAGAAAGAAGAACCCAGCGTTAAGGAAACATAGGGAAAAGACGAGGACAGCACATGCTTCTTTGCTCTGCATTGTTTAAACGCCACGTTCTTCGTTACCTCATAATGTTCGACCATGCAATCGATCCCAGAACATGCCTTGTTAATGTTACCGGAGTTTTATAGGTCAATCAAAATTCAGTCATTACTACCTGATTGACTCCTTGAGAAAAAATAACCATTGCCCTCTTAAGGCAAAGGAGCAACAGTTAGGGCTACTTGCTCCCTCCACGGACTTACTGTTCTTCGCGAGCTCAGGGTGGCGCAAAAATGCCTATTTAATACAAATGGAGCTGCATGGAGTTGCAAAAACACTGGTGCGCTTAAATCTGGAGTCACTACGCTGGACTAGTGCCGGTAAGACCAGTTTTGATGGTCCGAATGCACCGATCTATACAAATGCACAAAGCTGTTCGTGCGAATATCCGATCTTCATTGAGAATCGCAGGCTATCCGATCATGGCAGGCAAAGCTAGTGCTTTGTTACATTAAACTCCCACGTCAATCGCAGGTGTTCCAAGCGAGCTACTGTGAGGTCAACTTGAGATCCTGAACTGTTGCGGCTAGAGCTAATTTTGTAACATGCCCTGACATTTTCTCTTTTGTTGAGCTTAACGTCCCAAAGCAGCGCATGAACTATAGCATGCCATGGTTGAGGGCTGTGGATAAAATCAGATCACCCGGAGCTCTTTAACTGGCACTGATATCGCACAGCACACGAGCATCTTTTGAGTTGTGCTTACATAGAAATTTTAGCCGTCGCGGCTACAATACCAATCGCGGCTACTGCTCAGCACCCTAACGCTAAACCATTAAGCTAGTGGGATCGGTATTTAGCGGATTTAAAGAGTGTAGAAACTGGAACCGGCGCAGCGCGAAGATGTATCTCCATCGCCGACACAGCCGTCGCCACCTGCTTGAGAAGATGCTTCCTCGCAGCTTACCATCAGAGGCGTGCAATCGTCACGATCTCCAAAGGCGCGCGAAGCGGAAAAAGCACTGTTTGCTTGTGTGCTTCGTATTCTGTCAGTTCCGTCTTCGATGCGCGGCTAAGCTATCGAGCGGACGGCGGAAGCGTGTTCTAATTTCCGCGTTGAACGCAACGAGAAGCGCAAAACGCGCGGATATTTGGGATCCAGGTTAAGGACAAGGGTGTGGGCAGCCGGCCGACTGGCCGGCAAATCCCCCTTCCTCCCCATGTTTGCACAGACCCCGATATGGCCGCGCGCGCGGTTAATTAAAAGAAAAGGGTTTCTAGGCTATGTTGCGCGGATGTTGTTTGCTTCGTCGCCCCGCAACGTGCTGTTATTGCCCCTTTCTTTGCTTGAGGCTGCTCGCACGCGCCGTTGATAAGATCAGCGGTTAAAGAAAAGGACGGCGCGTTACTTGAAGCGCGTTGCCGAATCGTTGCGCATGGCGACCTTGGACGCTATGCAAGATGCCCCGAGTTCTGCGCTCGCCCTAGTCTATCCGAGCTTACGCGACAGCAGTCACTGAACGTAGAAAGCGCTAAAAATAACTGACAATCAAATGCCGAAGTAAAGCCCCGTGAGCGCACCTTGTGCGTGCTACTTATTGATATCAACACAACATCGGAAACCGCAATACCATGACTTACCCAATATGTATCTTCGCACTCGCTGGAAGCCGCTTGCAACGTCTGTTTCGGGTGCGTCAAGGGCGTGCAACCTCTTTCGAGTGTTATCTGTACATCCACACTCGAATGCGAGCAGTGCACCCGCGGGGCGTTCTCGCGTCAACCCTTTCCCTTCATTCGGATACGTTAAATGATAACGCATAATATTAAGATTATATATTATACACTTATAGGTGTTGTAGGTTTAAAATTAAGCAAGCGTTGATGTAGAACGAACCGTAAGGCGAATGCCGAACAGTTACCACTTTCATCCGCTAGTGGCGGCAACGAGCTCCAGCTTGCAGGCGGCCAAGTCGAGCGCGTACAGAACACACGAAGCATCTTGTACGATGAGTTGCCACCGGAGGCGCTGCTGTGCCATTCCCTTTGGTGTCCTCCGATAAGAAGACTCTGGACATTTCTAGGGATGCTTCCTTTGTTCCCTTCCTTTTATATCATTGCGATAAGCTGTCTTCAGTCCCCTTCGCGATGCAAGGATATTCTATTACTAGCGGTACGAAATAGTAGGCCATTTTTACGCCCAATGCACTTTCAATAGAAAAAAAAAAAGAAAAAAAGAAACGCTTCCTGGCAAAACCAGGTGCTCGTGTACTGAAACTGCGCACAGAGGGGGAGTTTAGTCGTTAGAACCCTTTGTGAACACCTTGCATGTAATGCATGCTTGTCAAAACTTTTCACAATGAAGCCGATTTACTCGTATTAATTGCGACACCGAATGAAACTAATCAGTTTTCTTGGTAATAGGATGGTAGTGCCATCTATTGGAGTTGCAGTGGATAGACATTCACTAAGCAGCGACAGCAATGTTTCGCACTGTCAAGAATCGTCACCGTTGTTCGGGCGACCACGCACGCTGACAGGTATGACATGACAGTTGGATAAGCGCCTCTTAAATTTCCACGGTCAAGATTACGGCTTTGCTGTAGACGGTTAAGCACGTTGGGCATGGCCCAATCGTAGCATGTACAGTCGTTTGGGAGCGCATGCGTCCTGGTTCTTGAAGAAAAAAAAAGTGTATATTACCTGTGCTTTTTTCGAATAAACTTCAGTTGTTAGTCAGCGCTTGTCCGTTATTCTCCCTTCTCTGTTTGTCCCAAGTAGCCGCGCTGTTTTTGTGATCTTGCAATGCACCAACTAGCTCAGATTTCCGTTCTTCTGCATGTACAGTCTTAATCAAAAGTCCTGATACCAAAGGATTTTTGTTTTGACCGCAAAATGGCGCCGTCACACCATCATTGAAGGCTAAATGGCATTTAAAATCCTAGGAAGTGATTTCGTATCACACCAAGAAAGTGTCTCATAGCACATCGCAACCCTTTAGTCTTCAACGGCTCAGTGACGGCTCCATTTTGGGGCTGAGACGAAAATTTTTTGGTTTCAGGACTTTTGATCAAGACTGTACATGTATAACATTTCCACGCCACGTCCGAGGCTTGAGTCATGGTTTCAAATTACAGGCGAATTCGGGCGAAACTTTTCAATTTTCAAAGCACCCGAGTTCAAGTCGGGACTATCATGGCGGGCGCAGCGGCTTCGAGCGGCGGCAAATGTAGGTGGGACCGGACGGTTGAATTGCAGCGTCATTTTCACCTGCCGAAATCGCTGTTGTACTGGCTGTGAGACGAGCTAGACGACAACTACGTGGTGGAGAGCATTCGCTCACAGAAACGTACTTAGATAAGAGACGGTTGGAAAACTGCGCGGTGCGCAGTGGGCCCGAACCAGCCCAAACGATCGTCTATATGACGTCAGGAGTTTAACGAAATTTGAGGCACTGCATAAGTTTGAGGCACTGCATAATTTGAGGTCTTAAGTTTCACTTTTTTTTTTTCGTCAGAGGTCGAACTCCACGCGCTCTGTCGCCGCAACGATTATTACGGCGCGCACTGCTTTAAGGTAACGCAGGAGGGTCGGCGAAGCGATGTGCGAGGACCGCCTCTGATAGCTGGCTTGCGAAACCAGAAAGAAAGGGAGGCACGAAAAAGAAAGAGGTCAATGCTCAAGGCTGCCGCCTAAAGTTTCAGAACGCGAGGTTTTCATGCAAATGTTAATCGTCGCCATTAATTCTATCGCGCTGAAATGTGAGGCCTGAATGAAGATGCCGTAAACCGGGTCGAGCGTATGTAGTCAAGGTCGGATCGCGTACGTTACTGGTGCAAGGTCGAAACGAGACAAATAAAGAAAGAAAAAGGAAGAATGAATGGGCTTTAAACAAGAGCAGGGAAGGAGCGGATGCATTACATCGACTTTTCAGAGACCGCGTCGTAAGCTGAACTGGGTCTCGGCTTCGGCCTATCTCGCCGATCTAACTAGGTGGCCGCGCAGTGTTGTTTACTGCACGACCGAGCAAACAACACTCCCTCGCTCTGCGAGGACGATGCCATTCCCTGTTAGCTCGCTGGCCTCGCTATGCTCCACGCACAACAAAAAAAAAAAAAAAAAAAAAAAAAAGACTACAAAATGCGCGTTTTCTCCGCACTTCCGTCGATGTTTACGGTGTATCAACGCCACAAAACAGCACGAGCTGACGCGCACATGTGTGTAAATACATACAAGAAGAAGCAGTATCCTGGGTATCAATTTTGCTGTCATGTGGAAAACAATTACGCCCCAGGGTTCTTTTTTGTATGACTTTTGGTCTAGAAACAAGGTCTTTTCGAGGCCCTTTTGAACTTCGGTGCAGGAATAAATTTGCGTTTGGTTTTTGAGGTCGAAATAAAAGCGTCTCTTTATTCTGGTCGCACCTGCACCTGTGGAGTTTAGGTGGAGTAAATGTTGTATATATATATATATATATATATATATATATATATATATATATATATATATATATATATATATATATATATATATATATATATATATATATATATATATATATATATATATGTATATGTATATATACACACACATTCATACTCGATTCTAAGGTGCACCTGTTTATTTTACCGAAGTTTCTTTCTGTTATAGTTCATGTTTTCAAGACGGAATCCTTTTTAGCGTCACACAGCGATCACTCCCAAAAAAAAAACCCCAGTCTACATCTGCCAAAACACTGCGCAACTTGCAAGTCTCAACCGATGTTCACCAATATAACGATATTAGGCAGAAGTCCGTGACACTGACACGCGAACTGTTGGAAGCCTTTTATCTAAGACAAAACGGCTGATAAGTGTATCAGCGACACGTCTGTGTGCGTGAAATAAATGAGCGTTTCTTGACCGCACATGCGTAAGAAGAGGAGCTGTGATATAATGATCGAATGATTAATAATATATATATATATATATATATATATATATATATATATATATATATATATATATATAAACAGTTCTAAGTTAGCACCTGTCTTGTCCCTTGTGTGTTGCGCTAAAGAGAATTCCACCTTGAAAACCTTTATTCTTAAAAAATTCCCTAAAATGGCATGCGTGTTAGAATCGAAGTGCGGAAATAAAAGAAAAAAAAAAGATGGATACGCACCTCTTCCTTTAAGGATATGTTGCGACATCGTTAATGACTCCTGTTTACCAGCTCCCCTTGTGGAACGTCGTTCAATGTACACGCGCTTTACAATTAGCTTAATCAGCAGTCTCTTATTTGTGGTTACACGCACTCATTTCATACATAGGGTCGTGAAGGAACATAATAGTATATGAAAGACCACCCGTCATAGATAAGAATTCCCGCTTTAACAAAACCGTATGAACGTGTCTGCGTGGCCTTAGTGTAGCCTGTCTAGATCAGAATCAGGGAACCTGGGATGACTGTATTCCTATCTTACCCTCCCATCTCAAAGGTAGAGCCCAGTTTGGCAGCGCCTACCAACGCGGCCATGTCATGTAGTCTAGTGACGTCACACAACCCGACGACCAATCAGCGCAATCACCTGCCAACTGCCACCTGTCAGAGCACCTGTCGTGATTTTTCGCTCACAACGCCGACAACGCCGGCGCCGCGTATTCTGGATAACAGGGACTTTAACGTCATCGCGTTAAAAACTGCATCAGCAACGTACTTTTTAACGCCATAGTGATAAATACCCCTTTCTGCGGAAAATCTGGCATTTTCGGCGGCATGAGCAAGAAATAACGGGCATGGCTCTGGTAGGTGGTATTCGGCAGGTGACATGGCCGAGCAGTGGTTCTTCGATGGATTGTGCGGCGTTACGAGATCACACGATATCACAGAGTTGGGAGAAGCTGCCAACTCGGGTTGTCCGTTTGTGGTAGGGAAGTGTAAGGATAATCAATCTTCCGGGGCTCTTGCATGTGGTGTCATGTATGTACAGTGTCAATGACACTTAACGGGAACACGGCTCCGGACGCTAAGAAGCACCACATCGGGGTCTTCGTATTCGTACGCCACTCTGCACTGACTCGTGAGTAGGCTATGTGCAATTTCGCAGACCAGGTGCGTGGACACGCGGAGCCGTGTTCCCGCTAAGTGTGATTTAAACTGTACGCTATACGATTGTTTAGGCCACGTAGGCACATTCGTGCGGCTTGGAGTTTTATATCTGTGTCGCGTGGTTGCTTACTACCGGTAGCTGGATAATATAGCTTAGTACTGTATATGCCAATAAGATTGTGCCAGCTATTAGATGCATAAATTAAGGGGTTAGTAATTAGGCAAGCAGAGACCACATATGCACGAACGAGGACACTTAATACGCCGCAGACGGAAGCCAATAACGGTATCGCGTCCGATGCACTTAAAAGTGGAGCTTAAGCTTCCTGCATTATTTTTTTTTTCCTTTACATGCAGAATAAGTACGCGTTACAATCGAGAGCGTTATAATCTAATAAATGCGGTATTTGTGTAATCAGTGCTTTGTAAAAGTGTCAGTGCTTTATAACGGAGCTCTAGTAAAGCGCCCTGTTAGGAGGCAAGTGTTTTAAATAGGAACTAATAAGGTAGTAAAAAGTCGGTGCTCGCCATCTGCCAGCAGTTGTTCGGATTGCTTAATGAACTTATAGTTTCGTTTCATGAAATTTGTCGGTTTTTCTCTTTTTTTTTTTTTTCATTCAGTGGCGCCTGTTACAGACAATCAAAGCAGTCTTCACTACAACGGCGGTTGCAGTAGCATTCCGCATCATTGCTGTGATTAAAGGGATATTAAATGCAGTGATTGTCGAGCTTGAAGAAGTCTATATCTGTGTAGATGATCGCGAAGATTAGAAAGCCAGAAAGGAGCGCAGCATTACTGACGAGTATTTCCGCGATAGCTGTAAAATTGAAGCCGGTTTCATAACCGTTTTCGGGCATAGATATTCCAAAGACCGGGAATTACTTTTCGCAGGAATCTTCCTCCTGTTGATGGGCGTTGATCTCAGATGCAAGTGACGTGTCCGCCAGACATCCTTAAATAATCTGAGACGAGGTCTGTGTCTAAAGGTCTGTGTCTGTGCCCTGCATATGCATTAGCAGCGTCTGTACAACGGTGAAGTACAAAACGAATTACCACATTTTTACATAAGCACTCGTTCGTAGAATTTAGTTTGGTTTGGTTTGTGGGGTTGAACGTCCCAAAGTGACACAGGGGAGACGCTGTAGCGGAGGACTCCGGAAATTTCGACCACCTGGGGTTCTTTAACATGCACTGACATCGCACAGCACACGGGCGCCTTGCTTTTCGCCTCTACTGAAAAGCGGTCGTCGAGGCCGGGATTCGATCCCATGTCCTTGGGAACAGTAGTCGAGCACCCTAACCACTGCGCTAACCCGGCGGGGCGTAGAATTTAAGTATTATCAACGGAGGGCATGCCAGTCTGCATGACCCAGAAGACTGTACGCTTCTCGAACACAAAACTGGGCAGCTACAACCATGTGAAAGAGAGACAGGGATATAGCTGGAGAGGGGAGCGAGGTGGTGGTAGGGGGGTTCCGGGTTAGCTCCTTCTCTTTCGCTTCGGAAACCATGAGCCGGCGTCGGCCAGTCTAGCGTCCTGCATATTTCCCGTCCTGAACCCGGCGTCTCTGGCGTCCCCTCCGCCGTCGTCGCTTTTTTGGTGGCCGGCCTAATCCGTTCCGTTCTGGCAACGATCGCCGCGGCAACCGGACCACGCGCAACCCACCGCGGCACGGAAAGGCAGAAACAGGTCTCCGCAAGGAACCATCAGTGGCTGCAGTGGCTGCGGCGCAAGCACTACTCCCCTGGCGAACGTAAACGGATAGACGCCGCGCCTATGCAAATGCGCGGCCCAGCAGCCGGAACGCGCGCAATAACCAAACACGCGCGCGCGCCGATGGAAGAAGGGACGGCTCGCGCCGTCCTTCGTCGCATCCGCCAGCCGCAGTTAATCGGCGTGAGGATCTAACGGACGGAGATGCACTGCTGCCTCGACGTTGCAGCGCGTGCCCATTTCGGCCACCTGTCCGGCGTGCTGCGAGCACTTGAAATCATGCGAGATTTGTTGATTCGCGATAAAGTGCTTGTACATGAAGGGGAAGGAGGTTAAGACAGTAGAAAGGTTTATTTGCAAGGACAGGCGAAGGGATTGACCCGAACCGTGATTATCCGGCCTTCCGCTCCGATCCTGGTGGAGAAGTAAAAAGGAAAGAAGGGGGTCGTGGCGGATGACGATGAGGGTGGGAGAGGTAAGAACGCATAGAAACACATCACCGGTTTGCTTGATCGTAGCCGTGAGCTGAGAACTGCACTGCGTACGAAGCGAAGTAAAGTCTCAATTCTTTCGAGAAATAGGCAAGCTTTTGGCCAGTGTAAGGTCATACGACGATGGCCTTGAAACAACGAAGAGGCCACCACCAGCCACTCGAGGCGCGTAGAAAGGGCAAATTGCGAGTATGCAAAAGAGAGAGGCAATGGTTGCGTAAAGCTTGCACATCATGCTCCCTTCAAAAGTGATTTTTTCTTCGAAAAGTGGCGAAATGAAGATCAAATATTTATGTTGTCGGCAGGGGCACTGACTCAAGAGATGTGCGAACCATATTCTTGTATTTCCAGCAGCTGGTCATTCTTCCACTATAGGCATCTCAAAATCACCGAGGACAGTACTTTCGCGTAAATTGTTAACAATAACAACAGTCTACTGGACACAGTTATAATTATTATGGGCAGCCATAAACTGAAACTAACACTGAAAATAAATTAAGCCGAGCTTCGCCGCCTGGTGGTTTAATGAAAGCACTTAAACCTGTATCGACCAAATAGCGCGCAACGTACTGCATGCGGTAAAGGAAAGGGGAGGGGAAAGGTCAGTTTTTGCGTAGAAACGAATGCAAGTGTTTAGCTAATCGCCCTTTTATCACACTGTCAAGTTATGCAGGAACCGCCGTAAAGCGGCGCCAGGTGACGGTGATAGGCATACGTTTATAAATTAGTGACCCGTTTTAAAGTATTATGGTTTCCATTGCCCATGAAGCGTATATAAGAACTATATATGATTTTTTACCAGTTTATAATATTTGCTTTAGAAACTACAAGCGATAGCCTTTGCGTATGTTTTACAGCAAGAGAGACATTATCTACGTTAAAGATTATTTGACAATTAAGTAAAACTAATAAATTTTTCTTACATTTGATATTAAGGGGCATTGTTACACTGCTAAATTGAAGGCCGTCAACGTCAAAGGTGAGCGCCGGTTTTAAATTTTCCTAATATACACTCTGGTTTGGAATCATCGAGCGTCAAAAGTAACCATTTGAAAGGGTATAACTGACTTTGCTTTTCGGCATTACACAGTCATAAAATGGCGTCTATCGCCTTTATTACATATGCTTCAAATACAAGCGCCGTTTAGTAATTTGATAATATTGAACAAGTTAACATGGTTTTGGCGATGTTACCTAGCGTCACGACGTAATTATTTAATGCGGGGAAGCCAACTCAACGAGCTCTTAGAGGTTCATTTTTCGAACCACATGACCATTAAGGCAGTTTAAAAACGGGGCTCAATTTTCATGTCGCCGGCTTTAAATTTCGTAATATAATATGTTTTCTTCAAATCAAATGTATAGCGGATCAGGTAATTTTAGCTAATTTATCGTCTAATCATCAAGCGCTACACTGGCACATCTCACCGTCGCATTTGTTTATTCAGAGAGCCTTCACGTGTCTATTTCTGGCAGCCTAGAAGTCAAACAATCAAGGGACAGCTTCGACAGAAGGTGTCCCAATGCTTTCTCAATGAAGCCGTTATTACTTTCCAGGAAACGTAGCTTAGTCTTTGCTGGGACAATTATAGCAATTGTTGTAATAAAATCAAACAGAGAGCCAAATTTTCCCTGCATTTTAATTTTCACGCATAGACAGCATTCCCTAGAGATGCCAAATGCAAGGGCAGAGGTACATGCTTAATACATATAGAAAGACGCGCGTTAGATGAAGGCCTCTTCAAATGCCAAATCAGCAGAACTTAAGATGGTTAAACCTCCCGACGGCCTGTGCGATAGCGTACGCGTATGTAAGGAGTATTTCAGTGCCTTCGTTTATATTCAACGTTCCTTTAAACATAGTGCTATGGGCAGATTTCTTAATAGGTTTGAAATAACGCAACTCGATATGACCGCTTGCTTTCTTTTTAAGGCGTGTCTACCAGGAGGGGCAAACATGCAGTTGCAAACTTTCCGGCGGCATCGCATGACTCCCTTTTATTACAGATTAGCGCCGCTTGCAACAAAGCATGATTAAAGATTCGGCTTGAAGGAAGCTAGCGTTTAAGGTTATTATGCCTACTCGCAAAAATGTTTTCTTCAAAGCAACATATTTAAATGTATGCGCTTCTACGGGGGCTATCGAAAAGAAGTGCATTTGGTTCGTTATGTTTTCGAGTTAGTGCAAAATAGATTTTTGTTTTGTTTCATAATAGCGCTGAACTGTGCTTTTGCACTGTGCTTTTGAAACGTGACAAAACCTTCATTTTTCCTATAGCCTATATATCGCTTCGAGACGTGAAGTCGCACAATTTGCAATTTACAATTCGCGCTAATGAGAAGCAAGTATCGAGCGAATAAGATTTGGTCATGCACAATGAAAGAATATACGGTGTTCGGAGGCGTCTGCTCATATTGAAATGGAGTACACTGCGTACGTGATGGTTAAAAGGCCGCCCCATTCTCTACAGGTTTCCTGTTCTGGCTTATTATAGTCTGTGCCTTATGACTTGTAGCGTGAATAACGTGCTTCATGAATAAGTCCACACGAAGGAGACGAACGAGATGCTAGGTCGTGCGCGCTTTATCTTGACTTAGTTCCTTGTTGTTTCAGTCCGGTTTTATCAGTGAGCATGACGGAAACATTTACACCCTTTGTTGAACAGAAATAATTGGTCTTTCCTTTATGCTCTGTGAATTCTCTAACAGGAGAAAACGATTCTGTTATACTATTTCAGTTATTTTGATGATCAGCATTTCGAAGACCAAACTGGTATATACACGAAACAAAGCCGCTTAACAGCGTCATTTAGGATTCTACTTTACTGCGAAGAAATGCAAAAAAAAAAAAAAAAACATGAGCTGGTTGTATTATCAATCCTGGCCTCGATGAACCACTGACGTCTTCGTTTCGTGTCTGGATCTTTATAATTTGGTTTGTAGGGTTTAACGTCTCAAAGCGGCTCAGGCTATGAAGGATGCGTTATTGGAAGACTTGGGAAATTTCGACCACCTGGTGTTATTTAACGTGCACAGACATCGCAAAGCATCGAAAAGCGAAAAGCGATCCCGCGCCCTTGGTAGTCGAGCGCACTAACCACTGAGCAACCGCGGTGGATTCCTGGGCCTTTGTGTTCTCACGCGACGTTCTTATAGTAATAGTAATACTGCACATTCAAATGTTGAAGATTGAAGACACTTCTACTCATCTTAAGCAGAAAACCTTACTTTAAGTTTCGTCCCATTGAAACTTCACCCAAAATCCTCTACGGGTTAGCGCAAAGTGCGCCGTAGCAACCTCTGGCTTGTTAACGATGATGTATTTGTAAGCAACTGAGGGCACGAATTAAAGCGGGGCATTGAAGGTGCAAACACGTTAACTAGTGTGCTAGTTTTTCGATGGGCATCTCTTGTTCAGGCATGTGCATGACAGCACTTGATTAGTAAATAGTGAGAGTATTTTTATGAGCGTTCTAGAGCGCACGCGAATCCTGTCTTGGGGAAGCTCTTTTTCGAAACGAATAATGCAATTTCAGCCCGGCGTCGCTCTTCTATGCGGTCCTTTTATTGTGTGCGCTTTTTGTTTCTGTTGGTTCTCTGTGGTAAATATGTACCTACTGACCCCGCAGGAGACGTTTTTGTACAGGATACTACTACGGCTAAGAATTAATACGAATAAGTGAAATATGTTACTGAATAGTTTGTTTAAGGAGCGACAACCTGCTATAGGTACTGACAGTTAAGGAATATCAGTGATAGATAAATTAGGATAAAAACAGGAATTTAGTAATATACACTCTGATGCGTTCGGCATATCCGAAAATATGAACGTCAGCTGGAATCTATACCAAGAAAAGGAGAGTATTAACCGCTTTGTATTGACAGCATTCGCCGGTGAGTCAAATACATAGACGCTTTCAATTTCAAGAGTACAAAAAGAAAATCCACCACACGCTGATAAATCGCCACCGTGCAAGGAAACAAGTCAATTAAATAAGCGGCGTTGGTCAAAAATACATATATAAACAAAAGAGAAAAGGCGGTAAAAAAAAGGAAAAAAAAAAACACTCACAGTTGTTTTACGATCGGTCGCGGTACCGCTGTACAAGCGCGTCTCCTTAAATGTGGTCGGTACACCTGAAAAGAAGCCATGTACCGCCGTTCCGTGCCGCCTTTATCACGTTATCCACTGTGCTACCTTTCCCTCCTTCCACATCTGCGTCACTTCATCTGCGCGATTGACGCGAGCGGCCTCCTTGTCTTTCGCACACGCTTAACAAGGTGTAACATCCGCAGTAACAGAACGGGAGTCAAGTAGGTCTTAGCTGAAATTATAAAGCAGAAATGCAGGTCACGCAGAGCGTGGAACAGTGCATGAAATACCAATCTGTCAGAATGAATTCGTCCGAAACGCCATATTACTATCATCATCACCATCATCATCAGGTCACGGATATGACAAGTAGGAAAACAAAAATATGGGGAGCACTCAAGCTGCTCCACCTCTAAGGGTGTATACGAGGCGATAGCGAGGGCTACCAACCCACCTATAAAGCCCTGCTTTAACCAAGCCGTATATATGAACGTGCCCGCGTGGCCTGTGAATGCAAAGGTTCTGGCAGGCTGATTGTAATATCACCCTCCCATATGAAAGAAGTAGGCGCGAGTTGACAGCCACTACAAAACGTAACGCCAGGCAACCCCACGTCCAGTCAGTGCGCATTGTCAGCTGCCCGCTACCCCCTTACTGCGCCATGCTTGTGATTTTTCGCTTACGACGCCCACGCCTGACTTTCTAGAGAACGGGCGTGTTTAACACTATCCCTTTAATTAGAAAACGATCGAAGATCACGCGTATAGAATATGATGTGCTTGATAAAGTAACTATTTGTGCCGCGATCAAGTTAAACAAGTCCAAGTTGGCTTATATTGTGAAACTTCACTTGAACGAACTTCAAGGGACCTTAGGAAAAGGTTGGTTGAAGTAAATAGAGAGTTTTAGCTTACCGTGATCCGCGATCCGCTACCGTGATCCGCCACCGCGCGTTTCACTGCGCATGCCCAGACCCCCTTGACGCAGATAGATGGCGCCATATACTGGATATCGACACACAGACCTGTCGCGTCGGAACCAATAAGCTTGAGCGCCCCGCCCACAGTGGTAGAGAGACACGGTGGCGGATCGCGGATCACGGTAAGCTAAATCTCTCTAATATTCTCCACACTGAAATTAGTGCGTGGTCCGGAGCTTGTTTCCATTAGCTCCGAGAAACATCGAGTGTTCAAATCATACATAGTTCAGCCTATTCATTTGTCACTGCGCTCATTTCCAAGCAATGAATGGAGTAACCTTTTGCAGCACTTTTGAACTGAAATGGTCTTGGAATCAGTCACCGTGTCCAAGATCTCTTGAACCTTGTCCGGCGCAACCGCCTGCTGGGCAGAAAAGACTTTTACTTTCTCCAACCAGATCATTGTTTCAGCAGACCATGGTTAACCAGTACACTTTCTTGGAGCTAAAGGGCTTAGTAAGGCTGAAAGTCAGAATGTGGCTGCGGAGACCATATAGGCGCGTAAAGCCAACTATGGCACCCAGAACTGCGGCGCAGCGTAGACAAACACGTAGATAGAAACACAACGCAGGCGCACAAAAGGTACGAAACCCGAACTTCCTCTTTCACACTATCTATCTACGTGTGTGTCTACGTTGCGCCGCAGTTCTGGGTACTATGCACCAACTCGCCCCTTAAGCTGTTATTCTGAGCCAACTATGTATTCGGCTGTCTACAAGCCTGTTTAGATAGCCAACTGAGTTTAAAGCTAAATGACGGTCAATTTTTGTCACGTAGTAATGAAACTTGGTTCAGCGTAAAAATATGCAACAAAAAGTGCGGTTCGTGCTTGGTGAAGTGATCCGTATGACGGCGGAGACACAGGATGATGACACGGAAAATGTTCGCTGAATTGAAATGAGCAATAATTCTGAATTTCTTTGAAATGAAAGGCGCTTGCGAAGCGTTAAATGGAGCTTCGTTGGGGGGGGATCTAATAAAGTTCGTACAGCTGAATACTTCGTTTAAATGACGTTCGTTCAAGTGGTATATCCTACTGTACATCGATTTGAAGAGTCGAATAATCGTGGACATTCCTTAAGTACTCACGTGCCACTCAAGGTACGACATTACGACAGCATTGGTTGCAAAATGCCGTCTGTCGGCTGTCGAGAGACGTGGCTGCCCAACGCGGGCAGCGAGATCGGACGTGCTTCAAGCTTGCGGCGCATGGAGCGTGCTCAAGGATGCATTCTCCGTTGACCGTCAGTGCTTGATAGCACAGGCGGAAGATTGATCACCGCGTCCCAAAGAGAAAGAAGACACGTCAACTCAAAACGGAGCTTTTACGAGCTGGAAAACATCAAGAAATTGAAATACGGGTATTGTTACCGCCGGCCGTCCTCACGGGTAACCTGCAATAATATTATAACTTTTCATCGCGAACCTCTAAGGCCAAGCAACACCGCCAAATAGGTTAGGCAGTGAGCACGGAGCCCGTAATAGCCTCGATGTCATCGTCAACGTCAAGCGAGTGAATATAATTCCGGGGAAAGGCATTCCATTTCAAATTTCAAATTTCTCAGTCATAAATAAGTTCCTTGCTCCCAAACTAACATCAATGCAGGTTGCAACTCCAAGGAGGCAAATAATCCAGCTCTACTGAGAGCAAAATATATAGGCGAAGTTGTTGCGCGTTCCTCTGCAGGGGTGGTAATGGCCAACAGTATTTTGGAGCAGGCTTTGTAGCAATGCAAAAATTCGATTTGGAGCAGTTTAATCGAGCTTTGTATGCTTCATGACTGGGCTTCTATTTCCTCCAGAGATGGCGCCGCTATTCATGACCCACACCAAGGAGAGCTGCGTCGCTGCTGCAGTTCAGCTCGTTGCAGTTTTACGTGATAACGTAAGGGCCCCATGTCGCAAGAAAGCCGGCGTCACCATCGTCGGCGCGGTTTGACGTGGGCGAAAAATTTTGAGAAGTAGGCAGAATCCTGACGTCACGGCCACGTGACCTCGAACGGGAATTTCAAACACCCCACAAGGTTCACGCTAAACATGACGTCAAGCGCTGAATTACAGTAAATAAATCATGATGTGCAATACGCACTAAAGTTCGCCGCGTGTCTGAAAATGATTTAGCGTTATGATGTAACTAATCTCGCGTATAGAAAAAGAATTACGAGGGACTTTAGCGACTAAAGTAGTGAAAGGCGAACGCCTGAGTGCCGCATACTGGTAAGCAACTGGCACTAATTAGCAATTATTAATGAAGCAACTAGTAATTGGGGATGTAATTAATCAATTAATTCCGTAGTTAGCCTTATTAATCATACAAGTAATAATTAGATTTTAATTAGTGATTGATCATTGATTGGCATATGGCTATATAAGGCACGCATTCGCGCATACTGTGGTGGTGCTCAGTGATTGGTCGAGACCTCTATGACGTCATCTCGCCTCGGCCAATCAGAGCCGTCGCAAAAGCGCGACACATTTTGTCCACGACAGCATGAGCCATTAAAGGCTTTCGCCTTAATATTTGGGCACAAGGCGGGCCGACACACTGTCGACGAGGTCATGAAAGACGCGCTTCAACGGCTCGGGAACAAGTGGGGTTCATACCTATGTCATATTGTCTTTCACGTAAAGTGGTCTCTTACGGCTGTATACTGATAAGTATGCGTATAGTTAGAGGGGGTCACGGACCTTTATCGCGTCATATCTTTAAGGCGCAGATTAAGTTTCCCCCTAATGCTTTCGTTTGAGCCGAGACTTTTGGCGTTTCCCTTCCTACTATATTCACGAAGAGGTGCACTGACATAAGCAGCAACGCGGAACGACGCCATAAGAGGCTGCATAAGATTCAAAATATAATTGAAGACAAGAAAAGGACATGAACATGGCATATCAAGCAAAGAGCTGATAGCATCCACGTTGTCCGATGATGAACCTAATAGACGGGCAGTTTGTGGGTATAGTGCGTTAACTGATCACAGCTGGCGCATGGTTAATCGGCCATTGAAAGAATTTGCCTCGCTGTCAACATGAGATAATGTTCACAGCATTAATTTTGGCTAGGTGGTAAATGTTTATTAAAACATGAAAAAAAGCGCTAACAACGCTTGTCCTGTAGTTTTCCAGTCTTTGTGTTTCGTTGTTAGCGCTTTTTCTTTTAGATATGATAATGACGATAGCTAGCTGCGATGCAATATAGCTAACTTCATCGGCAACATCCACGGACTGTGAAAAGTCAAACGGGACCGGGCAGCAACGCACGCCACGAGAAAGGCAACGAAAGAAAGATCAGGGGGGAAAGAGAGGCGAGTGCATGGTTGTTCCCGCGGGGTGCGTGTGGCGTCGCGTGAGCCCAGATTGGCGCCGACCAGTGGCGGACAAAAGAGGGCGACGAGTTGCTGAGGAGAGCAGCGGCGGTCCTCCGGCGAAGGAAATGGGTGCGCGCGCACGGGAGTGGCCTGCGTCCAACTTAGGCTCGAGGAAAAGGGCGATGAGGTCAATTTAATTTGACAGGTGCTCCCGTGCCGCCGCCACTGCTCGCGTTTGCCCAGTCGCGGCATCGCGCGCAGGTATTTAGGACGTCAATGGGCCAAAACAAAACCGGGTTGGGTGCCGCGCCGCTCTCGCCTCTTCTCCGCCGTTGTTGTGTTCTTTTTGCGTGTATGTTTGTTGCCGCGGTCTCGTCCGCTTATTTGCGGCTCGTGCGAGCCCGTGTGCGTGCTAGAGAGGGAAAGAGCGGCTGTTTTGCGCGCTGAGTGCGTCCTTTGTTAGTTTGCATTACCTAGCGGCAATCCTGTTCGCTTTTGTTCTTCGGGACTGGCTTGCTCTCCGCTAGCACGATACGCACGGCTTGTCGTAACGCGAGCGCAGTGGCCTTTTCGTGGGCCGAACAGGATGTAACCGCGACTTGTCCGCTTGTGTACCCGCTATCGCTGCTCGCGCGCGCCGAGCGCTCTTGTTTCACGATGTAGTCCAAGAAAAAGGTGTTTGTACGCGGGCCGCAAGCGCATATTCCCCGCCCCCTTCATGCCGTTTCTGCACGCCCACGGCCAACGCCGCGACATCTGTTCCATGTTGAAAGAGACATAACGTTTCGACGAGCTGAAGCTAGCGTAAAACTCGATGGTCATAAAGGTGCGTCAACGGGAAGCTATGCGCGGCGTAAAAATGAGGTGCAAGGTACAAGCCTCGTGTTTCCATACACGTAAAGCGGTCGTTGCGCGGATGGCCAAGCAGTTACGAAACTTGTAACAACGCCTCAACCAACGAGGCAAGCAGTCACCAAGAAGGCCTCAACAATGAAGATTGCTCACGAAGGAGCGCCACATCCGTAGAACGTGTAAATGGCTGTGGTGTGTTGTTATGGTTCTCTGAGAGTAAGGAAACGAGAGTTGTCGCTGGGCAAAAGATATTCTCTGTGCGGCAAACATTCTCTGTGGATTAAACCTGGACCATCATTGTGTGTCACAGATACTTGCGGCTGACATATGCGTTCATGCAGTCGAGGTGAAGTAGTATTTTCACTATCTCGATCTTCCCTCGCCGCCCCTTTTCACTGTTAAGCAGTAGGTAGAAACTCAAAAATCACCATAAGAGAGCCCGACGAGGGGAGGCAAAAGTTCTACAATAAGAGAGGTACTGAACTAAAACTAAGCGGCCGATGTTTTCTAAATTTTACACCTTAAAATATAATAAGTCCATGCAGACTGTTATTTATCACCGTCATGCGACACTACAAAGCGTGGAGTCTGACATGGTAGACTTTTCGCCCAGCTTTACCACGCCCCTCTCATCCGCACCTCGGCGAGTGTTTTCTTTTCTATTGCACTTTATCGCAGAGATGCGTTTTACGATAGGAGCCCGATATACACCCATATGTGCCTTCCACTGTACAATTTTTTTCGTCTAAGGTCATCGATCTGCTGCAACAGGTCTGGCAGCAGCTAATCACTCTAAGCCTCTCGAGCGTTTTGCAGGAACTTTTTTTTTTTGTCCCTTCTATTGCAAGGGCAATGGAACGGCGCAAGATTTGGCAAGATTTGGGAGGAAAAGGCTGCGGTTGGTCACGTACGCAACCCGATGACCTCAGAGTGAAGCGACTCGTTACTGAATCACGGACATTCTCTGACGGCCACACATACATTATGCTCCTTGGGGCGCAGCCCTGTTCTACAGTTTTCCACGTTGCAGGTACTTCATTCGGTGACTGTATTTATTTATTTATTTATTTATTTATTTATTTATTTATTTATTTATTTATTTATTTATTTATTTATTTATTTATTTATTTATTTATTTATTTATTTATTTATTTATTTTCACCATGCTGTGAACCATAGTGGGGTTATTAGAGGGTGGGCATTACATTGGTATCTCAAAATAACGGTATTTCTGCGTATTATGCATTACATTGGATTGGAATACATTGAAAAGAAAAAAAAACACTGGACATTAGGCGGAGTCATTATTGGAATAAGAAACAAAGAACTACATTTTCGGGAAGTTCAAGAAAGTTATCAAACGATGACTGAGCAGTAATAGACGGATGCACTTCGTTCCATCCTTTACTGATTGTGCTAAGATTAGTAAAATAGAGAGCACTTCGTATTTTGCTTTTTAGTAGTTTAGTAAGAGAATTTAGATACAAGCGATAACCTAAACTCGTAATTTATTTCTTAGTTTAATTTAGCCTCTTAATCCTACGCTTTAAGTGAATTATATCTCGTGTAATCCACGCGTTGTGCTTTCTCGTCACCTTATAGCTATTTTTGGAACGAAATTGCTGATGCAAAAATGCAATACATAATACATGCCTTGAATTGCACCCGCACACCATCAATAGTTGACTGCTCATTATCACAGGAATCACAGAAGTTTTGGTATTCATATGTAAGGTATGTCATAACAGCAGCATCATCTGTCCTATTGAAAGCAAAAATGTATTTGAGAGGGCCCTTCTTCCGAACAGCACGTGCTACTGGCAAAGTACACAGCATAAGTTTGTGATCCGACTGTTCGCCTAGTATTTCTGCATTATAATCAGTTATTTAAAAGTTGTCACTGACAAAAACTAAGTCGAGGATGGTGGAAGCTCCCTGAATGCCAGTAGGCGTTTCAACAAGCTGATTAAAGTTAAAAGATTTGGTTTGGTTTGTGGTTTAACGTCCCAAAGCAACTCAGGCTATGAGAGACGACGCCGTAGTGGAGGGCTCCGGAAATGAACACCGCTTAGGGTTCCTTAACGTGCACTGACATCACACACAGCACACGGGCGCCTAGCTTTTCGCCTCCATCGAAAAGCGACTGGCCGCGGCCAAGATTCGATCCCGCATCCTTGCGCACAGTAGTCGAGCACCCCAACCACTGCACCATTACGGCGGGGCGATTAAAGCTAAAAGTGAACATAAAATCTAGAATACGATTACTGTCTGCTCAAGGCAAAAAGCTGTGCTAGTTAATGTTTAATGGCTAGTGTTTGATGTTATGGTAATAACTTCCATTGATTTTAGCACCCGTCCTGTCTTCTACGTCTGTGTCCTAGTTACATACGCTAGTCTTTTTAATTAATACCGTCTACTCTTCCCGCATTCAGAGCGCTCCAATTTACATCAGGAAGGTTAAGGTCAGCCACCAAGATAGTTCTAATTCCATGCATGTGTTTAAGCATGTAACCATACAAAGGGTGCTTTTTTGGTCCTTTCTTTAAAATTGTTAAATTAATGTGCAAGTGGATATTTTCACGCATTATGTTAATACCTTTCCATAATTGTGAGCAGTATAGTATTAAAACGTCTAGGATTTCGTGATAAGCTAGGGACATGTGACGTGGCTGAATTGAGGTGAATTCCGGCTAGCCCATACCTATATGTCTCTATTCACAAACCATTCCCGATCCATTCACGAAATTTCTCTGCTATCGGATAGTTACGGAATCAGCGACTTTAAAAGTTTTACCGGCTTCCTTCCGTGGGCCGTTTCCTGGTGAAGTTGCCAGTTTTGTCGCCACGGGAGTTGCTACGCAATCGAGCTTTTCGTTTTCCTTAAACGCGCGCAATTTTCCTCTTCGCTGGGAATTTCGGAGAGCGCAGCCTTCCCGCACATTTGGTATTCACGGCTGAATATTTGAGACTCCCCCTGAGATCGATATTTAATAACGTGTTTTTGGCGCAGCAAAAACAAAATACAATACCGAAGGGGGGGGGGGGGGGGGGGGGAGTAGGAGTTGAAAGAAAGATGCACGCTGTGTGCAAAACGTGAATTTAGGTTCCACAGCCAGGTGGCAGATTTTTTTTTTCTCTTTTATTTTTCGGCTTGAATAACACAACGTATCATTGTTACTTAAACGCTGCTTTTATTTATTTTCTTTTTTTGTGCGGGTGAGGGGGGTCTCAGGCTGTCTCTTTATTTTTTTTTTTTCAGTATGCACCACAATGAGACGAAAGATTCGTTTCATTTCATACGTTTCAATGAAACAAGTTAATTAAAGGAGTCAACAGTACTATGATTCCAAGGTAAACGTATAGGGATATTATTATTTTATTTATTGTCTTTGTAATTAATCTTGACCGGAATTAGTTCTGTGATGATTTTATAGAGAAGGAATATAAATGCAAAGGGGAAGGAAAAACAACGCGCCGCGTTGTTTTTCCTTCCACTTTGCATTTATATTATTTTTCCCTAAAATCATTACAGGACTAATTCTGGTCAAGACCAGTTACAAAGACAACAAATAAAATCATCATCATCATCATCATCATCATCAATAATACCCCCATACGTTTACCTTGGACTTATAGACTGCTGGCTCCTTTAACTGTATCATAACGAGCCCCTCATTTCTACTTCAATTTTCTGCGTAATTGAAACAAGTTAGCCACTCAGTATTCTCTCATGACACTCGCACAGTATAACAACATACACGGTCGCCGTCATTAAAGAGGCACTTTCGTGCGCCTCTAAGCTTCCCTTTTTAACTTGGGGGTTTCTGTCTCCTTCTTCCCGCTGATTTGTCGTTTCCTAACGTGCCGCTTTTTCCGGTACGCCCATTCGCCATCAGACGGTAAGAAATCGCAAACACAAAAATAAAACGAGTATTTCCTTGCGGCAGTGAAGTTGCACGACGTTGGCGCAATGCCGTCCGCGTCCTGGCACTCCAAACCTATTTCATTTGCTGAGCGCGCCGCTTTCACGAGCGCATAAGGAAATTTACGCTTCACAGACCGTCATTCTGCGTTGTTGCGCGAACGCATAGCAGCGATGGCAGTTGAAGGAATGTTATACACCCACGAAATAATTTTTGTTGTGGTTTTGCTGGGTCTGACGCCCTAAATTTACTGTGCGCTTGCTCAGCTTATGGTCGAGAGGAAATAAGAAGCTACGAAACGTCATCGCTGCATAAAGCAGTCGCGAATATATATGTGCAGTTTTCGCGCCTATATATACAGGGTGTTTCAGAGGGACATGTCGCCAGTTAGTTACCTTTCTAAATAACTTTTCAGAGGTATGAAGTTCGTTGTTGTGTTTTGGAACACCAGTGCATGCAGAGATCAGAAAACAAGCGACCCTACTAATTATAATTGACATGATTCGCTCTAACAGCCTGGAATCAATTAGAAATTAAAGCTCTTTCAACCGGCCGATATAGTATAAATAAATCTACAGGTAATGCATTAAACACCTCCGCTGATAGATTTCTACAGGCGACATCACTTCTTGGAGTTTCAAAAACAAAATTCTGTCTGGAGCTGTTGTGGACTAGATTATGAGCCTCTCGCGCATCAGTCACGTGATCTCCGCTGCCCTTAAGGGGTGGGGAAGGCGCAGAAGCGACCAACGGTTGGCCCATCTCACTTTGTGGGCTCTATATTGCTGATGTGATCAACGGGAAGAAATACTCCCGTTAGGTTTCACGACTGGCTAGTCTGTACAGCACAGCGATTCTCTCATTTTTGCCTAAATTAAAATTTCCCAAGTGCAGCGCAGTGTATTTGTAAAGATTGAAGCTAGTTCAACAAAGAAGAAAAGTGCACAGTTTTTATTCACTTTGGACGACTTTGAGAACATGGATACTATTGTGGCGTTGCACTACTCTAAGCCGTATTACTCATTTCCCTTCTAACTTCTTGTTTTCCAGAGGAAGCTGGCGGTAATGAAGCAGAATGTGTCATCGCACTGGGCCTGTCGCGAGGTCCGCAAACGCACAGGAGGAAGCAAATAGAGCGGAGGCTGATGGATGTCTAATGACTCTCGCCCTGCGCGCACGACCAGTGGTGCAACTTCTCTGATGCGAAAGAGAGGAAGAGGGGGTTTTATTCGGGGTGCTTGGAGCGCGGCTTCCGCACGGCTCATCTACAAGACAGCACCGGACGGCCATACCTGAAGCACCAGAAGTGACGCTACGCGTATGCTCTACCTCCCTCTTCTCTCTTTCTACGCGGCCTACAGCGGGCCCAAATGGAGGTCAAATAGGTTTACTCGCACTTTAGCCACCCTACCCTCACATCGTCTTCTCCTCGTCCCCCTTTCCCTGCCGCGATGCAAACGACCACTGAAAAGATCGACAGGCCTTCAGCGTACGCAGGCTGTCTACCGAGCTCTCCGCCCGAATAAGAAAGTGCGCAAGCCCACACAGTTTGTGTGTATGCACTTTAGGACCCGCTGCGCCCTTGTCACTACTACTCGTGGGCATTTTTCGCTGCACGTCCTTCACCTCCCGTCTTTCTCGTCTCTTCCCCGACTTGCCACCGCCGCGCGATGGTAGCTCCAAAAACTCGCTGCTACCTGCCGCGTCGATCCTGCCAGACCGCCTGCGCGTCTCTCCAAACGAAAGGAACATCGCTGCGGCGAGACCGTGTCGACGAACGAAGACGTCTCTACGTTCCGCGCCGTGTCGTTGACCCCGATCCAATGCCGGGAGAAAGTGTTCGGACGTGTTCCCTCGGCGGCAACAGCAGCGCGTGGTGGTTTGACTGAAGGGTGCCTCCTTTCTCAGCGGGCACGTCGCATTGCTCTTCGTGAAAGACGCGCAGGTTTGGCTGCTACACGACGGGGTTGGTTGACCCTAACCGAGTTTCGGTCAGGCAGGTTCGTCTTCTTCTCACCCGAAGCCCTTGTCCCCTTTCCCGTCTTGTGTGCATGCCCCCAGGAAGATGGGGCAAGACCTTCGCATGTCTTCCTCGCGTCACGGACGTCTGTTGTGATTGGGCCCCGAGGACGACGACGGGGCAGCTGAAGGGTGCCCTGCACTTTGAATCAGGACCTTAATAGACAGGCTAATCTGATCCGGTGACCGAAATCGTGCATACATCAATATTTGAAGCCGCAAGCCTACGCCATTCTTTTACGGCTGCACTTTATAAGTGAAGGAAGCCAAGGAATACGTAGGGAAATGTTTTTATACTCTATTTTCAATCTGTGCCGTGATCAAGAGTAACTAGCAGAAGACTAAAAAAGAATTCCTTGAAGCTAAAATATAACTGACTGGAAAAGAGCAGAAAAGACAACCGAGTTTCATTGGCAGGATCCGAACCCATGGCTCCCGTACGTCGCAAATGGTGTTATATTAAGTGCGTTAACAAGGCTTTTGCTAACCTAATAGTTTTGGACATGTTTATGCTGCGTGCAACACGAGCTTCGTACACTACAGTGAACTCTATCTTTGGTAGTGCTTGGAAGATGCTCGTATGATGGTGGAAAAGAGCAAAAAAAAAAAAAAAAAAAGCATGGACGAGCTAGAAGACATGGCGAGCGCTGACGGCTCAGGTAGACGCTCATGAGTAATAACTCCGCCGATCGAGATCAAGATACGAAATGTGCTGCGACGTTTTGCCTGGCACGCTGCTGTGCGTGCAGCACCTTTACGATTAACCTGTTACAACCCTTTCGAATAAACCTTCTCGTTGCAGGTGAAAGCTAACGCGAGTGTCGCATACTGTAAACAGGCTCGTCTGACTGAGCATCCGGCTATTCAGGCGGATATTTGAAGGATACGAATGCATCTCGCGATTCCCAGCTCAGCACGAGGCAGGTGTGTACCTCGCTAACGTTTCCCTATACCGAGAAGGCCAGCCACAACCGGTGAAGAAGCGCGCCTATGCGTCGTCCGTGGCTGTAAATTAAAAAGAAAGAAGAATGTGTCCTCTGGGCGGGACGCATATGATCGGAAGAGGAGTACAAGGAAGTAAACGTGATCTTATGGTGAGCCTATGACAGATCATTCAATGAAAGCGGAATACACGGCTTAACGAGAGACAGAAGGCCACTGACTCAGCGCCGCCATTAGCTTAACGCGTTTTGAAGACAGAAGCAGACAAGATGACCTTGGACAGCGAATGCGGAAATGAATTCACGTTCTAAGATCGCAATCACGACTAATCTCCTTGTCCTTGTTTTCGGTAGGGTAAGTTACAAACGATGTTAGAAATCACCTCCGTCAAAATCGCACAGTAACGACGTGAGTCGGAGTTGCCGCTGCGTGGCAACGTCGTTAACTCTGGCCCCGTGACCCAGAGGGCCGCATTCACGAAGCATTTCCGTGCGTGAGGGGTCTTCTTCCGGGAGTGACCAGCGTCCACCCGCTATTGGTCGGCTCCCTTGGTAAGCAAAGAGGTAACAAAGCTTCGGCCAATCAGGGCGGTGTCTTACGTGCGACCGGCTTTCTGGCTCCAGCCGGCCACCCCGTCGGTTCCGGTTTGAAAGCAACACATTGTTCGGTTCCTTTCCTTCTTACGTTTTTCATTTCGCTTTTCTCCCTTTGTTCTAGCTGGCTGGTCGTCATACATAACGCGAATTATGTGCCCTAGATCTCGCGTTTTGTTAACAAAGCAAGCAATTTTTCGCCAGCCTTTTTTTTTTTTTTCTTCTGAAAGCAATAATTGACATCTGCTGTTAAATCATTTTTCCATTCACAGCAGCTTTACTTTTCCATGTTCCCAGTAGGCACCAGACAACTGGGCAATGATGGAAAGGTCTGTAGCTGACGCGCACGACAAAGGTGAAGAGGTTCGTGCAATGTGGTTTTTAGGGGCGGTTATGTTGCACGTGTGAGCAGCACAGTGCCAGGACCAAATGAGGCAATAAGAAAAATACATTAAAAACCGACAAAGAGGAATAGCGAAAAAGAACTGAAAGGCAGTTGAGAAGTGACACTGGCCTGTCAGATTTGTGTTTGGGGACGCCCTCCTTCCGGTTTACATTCGAGGTCTCCGCCGCCTCGGGGCTGCGCAGTTACATCGCGCGCACCAAGCCGCGGCGGCCCGCTTCCGCCAGGCGCTCGTTGTGAAACGCACGCGCATCAAGCGTGACAGCTGAACGCCGAGAGAGAATCTGCACGCGCGTCTGTATACATTCGCGTGCGCACGCGCGCGGACTTCTGAAGAGGGATACGGCTAGTATTAAAGGATTAAAGAAAAACAAGAGGAATGTGATGAAGAAAGGGTGTGCGCGGCCTCCTTGTTATAAGAGGCGATGTGGGCGGGCATGGGCCGCGCAAATTCAAGAGGAGAGGAGGAGGAGGAGGAGGAGGAGGTGCTTGTACCACCAGGTGAACAAAACGCCATTATTCGAAACAAGTGCACGCGCTTTATGCCAGTGGTCTGGCTTTGCTTTCGTTTCGTGTCGGTATTACAAAGCGGCGCCAGTGTACCAGCATGACAAAGGAAAAGTGTGTGTGTGTGTGTGTGTGTGTGTGTGTGTGTGTGTGTGTGTGTGTGTGTGTGTGTGTGTGTGTGTGTGTGTGTGTGTGTGTGTGTGTGTGTGTGTGTGTGTGTGTGCGTGCGTGCGTGCGTGCGTGCGTGCGTGCGCGCTTCTCATATTTGTAGAGCGTGCTGTTTACAACAGCAGTCATCGCTTCCCGGTGCGCGGAGAGAGGATTGCGCGCGCTTCTGAGCCCTCTGTGCAACATTCTTCTAGCCTGGCGCGCGGTTGAAGACCGTCACGGCTGAGAGCCGAAGGCGGCCGCCGAAAAAGAAAAAAAAAAAAAAAAGAGAATTCGGGGTGCGGTATGGATGCGGCTTTTTTTTTTTTTTTTTACCATTTCTTCTGCTTTGTTTGCTTCTCACTGCTACTCATTTTCTGGAATTACTTTTTTTCGCCATCGGGGCCGCATCGAGAAGCTGTTCGAGAAGCACAAGGCCGCGTCCTATCCCTAAGTATGTATCCGTGGTCTCGTTTGTTTGCCTTTGTTTGTTTCTTTTGAACATGGTCGTATGTTTGCGTCGAAGTTTTGCTGCCTTATTCCCCGTTTCCTTTTTTTTTTTCTGGTAATTACTACATACAATTTGTTTATTCATTCAAATACGAAGTAAGGCTCCTCCTCTCACTGTTCTGAACAACAATGACCAAGCAAAACGGCATACAACACGATGCATATTATCGCAATGCAAATGATAGCAGCAGCCAGCGAGGATCAGTTTATTTATTTATTTATTTATTTATTTATTTATTTATTTATTTATTTATTTATTTATTTATTTATTTATTTATTTATTTATTTATTTATTTATTTATTTATTTATTTATTTATTTATTTATTTATTTATTTATTTATTTATTTATTTATTTATTTATTTATTTATTTACCAGGAGGTCTGTTGAAGGACGGCATATGAAACGTCTTATGACTCCGCGAGTACCTGAATCTTGGACGAACGCTAACATTACCTTAATCGATAAGAATTAGAGAGCATCAGAGACTTGAAAAATTGCAGACTGTTCATACAGTTGTCCGCTTACCTACAGAACATTAACGAAGGAACTTGCTCATAGAGTCGGGACAGTATTAAACTAACCAAAGGCCAGAGAGGCTTCCGTAAAGGCTACTCGATAACACTGATGCTTGGGCCAGTTAACTCGATACTAGGTCATATTAACACTATAAATGCGATAACAGAGAAAATAGGAGAATGTGACCAAGCCTGTAGCCTTCATAGATTGCGAGAAAGTATTTCAGTCATTCGTTAGCTCAGCAGACATGCAGGCACTGTGGAACCGGGACGTAGTATAGCCGTGCGTAAAAATAGTGGAACACAGTGCTTAGCCGCTACACAGCCACCATACTCTTCTGTAAAGGCAGCATTAAATTCCAAATAAGGAAATGGTACGCAGGCGAGGGGCATGATCTCTTCAGTGCTCTTCACTGCGTATTGACGAGAGGTACTGTATTTGGAACAGTTGGGGAGAAGTGGTAATGGAGAACAGCTTGACATTACCTTGTTATGTAACCTCGGGGGACGAATTGCAAAGTCTGAGAAATGACCTGTACAGGCAAAAAGGAAAAGTAGGTTTCGAAGATATTATGCAGAAAACTGAAGTAATGATCAACAGTCTTGAAAAGCAACAGCTGGTTACGGTAGGTAGCGAGGCGCTGGAAATAAGTGGCAAATGCATATACATCTAATTATGTCCGGTATAGTGACTGCAGACCATGGCTATTGGAATGAAATTGCTAGAAGAACAAGAGCTGGGTGGAGCACACTTGGCAGGTACTGTCAGATCGTGAATGGCAGTTTATTACTATCCGTCAAGAGAAAAATACAGCTTCATCTTAATGGTACTCATTTATAGGACATTAACTCAAGCGGTACAACTTCAGTTGCGTAGCGACCTATGTAAATGAAAAGGACAGGGGTAACGTTAATAGGCAGGAAACGTGCAGTATGGGTAAGGCAACATAAGCTATTCGGTGATATCCTATCCGAAATAAGGAGAAACGAGCATGGGCTGGCATGTTCAAAAGGCAAGCTAACCGATAATTGTTAATGCTAACGTAGTGAATTCCGAAAGAAGGCAAATATTCCGAGTGCGGGGGAAAGTTAAGAGGGCGGATGAGGCCAGGAACTTCGTCGTAATAACGTGACGGCAGCTGGCACAGGTGAAAGGACCCGGTTATTCGGAGGTGTATGGGAGAGGCCTCTGCTATGAGTTTAATCAGGCTGGTGATGTTAATGGTATCTCGAGTGGTACACGCTCTTGTTTCTTTTTGTTTGCGCAAGAACATGTGTGAAGCGCAGTCACTTACAACGCGACATCTATTGCTGTGGTTCCTGAAACTATAATGCAGACTACTACTAGAACGGATCTTAAAGGATTCAAAACCTTGCAACTTGAAGTCCTGTTCAGGGAACATTTACCAGCTTTCGCTGCTTGTACGTATCCCTTGGACGCAGTGCTTAAAGTCTGGCTCTATCGGAGGGGGTCTCTTCTGATTTCAGCACAATTGGAAAGGGAAATAAAGAGAGAGAGGAAGAACGGCTGGTGGCCTGCTTCGCATATCGTTTTATACAAATGGGAGAATTATTTTTCTCCGTCGCAGGCTATAGAAGATATGTTAAGGGTTCTTATTAAAGCTCAGTGCCAAATTGCCGAAACAAAAGAGAAATGTTCTAACAACCAATGACATGATTAAAATATGACAGCCTGCTTCGTATACATACAGTCCATATACCTTCGAGCGCGGGGGGTCTCAGACTCCTCTTAAATACTGGGTCTCCGACCCCCCGAGACCCCATTCACTTGGACGCAGGTATTGCACCGCCATGAAATGGGACACGAATACAACATCGCCTTTACTATTTTTATTAGAGATTTAGTTTGCTGTGATCCGCAATCCGCCACCGTGACTCCCTACCGCGCGTGGGCGGGGCGGGGCGCACAAGCTGATTGGTCCCGACGCGGCAGGTCTATGTGGCGCCATCTATCGGCTTCAAGAGGGTCTGGGCATGCGCAGTAGAACGCGCGGTGGCGGATACGATAGCGGATCGGATGTCGGCACATAGACCTGCCGCGTCGGTACCAATCAGCTTGTGCACCCCGCCCCCACCCTAATGCCCATTTAACGCTTACTCGCACGTAGTTTTTATTCTTGTATTCAACGCATGCAGTATAAACTATATTATTGACGCTTGTAATTTCTTCCGCTTAGGCAATCGCGGAAGCGAAATGGCATTGAAGGCATCATATGCAAAGCAACTAGAAATAAGGTATTCCCAAAGAAGCGAAGCTGATCCTTGGGTGGCTTGCGGACAACTCCTCTGAAGCGTTCAGTTCTCGAGAGAATTATTCTTTCCCGCTGTAGATATTTTCGTTTCCAAGCGTTCAACTGAAGGTTTCGGCTTTCGAAATGAATTCTAACGCGATAGCGTCAAAGGCCACGTTCTGCAGAAAATCCGTCGTCGGCGTTGTGAGCGAATAACGACGGACATGACTCTGGCAGGTTGCAGTTGGCAGGTGGCATGGCCGAGACCTGATTCGTCAATGGATTGTGTGACGTAATGACACGTCATGAAGTCTGAAGGAGCAGCCAACTCAGGTTGCACATTTGAGGTAGGATTGTGGGATAGTAATCAACATTTCAGTGTTCTTGGATGCCGAGTCAGGCGTGCTACGCCTATATGCTACGCAGACACGTTGTACGGCTTCGTTAAATATCTATGTCGGGTGGTCGCTTACGAATAATGACGTAGTAGGTTAGGATTGTATGTTATAGTAAGAAATTGTGAGATATATCGGAGGCACAAGTTAAGTGAACCGCAGTTAAACTTCCTGAAAGGAACCGAGAGGAAACCCGCAGATGAGAGTTGTTAATGCTATCGAGCCTTAAAGACAGAGCATAAGTGTCTCCCATAATTTTTGGTTTGGTTTGGTTTGGTTTGGTTTACGGGGTTTAACGTCCCAAAGCGACTCAGGCTATGGACGCCGTAGTGGAGGGCTCCGGAAATTTCGGCCACCTGGAGATATTTAACGCGCACTGTCATCGCATAGCGCACGGGCGATTTGCTTTTGGCCTCCACCAGAAAGCGGCCGCCGCAGCCGGGATTCGTTCTCACATCTTGGGCACAGCAGTACTGCAGCACTGCGGCGGAGATTATATATATTTTTTTAAATATAGTATGAAGTGTAAAGCGGAATACCATCAATATGCGACAAGCGCCGTCATCCCAATTTCCGTAAACAAAATAATACAAGAAAAAATGCAATGATGTCTAGGCCTCTCCCGCGCGCTTCAGATAATGCATGTCGCAATTGCTTATAGACTTAACGGAACAGAAGCCTCATAAACGAAGAACACCGGGTGAGCCTGTAGTGCGCTGGTGTGTGTCGCCCCATGAGTGTGTGCCAGCAATTATTTCTCTTTTTTTTATTGTTAATTCATTTCTTCTTTCTCCCGAACCCAAGCAACCAGCAACACGCTGCCCGAACGATGACTAACAGACTGCCCATCATTGTTGTTGTTCAAGGGTACTACTACGCTCGCTACAGTTACTCGCACTCCACAATGCGCGAGTGGAAACAATGACTTAGCAGTTGTTGATGCTTCCAACATGCTCCATTTGTCCAATATTTGCGTCTACTGCGTATACATGCACTGGCCTTACAGAAATCACAGACCACTACCCATGCTTCACCAAGCTGCTGGGGGTCTACTCTAGGTATTAACATAGCGGTCGACATATGAGGTAAGTGAGCGATCTGAAGATTTTTATGAAAACTATAGCGACACTATACTGAAGAGTTTCATAACACGTATTTACAAACCCTGTTCCACAACAACCCAGTCAGACTGAACGCTATTACAACGCATTCCTTTCCAGCTCAGTGAAAGTTTAGGGGTCAGAATGCAGACCTTTATCCGACCTCATATACCTCTAAACCAAGCCACACCCCGTAAAGAAAGTTCAAAGCGAGCTGATAAGAGGCGATCATGTCCAGCTCCGAAATCTCGACACAAATGTTTTTGTTGAAAGCGCTCGGGCAGCGGCTTCAGCCAAATCCCGGACTGAGGGCCCGACAAACCCTGCCCCTAACTCCTAAACCATTTTCCTTAAATATTTTTTACGACTACTACTACTACTACTACTGCTACTACTACTGCTACTACTACTACTACTACTACTACTACTACTACTACTACTACTACTACTACTACTACTACTACTAATACTGCTACCACCACCACTACTACTACTACTACTACTACTACTACTACTACTACTACTACTACCTCTAGCGTAGTGCCACACCTACACGCCTGAGAAAAGAGTTCACGACGAGGCTGCTTTTGTTGGCGCTTGAGGAAGGAAATTTAAGTTCTGTGCAGCTTTACAAACTTATAACTTAGCCAACGCAACAGCAAGGAAAAGCCGTCTTTCGGAATTAATTTTGAAGGAATCTCTTTCAGGTGCTTTCAATGCTCCCCAAACCACATGCTATTCTTTCCTGGCAACATTGTATCATTAAATTTTATGTTCGCGCTCTGCATGCGTGATGAAACTGCTCCGGTGAAACGAGTTTTACATGCGCATAGGTGACAGCTGCGCACAAGAAGCTCTCACGTTTATGTAAGATACTGATATATAGCATGAGCCATTTAAATAAACATCGAGCGCTGTCTAATGGCAAGTATATTAGCGTCTCCCAAAGACGTCATCTGGCTAGAACGCATGCTTTCAACCGAAAACGGAACTATGCGACAAGGGCACTTTTTGTTTTGGAATCTACTCTTAGTCAGCGCGGACAGCTGGCCAATTATCGCTTTTCAATGAGTTTACAAGCAAGCCATGCTGGCTCTTCGAAGGAACGCATTGGCGTGGCAGTGCGATTAGCCCTCCATGCCTATTTTTGTCTTTCCTAGCTCAGTGTGACTTGCTCTAAAACGCTGTACTCTAATACAAGTCGCGTGACATCATTGCCATTTCTAAGCTTCGTTCTCCCACAATCCACGCATCAATATCGGCATCAAAGTTCACGGAATCGCGTGCCGGGGCCTTGGCACAACGTCCTGCTTTCTTACCCGGCGAAGAAACACCGGTGGTCGAAAGTTATGTGAACAATGAGCGTCATAGAATAAGTCAAGAGAGCTGGTGGGTACCAATTACAGCGCACAATCGTTTCCCAGAAAGATCTTATTTCTCTTCCTCCGAGCGTGACCCCGAGAGCGCCTATACTCTGCAGAACAGGAGGAGAAAGTAATAAAATGAGATAAAAAAATTTCCACCGCCGCGTCACCTTTTCTTTTCCCTCGGTTTCGAAATTCTGTGAAATCATGCTTATCGCGGCCAAACGTACCTGTCGCCGCAGACCACCCAATCTCATCGCACAAGGACTTTCTCAGCGGCGGTGTAATATAAACACACACACACGACGACTCGTCGTCCTCTCTACGCTCCAAACAGTTCTCTCTATACATCGGATAGGATGGTTTGCATACAGCCATGAAAAGGCTATAAAAACGAAAAAGAAAGACGACTCGGATCAGAGGCAGGTGCAGACGACGTGGGAAAGGGAGAGCCTTCGATTCCGAGTACCACGTTCGGTATTCGTCTGCCGGCACTGACAAAAACAGAAAATTGAAGTAAACACATAGAAGGAAACAAGCAGTGGTATTCGAATAAAAGTGTACGCCTGCCTATGCGCTTTTTTATTCTTGCTGGTGCGGCAAGCTCACTCGCCGACTCTTGCCCGCTGCAGTAACAGTGACCCACGAAACAACAACTCGCTTATATATATATATATATATTATACGTTACAAGGTTAAAGCGCGCCCGCGGCCGTCGCTCCGTCGCTACGTACGCGTCGCGGCCTTGCGCTTGCCTGAGCCGCGCGCTTCGCGTGGCGGGTCTGCGCTGCACATGACGATACGGCTTAAACGTGCGCGGAGGCTATGCGGCGATGTGACGCATCGCGTTGTTTTGTCAGAAGGCTGCTCGTGTATATGTGTATACGCTTGCGCGGTCGGAGTCAGAGGGTAGGCTGCCGCTTGGTGCCATAGCTACACGGGCGGGCTCAATCCAGGAAACGAGGTAATTTAACGCGGCGCGCCACCCGAAGACGCCGAATTAAATGCGCCGCTGAGTGATAAAAACGGTTCGGCGGCGAGCCAAGGTGCGCGCGGGAGGCCGCCGACTGGATGTCGCGGGTTCGAAGAACAAGCGAGATGTTTTCCCGAGCATTTGCGGTGGAGAGGAGTTGGGAGAATGAGAGGGCGCACATGCGCGGCATCGTATCGTCAAACTTGTGACGCAATCGGGCGCTAGCTTTCTCGGAGTCGCCAGCATTCCAGTTTTGCTGAGAACCAATTGCGCTGACGCATTAGCCTGTACCACGCCCCGTCGCCGTGTTATATTGCACAACCAGCGAGAATGTACTGTGCGAATTATCACATGAGTCGTTACAGTGCTAGAGTTGTTTTGTTTTTTTTTTCTTAACGGAGGGATGAGTTGCGCAATTTTACAGCAGCTAGTTTAGCTAACACCCTTGCTTTCACCGATATTAGAGCTCATCTTATTTTGTAGAAGAACATCGGCATCTATATCGCCCTGTGCGGGTGCGGGTGAAGGTGGGTAGAGAGAAAGGGGAGCCGTAGTGGAGGGCTACGGAGTAATTTCGACCACCTGGGGATCTTTAACGTGCGCTGACATCGCACAGCACACGGACGCCGCTTCGTTTCGCCTCCACCGAAATACAGCCACCGTGGTCGGATTCGAACCCGGGAACTCCGGGCAGTAGTCGGGCGTCTTACCACTGCACCACCCCGGCGGGGCCGGTGACGTGCTGTTTTGGTTTCTGAGCATCAAAACGAGCTGATCAGAGCTGTGCGATTTGCTCGCAGAGAATACCGCAGAAGATACACGGACTTCGTGCTTCGCGGTGATTCTCAGTATTCCGACAGCCGAAAGAAGGGGAGGGGGGGGGGGGGGGGGAAGTGGCGTGAGAAAAAGAGTTTTCTCTCTCAGGGTCGACATCAGGGCCAGCGTGAGACAGAGTCGCTAGCTCGCAAAAGCCTGCAAGTACTTTCTTTACGTGAAGCTTAGAAAAAAAAAGAAAAAGAGATCCTGTTCAGTTTTAGAGCTGCAGGGAATTTCCAGTATGATCGAGGTATGTACACCGCCGTCATTAGGGACAGTAAAATCTAAACACATCCGACCTTGATGAAAGTGTGTCGTCAGCATCTAGCTTTGCGCGTTAAATGAGCAGCACTTACTCGCGAATCCAATGCACCAACTATCCATTCAACATGTGCGACACCACGATGCAACGGTAAAAGATGAGGGAGGGAACCTTTGCGAATTGAATAGTGTGCAAGTATACGAATTTGTATCCCCTTTTTTTTAACTTCCTTTTTGCGGTCAAGACCCTTTGGCGAGATCCTTTTTCGATTAATCTGAGTATCGGTTGAGCCAGTTCGAATACGCTTCCTTCTTCAGTGACAAACGCAATGATGTCTATCTATCGAAACCAGTGCAACGGCGTGGGTGGGCTGGCATATACACTAGCCAGCCTCGCTGCATTGCAAACGCCGGGAAGCCCGCATCGTGAACCAGGTGCGTGGCCGCGTTGCGCTAGACAGGAGACACGCCCTGTATACCGTTACATTAACTAGCACCTTCACTTCCGATGGAAGCATCACGCACGTGCAAGTTGCTCGCGTCCGGCAGTTGCTTTATCGTGTCGAGAAAGTTGATCGCGGGGAACTCCTTACATCTGCCGGAAGCTGCGCTGTCTATAACGTCCGGTCAGTGGTCACGATCCCTGCTTGCCACGCTCGGTCACGCATACCCGGCCAGTTGATCCTGTCGACGCCTTTCATTTTGCCAAGACGCTCGACCTGGATGAACGCTGTTTGTATTCGGACGTCTTGTCATTCCAACCGTCCTGTTTACTGTATAATCTCCACTGGGCAACTTATCAAATGGTGTCATTGTGTTCATACCAATTTCGCTGCGGTGTTGTACGTAAGTACTACAAACACAGGCGAACGGGCCAGAAGAAATGTACCCATGCCTGTTTTTCTCAATATTGTTCTTTCTCTCTCTTTCTCTCACTTGATTTTATTTATACATTTATACCGTTGTCCCGTTGTCATTAAAAGAAGCTTTATAATGGCTGGTTTCTGAAAATCAGCCAGTATCTGTTCGTGTATATATATATATATATATATATATATATATATATATATATATATATATATATAATATATATATATATACACACGAACAGATATCGGCTGATTTACACAGTTCCAGCTCATCGCTTGTATCATGAGGACCTTAGAATAAGAGAGAGAACGATAGAGGGAGGGAGGGAGGGAGGGAGGGAGGGAGGGAGGGAGGGAGGGAGGGAGGGAGGGAGGGAGGGAGGGAGGGAGGAAATAACGAATTTGCGAATCTTTCATCTCGGCGCAAAATCGCTGCAGTTATGCGCCGCGTCACAACCGATCACCGTCGCGGGATATAAATGCGAAACAGACCGTGGCCAACTGTTAATTGTAACCCCTAATTGCATTTGTTGGTATTGCGAGCAACCTACGAGAGCAGCCACATTACGCCGGCCGATTTCGCTTCAACAAAAGGTCAAAATCTACTTTTCTTCATTTTTCGAGTTTTCTTTTCTCCTTTTTTTTTTTTTCGGTGCTGGCACGAATGTGTGGGAGAGTAGTCGAATGTTCCTTCGCTTTCCTGCTATAGTGCTGCTTATCTTGTTTATCTCTTTATTGTCATACGTCACAGCCGCATGGCCTCATGGATTTCAAACAGCCCACAACGTTCACGTTAGACGTGACGTCATACGTGCATAGAAGTGATTATAACATCAAATGTATTACGAATTAATACGAATTAAAGGTCGCTGCGTGTCTGAGATGATTCAATTATAAAGTAGTTTATTTCGCTTAGAGAATAATTGTAGGCTTTCAAATTAGAGTTTGAACCGGTGACCTCTGGTCAGCGAGCCAGACACTCCACAACAAGGCTACGTGAGGCAAGCTTGTACGGCTTGGGAACATAAACTGATATTTTACGACGGTATGCCAACGGGTACGTTTCTAATTAGAGCGGACCACAGGCCGATATCGAGTCATACCTTTAAGACAGAGCTTATGTGTCCCAATAGTTTTTTCATCTGTCGGCAGCAAATTAAACAACAGTATAGAGGTATAAATATATCCGTGCCTTTTAGGGCGCGTCTTCTACTCCTCGCCGCGCAACTCCTAAGATCATTCAATGGCGCGTTTCGCCTTGAACCGAGAGAAGCCGTAGTGGAGGGCTCCGAAAATTTCGACCCCTTGAGATTTCTGCTGCTTCGCTGGCGCTTGGTTACCCAGTATCGCCATGGTTGAGGTGCGTGCCAGTCCTAGTGAGTCAATACGCTTCGGCGCAAACTGATGTGTAGCCATGCTGAACGGACCTTACGCTCTGATAACCAGGTTTAACCGAATAAACCTTCAATATTTTTTCTCCTCCGCCCTGCTGCTAACTAGCGCCTCTCCTTTCACATGAGAGGGTGATACCAGAATCAGTCTGTCAGTACCCTTGCATTCACGTTTCCCCTAAGGCACGCAGTTGTTGTTGTTGTTGTAGTGGTTATTTATTGTATGTACAAAAGAAAAGAAAAGATGTTTGCCAGCCCCGGTATCTGCTATCTTATATCTGAAGCACCTGAACTGGGGCGGCGGAAATAAAGGGATAGCGAGGAGAAGGTAGAGGAAATCAAAGAGGTGAGCGATAGGGAGAAAGAAAAGGGTAGGTAAAAATAAAAGAAATATATACATTAGGATACAGTATACAGTAGTTAAGGCACGCAGGCACGTTCATACGACTGGGATAAAGCGGTGTTTTATATGTGGGCATGTTAGCCTGCGCTATAGCGTCATAGCCTTAAAGGTGGAGCTTAAGTGCCCCCCATAATTTTCTGGTACCAATCAGAACAACCCAGGCGGTCTAAATCAATCCGGATCATGTCGACATATAAATATAACTATCAATTTCATAACTATCTAGAGAGGACGAAGTCTGTGCTCGCTGGCGTTATTAGGCTCTCCTAAAAATGTCTCCTGTAGTAAATGAATCAAATATTCTTGCTAATGGTAAAAGCAACGACGATATAAAGCCCTCATTTGAAGTCGGCAAGGACGTTTACGCTAGTTACAAGTGAGTTGCACAGTAAGAGGGTTGCCTCAAGGCAGGAAGTGTGCTATATACACGTGCGCTGACGTAATAGGTTCGAGGAGGTGGAATAAATTTTACTAATTCCCCCTTCTTACTTTTTCCGGAGGTGACCATGAGGGAGAAATAGTAAGGAAATGAAATACAGGTGAGTTATACCCGTACCTGCATCCAGCTTGTTGTGCTGCACAGCAGTCAAGGACGATTAGGAGATGGAAAGATAGAAGGGACGGTAAATTAGGTTCACGGTCGCGCATGCGTCGACGCGCTACAGGCTTATAATAGCTACCTAGCCCGAATATTGCAGCTGGGTTGCAGAGGATTCTTTTTTAGCAGAATTTGATACCCATGTAGTGTACATATAATATTGTATGTGGCCTGAAGACAGAATTAAAGACGAGCGGAAAAAAGGACAATGCCATTGGGCTAAAAAACTCTCATGTCGGCTATGGGTATGTGCCATGTTTCAAAAGGCCAAGAAGATGTGGGCTAGCGCCGCCGTTTAGCCAGCTGAGTTCTCGGGCCTTCTGTATCAATTCAGTGCTCGGGAAATAAACCTCACGCGTAACTATATACATTAACTTTAGTAAAATATTATTTGCAAGTCGGGAAGCGCATCCATAAAAATGAGGAAAAGAAGAATTGAGGTATAGAGAGAAAAAGCGAATGCTCCGCCTGGGCCTCTTAATTGTTCTACCGAGTCTGAGGGAAGGGAAGCGCCCCATGAAGGAGTGGAAAGTAAAGTGACGAGATCAGTGGCGTCACTAGGGTTAGCGGCACCCGGTGCGCTGGCGCGTTCCCGTACGACCCCCCCCCCCCCCCCCTTCCCCTCTCTCTCTCTTGAGTGCTAAAAGCCAAATCACCTATTCCTTTGTGCTCATGGCTTGCTTCGAGGGATAACGAGCATAAAATAAAAGGGTAAAAGGGCACAGATAAACCGCAATATACTCAAACATTGAGCTTCCAGAAACACTTGGATCCGGCTGCGGTGCGTGGATTAAATGAGACTCAGTTCGTCGCTGTTAACACGTGCGGAGGTGTCATTGCGGCGGGCTAGTTCAAATAAACCGCACAACACCATGCGTAGCAAATGACGACTCCATCACAACTGCTTCAAGCCGAGCTGTGGAGCCAGTCGACAGGATCGCGCCGATAAAATAAAATAATAATAATAAAAAAATACCATTTTAATATTTGCATATACTTTAGAATGCAGGAGATGCTGTGATCTTAAGGCGAAAGCTTTTTAGGCTCACGGAATGAAATCTCCGCGCGCGAGAGTTGTGCCGGGATCTGCATGCGCTTTGGATCTGTACGCTGATGAGTCAATTGCTAATAACGAATGTATGAGGAGGGAAATTAGGAATTAAAACGACTCATAGTGATTAGTTATGATCAAAAGTTATACGATAGATATTGATTCTATTCAATGAATAATGATTAATAGAATGATCATAAAATCACTACGGAACCACCAACATGTCAAACGACTTGTGATGACCGCAACTGACTGGAAATGAGTAAACATGCTTCTATGACTACTACAATGAATAGGCATGACTACGGAACGACCAATATGTCAAACGACAACTTGTAATGGCAGCAACTAACTGGAAATTAGTAAATATGCTTACCTACGAGTAGTAATGACTGCAATGACTAGGCATGACTACGAAATAACTAGTAGGTCAAACAACCGGCTTACGATAAGATACAAGAAATTATCAGTGGCTTAGCTCTGCTATGCCAGGATATACGTAGCGTGAGCTTGGTTTTATCTTGGCTTGTCCTTGATTTATCTTAGCTTATCTCGGCCTTATATGGCTTATCTTGACTTGCAAAGGCTTACCACTACCTCCTCAGCTTTCTAAGACAGACAGCGCTAGATACGATGCACACACCGGTGGTTTACGAACGCCGAACTACTATCTCATGGGCACAGTTGCTTTCCTTTTCTACACGCTCATCAACGCCACCTAGGTGGCGTTGCTCTCATGGGCACATTTGCTCTCCCTTTCTCTCGCTCGACACCCCCTTTCTCCAATTCCTCCGGGCATGGTTGCTCTCCCTTTCCCTCTCTCTCTCTTCCTCGACATACCCTTTCTCCTTTTCCTCCGCTGGATTGCAGCGACGGCGGCGGCGGCAGCTGTGTCCCTGTGACGTAGCATGGCTCTCGCGCATGCGCAGCTTGGCCGGCGCGGAGGACACGCGGAACTCCTTCCAACCCACGCGCGTAGTGTATGTAGCTCACGCTACAAAAGCGATGAGGCAGACGATGAGACAGAAATAATACGACAGGAAGAGTAAGCTTTCGCCGTTCTGTGTTTAGAAAGTAAGAGACATCGCAAATTTGTTTAGAAAAAGTTTTATTAGACATTCACACTGGACATTCACATGAGCGGCGACAAATGACCAAAACAGGAATTGCACTTGATTAACAATACATCACATACACCACAAATCTGTATTTACATACAGAATAAAATTTGGCAGTTCATGATGATGATATATACAGATTTGAATGGCAGTCTACATAAAGGTATAGACAGGGTAGACTAATTTGCCATATAAAATAGATATAAACATATACAGCAATCGCCAGCACAACCTACAAATCACGCATCTACTAAACGCTTAGGAAACGAAAAGCTTCTATAAAGGTCCTTACCTCATGCCGCCAAACCCGATTAATTTTATAAAATAAAGTTTATTGAACTCGTCCTACGGACAAACTTTTTTTTCCTTAACAAAGCCTGAGTACAACATTCTCAGTCTTTCTAGCAGCGCACACAGCTTTTATCACAAACGCAGCGCCAAGCAGACTTCTGTGAAGTAATTGCGATATTCTAAAGAACTGAATGTAAACAAGGGAGTAGCATGCGTAGAGGCGATCTATCAACTTTTTTTTTTTTCCCGCACAGAATTACGTTCTTGGGCTTGCCCAGCGGTTTAGTTTGCGCCGCAGCCCTTTGCGCGGCCGTCTCCCACTCCCCTGTTCTCCTCTTTTCCTTTCTCCCGCCTTAGGAGGCGGAGAGATGTCCGACTCGTTCGGCCACAGCTCCGCCCCTGCGTCCCGATGGCTTATAATAATAATAATAATAATAATAATAATAATAATAATAATAATAATAATAATAATAATAATAATAATAATAATTGGCTCACAGGAAGGGAAAGGCGAAGTATCTGTCACACTTGTTCTGTGGACACCTGAACCGCGCCGGAAGGGAAGGGAGGAAGGTGGGAGTGAAAGTGGAAAGAGAGAGGGGAGAGCCGTAGTGGAGGGCTGCGGAGTAATTTCGACCACCTGGGGATCTTTAACGTGCGCACGGGCGCCACGTCGTTTCGCCACCATCGAAGCGCAGCCACCGTGGTCGGGTTCGAACCCGGGAACTCCGGCACAGTGGTCGGGCGTCTTACCACTGCACCACCCCGGCGGGGCGATAGCTTATTTCATTGGCGCCTTTCGGCGGGAACACGGCACCGCTTCGATGGCCGCGCTCGCTCGACCGTCCGAGCGGGGCCCAGGGAGAGACCCCTCCGGGACATCGCAATGTGCGTACGCTACTGTTCTTGTCTGCCGGCCTTTGTCCGCGCAGACCAGTGTGTACTCGAGTTCGCCCGCTCCGGCTCGTACCTGAGAGCGCAGCTCGAGCCTGTCGATCGTGATCTAACGATCCGCGACAGGCGTACCTTGCGATGGTTGCCCACTCTCTCTCAAAAAAACCCTTTGGTCACCGCGAGAGAGAGAGATCACAGCACACCATTGCGTGCTTGCGGTGCGCAGGGGAGCCTTGCTCCTCGCGCGCTCCTGGGACACAGTGACTGAGTACGTGTATGTGTGTGTGCGTGCCTGTGTGAGTGTTTGTGTGTGTACCGCTGAAGGATGGAGTTTGAATAAACGAGCTCCTTTGTGAACTTGAAGGCTGGTGTCCTTGCAGCGAAGCGCTCTCCTCCCTGTGGAGGTGAGTGTTTCAGTGTGCGCGTGGTGAAGGCTGATCGGGGCTTCGGCTCGCGCGACGCTCGAACCCGCGATGATTGGTGGCCTATGCCCTCTGGCAACCAGAATAGTAAACTGGAATTCTGACCCAGGATTACAAGACACTATTTGTTGCCGAATTTCGAAGCGATATCTTCACTACGTGAGGTAACGCCATGTTCACCATTTCTTCCGATGACCTTCGGGGTTAAGTTGGATCTTGAGCCGCAACCACTTTGAGTAGCTATGTTTCCATCAAAGGTCAAGGTCAAAGGTCAACTGACGTATGAAGTAGCTTAACACGTGAACAGCTGTGTAGCGAGACACGATAGCTGACGTCAGTATCGAGTATAGACCGTTTTATCGAGAGCAAGCAGGAGAGGAGGAAAATTCTCTCTAAACAGATCCCTTGCGCCGGCCCATTGTTGCCAGTACCGAGTGGGCTGTGCATTCGCACGCTTCATGCATAGAAGAGCGGCCTTGCACCATAGACCGTTTTATCGAGAGCAAGCTGGAGAGGAGGAAAATACTCTCTAAACAGATTCCTTGCGCCGGCCCATTGTTGCCAGTACCGAGTGGGCTGTGCATTCGCACGCTTCATGCATAGAAGAGCGGCCTTGCACCTCTGTATACTGTCGCTTGAGAGACTGAAAAACCTTCATTAGCGCCCCTTTTAGTGGTAATGTCATCGGGACAGCAATGCGTGATCGTGGAATACACAAACAATCAGAAATCGCAAGATAATTGCCGACAGCGTATGCAGGAAGCAGGCAACGACAGTCCGAGTGCGGCTGTGATAAGTTTCTGCTTCACTGCTTTCCAGTCTATCCCAGTTTTAATTCGCCTATAAATTTTTTGTGTAAGCCATATAGACTTAGTCAATGACGGGCTCACGAATATGATGCCCATTTTACTTCCTCCGCCGGAGTAAACACGCACGCCGGGCAGGCCGTGCCTTCCGCGTCAGCGATACGGTGCCTCTTCCGCCAGTGCAGGAGCGTGCTAAAATCTGTTCTTCACGTAAAAAAAAAAGCCCCCCCCCCCCCCCCCCCACACACACACAAAACAATATTTCTTGCCGATTTCTGACCCATACCGTGTTATTGATAACTGCAGTACAAACAAGTTTCGCAACACATTGCCGCCGGTGCGTCGCGCGGCTCATCGTCTGCACGTTGGCTCCGCTGCTAAGGCGCCACCGAAATTTAACTATTTCTTTTACTGATACAATGGGATCGGCAGTAAGGCAGTTCCATGAGAGGCCCTTTACTCTAGCCCTGAGCAATTACAAAGCGCCGTCGGATATGTACCTTGCCTTCGATGCGAAACAATTTAGGCCTAGTGACGACTAGGAAGTAGCGCTCGGCGAGAGTGCCGTAGTCCGCCGCGCCAACGGGTGGCGTCGCTTTCGTAAGCACTGTTGTATGCACGTGCTGCGAATTTGTCGTCTTCGTTCATGGTGCAGCTGAGAGCGCACGTTTTTCGACGTTTTGCTCAACAATACGTCGCGCAAACGATGCTGCTACGGCGGACGGGACAGGGATATGATGTTGTTGCGCCGCAAGACGAACACCAAGGTTGCATAAAAACATCGACGGATGGTACTTAGGTACTACTTCTTTTTTGTGCTGTTCTTGAATCATGGTTTAATTTGAAAGTATACATTGTTGAAGCAGGATAGCTCGATCTTATATATAGCGAAATGGGTCGCACTTCACGTTATATTAATGCGGCGATAACTGGAAAGAATCTTTTGTAGTATCTGTATTCCGTGTTCGGAGCTGCCCGTACGGTTAATTCGCTGTGTGTTTGTGTGTACAGTTACCATTGCGTTCATAAAATATAATTGAAAATACGTGTACCGTGCAAGATACAACAGATACATCCTCACAGTTAACTCTGACGAGTTCGGCCTGAGGAAGCGGAGCGCAGTCCTTCGCAATCGCCCCGGCCGCTAGTGCTGTTTCCAACAGCTGCCGCCATGCCAAACGGATGGTATACGGTACTACAAAATAGCACTAAGGTGTCGGATAGTTTCCACGAGCCCTGCGAAACAGCACTTTTACACTGCCGCATCGCAGCATCAACACGCACAACACAGCCCAATATGGCGTCAAGAGGAGCCGGAGCGGACTTTCCCAGTTTGACTCATACGGGGCGCCACCATCAAATTAAGATGGCTGCACCCAGGCATCGCAACTAAAAATCGCCGCGTGCCTCGGTCATAGCTCTCGCTTCACACTAGGTTTAACCGAAGCTTTACCACAGACAATTTTTTTTTTTGGTGTTAGATGGCCAACAGTACTTCACGAGCTAAAGCAATTATTTTATTTATTTAGAAACACTCCTTTCTGACGTGAGAGACATAGCAGCAGCAGCAGCAGCAGCAGCAGCAGCAGCAGCAGCAGCAGCAGCAGCAGCAGCAGCAGCAGCAGCAGCAGCAGCAGCAGCAGCAGCAGCAGCAGCAGCAGCAGCAGCAGCAGCAGCAGCAGCAGCAGCAGCAGCAGCAGCAGCAGCAGCAGCAGCAGCAGCTTTATCGAGCGTTACGCGAGTGCATCGGAAAAAGTCCTCACACCGACCTCTCAGAGGTGATTTCTATAATTATGTCCGGATTCAAACTCGCATCTTCCGGGATCATCAAATCGATGCCACAGCCAATAAGCCATCGCGGCGATTACAGAAATTAGGACGACGATAATGGTTTAGTTTTAATCGCGCAATGACAGCTTGGCCAATGAATGCGACGGTTAACGTTCGTGGCATCATAAACTCTGTCAAATACCCAAGTTTCCAAGGATTTCACCCCATGCAATCCAAGCGCCAAGGCAAGAGAACTCTTATATCCGCTGGAAACCGGTCGATAATCGGCGGCACTCGGGATCGAACCCCGTACAATTCTGATACGAGGCGGATGCACAAACCAGAACAGAAAAAAAAAAAAAAAAGGAGCGCTTACACAGGGTTAGCCACCGGGCTATACTTGGCCCACAGGTGCGAGGAAAACTGCAGTACGATCACTGTAGGGCGGAAAAATAAATGATACAGGATGAGGCAGTTCTTGTTTTTGCTTGGAACCTCGACTGGCCCGACAACGAATCCTCGCTGCAAGAGGCCGCCCTCGTCCGCGGGACAGGTGCTGGCCGCATCGCGAATTCCTGCCGAGAGCATCTAGCGGCGGAGACGCGCGTCGGATGTCGGCAGCAGCGGCGCCAGCGGCGAGGGGGAAGCCGACAGGCCGACGCCGATGTGGCCCAGTGCGATGCGAGCCCCCGAGCGAGATGGAATAATACCGATGGGGGCAAAAAACGGCGGAAAGAGGGACGCTCGCGCTCCGGGCGGGCCGCTCCTAAATTCAGACGTTCATTTCGGGTTGACTGGCGTCGCGCTGCGCGCGGCCAGCGCTGGCAGATGTGGGTCGTCAGCCGGGGCCGACGACGACGACGCCACGAGCTAGCCGCTCGCAAAGAGAGTTGCGGCCACCGCCTCGCAACGGACGGCCTTCCCCGAAGCCACTATCCCCTCTCACCTAAAGCCTGACCGCCAACAGACCTCCCTCCCATCACTTCCCTCGCTGCCCGCGCAAGGAGTTGTTCTCATATGGGTACAGTCCGGTGCCACGAGACGCAATGAATCCAGAGTTTCGCACTATTTCACGCCATGGTTTTTGGTGTGCGAATGTACCTTCCTATCTCCGAGGATAACGGCAGTGCAATGCAAGAGCTATCCAATTCACACTTCGATAGTCCTTCGTTCATATCATGTTGTCCTAGACCTGCCGACAGGTTACCTGGCCCGCATTGGCCCTTCAAATGATTAGAAGAGAGAATGTTAAAGGTATATTGTGTTTTAAGGACAGTATAAGAAGGAAACTTTTGAAGCAAGCAGCTGTTTCTAGCTTCCAGAAAGAAAGAAAGTAGAGCGGTGCTGCAGGAAAACAAAATATTGGTCGTCAGACGATGTCTATCATTGCTGCGTGGCACCGACCATTCAGTGCAAGCAGACTTCATGGGGCACAAATCCTTTCTGAGCACCGTCTGTCATATCAAAGGAGGTGCCTCTCAATGACTTATGATATCTTCAGTCTATTTTAGCGATATCGCCACTGCACTGCAAGCAGGTGTGTGTGTGTGTGTGTGTGTGTGTGTGTGTGTGTGTGTGTGTGTGTGTGTGTGTGTGTGTGTGTGTGTGTGTGTGTGTGTGTGTGTGTGTGTGTGTGTGTGTGTGTGTGTGTGTGTGTGTGTGTGTGTGTGTGTGTGTGTGTGTGTGTGTGTGTGTGTGTGTGTGTGTGTGTTACGATGGAGCAGCAGTATCAGAGCGGCCTACGTTTTTTTAATGCTGCTGTTCTATTTTATCGATCTTTTTCGTTAACAATGACTCATAATGCTAGCCAGTCTCAACGCACCTGGGAAACCTCTCGGGATAACTGTATACAAAACAGACCGCAGCGTCAGTTGCTGCATCAGCATCGTCTACTCGCGGCAACCACTCGAGATCGAACTGTCCTTAGAAAACATTGCATGCGTTGCTTCTTAAAGGAATGCTCATTAAGTCAGAGAAATTGTTATTGTGTCATCTGAAATCAAATGTCCGCTTCGGTCTACAACAGAGCCATGAAAGAGGTAAGGAAAGATCACTTAGTGCAACTGTTTTACAGGCATAGCCGCTGTATTCGTGTCGACTCTACGCCTATGTGATGCTAGTTGCGATAAACAGGAACCAATGCCTTTTTCTCACAAGACAAAGAGACGTACTCGCATTTTCTTCGACACCAGTTGTGTACGTTTTGTAATCAGTACACTTTTCTCACAAGACAAGTAGAAGACGTATGCGCTCTTTCTTGATTCTTTAAATAACCGGGCGCGCAAACAAGGTATATGTGAGAGATATTTGACGGAATGGCATTATGCGCCTTATAATTCCCCTCCGTAGTTAAAATTTCGCTCGCAATTAAAAGACCGCTTGCAAAAAAAAATAATAATAATAATGCCTTGACTTTGCGGTGCACATTGAATTCTAGTGTGCATGGGAAGGATTTTCTACGTGTATCGCTCGAGAATGGTTGTAACTTAATCAGCAATAACAGTTTAAAACAAGGTATAACGAGAGGAAGAAGATGGTTTACACGGTATGAAGGAGCACTGAACAAGGGCAAATGGGGTACGCCTCAGTTCGCACGTCGAGCCAACGTTTCGACAAGTGGACTTGTCTTCGCCTGGGACATATATAAAACTCATGGTGGCCGCGCTGCGGTTCGCTCTATGAAGAAACCGGATTCACCGTGATGCACATGACGCGTGTGAAGACAATGCGGTAATCCTTATACACTCGATCATGCACCTTAAAGAAGCACACTTACGAGAATGAGATGCTCGCGTTACTTCTTGGAGCCAATGGCATCGCGGCAGCTTCTAGGCGCACAAAGCTCGGCAGCACTGCACAATGGCAATATATGTATCCGTTCCCTCAATAGAATCGCACCGTTCCTCTTCGGACCATAAACGTTCGCAGAAATGACAGTGCCAGCCAGCCCCGCGCATTACTCGCCGGTTCTTATACGAGCTAGCTCCGAGTTTCCCAGTACACGCTTCCATCACTGCACGTGTCACGAGCAAGGAAACTAGGGATCTACTAGAAGAATTATTTCCCCTCCGAAAGCAAGAAGACGCGTCGCGCGGGCAGCGATGCGCAACCGAGAGCGTCAGCCGAAGCTCTCATCGCTGTATGGAAGAGAATTGCTCGAGAGTAATTGTTGCGACAGGCTACGCGGCACTTATGGAAATATTCCCGCCGGCATCTCCGCATCACCATGCGCCTCCTGCTTTGCGTATATGTCTTCACTTCCACGTTGGATAATACGAACGGTAATTCTTGCAAACGACTATTATGGTTAGGCAAAAACATCTGTTCCGTGAAAGTGTGCGTAGTTCGCGCTGTACATGTGTACGTGTGCGCGGTCGCGTTCGAAGACGGCGGCTCGCTTTAGGTCGTCCGGTTACTCGTGCTCGACTTCACCGAGTCGCTTTTTTCGCGGAGCCTTATGCCTGCGTGACGTCATTAAGTAGTCTCAAAGCATGTACTAGTTTGAGACTCGATACAAGGACGCGCCGTTCGTGAGCATACACCAGTCGGCACGGCGTCTTTCTCGTAGTTGGCTTTTTCTTCCGTTCGAGGCAAAAAGAAAGCCTCGGGCTCCGGAAATTTTGACCACAAGGTGTTCTTTAACGTGCGCTGACATCGCACAGGGCACCAGGCGCGCGGTACACGGGAGCCTTGCTTTTTCGCCTCCATCGAAAAGCGCCCGCCGAGGCCAGGATCGAACCCGCGTCCTCGGGACCAGTAGTCGAGCGTCCTAACTAGTGAGCTACCGCGGAAGGCCGGTATCGGAAGGGAAAATACTGGTTCTACAACGCGTAGTCAATGCCAATGAAGGCTAGATTAGCGACAAGCATCTTAATACTGTGGAAACCGGAAGTCTTATGTGGAGATTTCGGTTTCTTGACGCATTTATACGTAGTAGAACCAAGGCCTCGAGACAGGAAACTATAAGGATAGACTACAGTACAAAAAAAAAAAAAAAAGTTGGAAAGTAAGGCCCAGAACAAACCAGGACGGTTTGTTTCAAAGGTTAAAAGAAAACATATTGTGAGGAGACAAAATTAGGCGGTCAAAGATAATGTAATTAGCTCTCATAGACAGTACACGATTACCAGTTCTCGGTCTTTCTGGCCAGCTATGCAAAATATGTGCTGGATGAAACTTAAAAATTGCCTCATTTCAGTCATTAAGCTTGTTTGAAAATATCAGATGCGTCACTAATGAGCAGAGAAAAGGCCAATGTCTGTGCTGTGTTTCGTGCTTTGCGCCCCTCACGTAGGTTGCAATGCGCGCTACTGTTGCTTGTAAGCACGCAGTGCCCAAAATAGATATGAAAGTATACGCCTGAGAGGAGCTAACTTTCAACTTTATTTAGCGCCGATCGTTTTGTTCCGTCTAGTCGTTCAGTATTGCCCCTTTTCTCGTATATCTATATTTGCGTGAAACGTTAATAAACTGGTGCAAATACAACTTTTGGCGTAATGCGTTATAATCTTCTCTATAGATAGACGCCATTTTCAGGACATTCAAACGACTAGAAATTAGAAGACGCTGAGGTATTAATAAGAGTTGAAGCGACATGCGTTGTTGTATGGACACTGTGCGTTGTTGCTGATATGGTCTTAATTAGTAGCGCTATTCATAGTGCGCAGTAGTAGAGGGACGTAGTAGGGCTTATTAACCGTGCGAATTAGCGGTGCTAGTTGGTTTACGGGGTTTAGCGTCCCAAAGCGATTAAACTATGAGGGACGCCTTAGCGGGGGGCTCCGAACAATTTCGATCAACTGGGGTTAATTCTTTAAGGTTCAGTGATATATTTAATATAGCACACGATCAGGTTATGCTTCGTTTTCATTGAAACACGACCGCCTTTAATTTCGAGTGATTGCTGCTGTATTGTAATATGTGGTAGTGGACTGCTGTCTTGTCCTAGTGTACTTGGCGGCCATGCATAAGGTCTCCAAACTAATGCCTTGATCGTATACTCGTCAGTGGCGCAGAGGTAGTGCACCCGGCGTGCAGCCGGAAGGGCAGGAGTTCGACTCCCATTTAACCACTTCTTTTCCGCGTGTACTTCACTAGGCGGCACTTCGTAATGGTTGCTGAATGACGACACGACCCCTGACGCCACTGTATTCACCAATCAGGGAACTTCGTTGTGACACCGGGGTTTTCGGCGAATGTTCGCTCTGAACCTATCACGTTAAAAGTGGGCCATGATCATTGAATAAAAGCGCATTTTCCCGCCAATTGGCCATGTATTAAACACTGCAGGATGTGCCCTCAGGCCTCCTGCTGTCATGCATGAGTACAAGGAGAGGAGACCGTGAAGAAAGGAGAGGCGGGATAATCCTCTCACATTGGGTGCTCAGCTGGGCTTCTGATGTAAGCACTAAGCCTTCTGTCTTGTTGCTGTGTGCGAAATAGATTCCGCACACCTGCTTTGCACCTGCCTGTTCCTGCGCGTCCTCCGACAAAGGCAACTGCTTCGGTGCGTACCGCCCTCTGGTCGACCGCCCGACTTTTGGATCTAAGAGCCCTACCAACAGACCTTGCTGGACTTCCTTCGGGAACCCGGGTTCACCTTGTGCCTGTAGACCACTTCTTTATGTCAAACGATATGGTGCCGCAAAGTCATAGCCAATTTCACAGATGGCATATACATGTGGAACAGAGTATGCGGATATTTGGAATATGTGTAGGGCTTTGTTTGCTCATTCAACATGTTATACCAACGCTGAAATAGCGCTGGTCACTGCTTAAGTCTTGCCAACAGACCTGGGCCAGTGATTTCATTTATAGTGGTTCGTAGTTCAGACGCAGTTCTTCCCAAAAGGCAATGATAAATTCGCACACAGGTTCTATTTCCTGCATTCCAGCCAGACGGATAAAATTAGCCAGCATAACAAGAATGTGCCGCGGTTGTGGCATTTTTCAAATAATGGAGACGGATCTCGCAAACAGTAGTTTCTCCTCTCTCTCTCTCTCTCTCTCTCTCTCTCTCTCTCTCTCTCTCTCTCTCTCTATATATATATATATATATATATAATTTTGTCGTCCGCTAGCCTCGCATGGGTATGCGAGATTTTGATATCCGAATAGACATGACATAAGCTCCTCACAGGCCGCTGTCATAAAGGCATCCAATGTTTCACTCCTTTTGCTGCGAGGTGAACCGGTGTTATTGTATCAAAGCTTCAGAATGCTTTCTGGCTGTCATTTGACATGTGACCCAAAACCATCCACTCTAAAAAAATGAGCCTTTGGAATCTAAGAGGAGCAAATGGAATCCACAAAAATCCAATTAACTTCAAAAGGCATGCAATGAATCAGCTGGAAATAAAAGCAACCAAACTCCAAGCGCTGTACAGTTAAATGACTATATAGACAATAAATTTGTGCTTGCGTGTTTTCTTCTTTCTAGTGGAGTGTTATGCATTACACCCCTTAAGGAATAAGACCAGTAATTAAGTTATAACTGAATTCCTTCTCAATATTTTTGTTTTGTTTAGGTAACACAACGATGGCTGTGACGTCGAGTTTACGCAAGTGAAGCATGAAAACCAATTCTGCAATATGATATCGCTGATGCATCATTTCGTGTCATCCCGGCTCTTAGATCGGGCTGATTTAAGCCTTGTAGTGAGAGACTATACTACAATAGTTTGTTTTTCCTTCATGATTCACGGCACGTACTACCCCCCCCCCCCCCCCCTTCCTCTCACTCCTCTGTGTTTAATACCAGAGTCATCATTTGGTTGCTGAAACCAAAATTGAAAGAAAATCAAAAAGAAATTCAATTATAAATTATTTGCAGGTCGTAAGAGTAATTTGATCAAAGTATAAAAATGTCCACGCATCATTTCGAAAAAGGAAAGCACGCAAGCAAAAATTTAGTTCCACACTACTTTAGCGCACGAACTCTTAATAACCGTATTCATATCATCATATTGAGCAAGCTTTTAGGCAAACTGTAAGATATATCGCTGATATTTTCTATTTTCGTGCCACGTGCATTTCACTTGTTAGCTTTCGAGAACTGCATGTTGTTTGCCAAAAATCGAATATGAAGACTGTCTCAAGATGCATCTAGCGTAAGCAATCCAAATGCGCAAATAATATTTAACGCAGAAAATACAAGGTCCATCACAAAAAATGCTAATGCCTGCCTGTTGCATGACGTATGTGACACTTTTCTACGCATTCTTGACTCCAAGCACCATTGAAGAATTCTTTTTACTCGCCAACCAAAAGCTTTCGTCCAGTCATTAAATCACCTTCCGCAACTTCAAGATTCAAATGTATGTAGCCACATGCGACATTCTTGAAGTAAAATTTGTCTTTTAGCATTGTTTAGCTTTATTTTTACATTTATTAATTATTCATGGACTCGACTAGACTGGTTAGATGTTGCCACTGTGCACGCCAATGGAAGAAGCCCTTCAGCAAATCTCTCCTGGTAATAAATCAATGGCAACGGAAAGCTGGCACGGCACGCTAGCTCAAATCTGGCAGTCCCTGGGCAAATCCGATGCAGAGGGAACCGCGTCCAAACGGGCGCGCCCCTCGTAGCGTAGAGTGCAGGGAAAGTCGTAACGAGTGGAAAGGCGAAAAGCATGTTTTACGTGATCGCGCCATTGCGCGCAACGCACACACGGGAGGGCGTCCGCACGGACCGTTCCCAGAGTCGGCACCGCCGAGGGTTTTGTTGACGCGCTCGGCTGCAGGTCTTTCACGACGTCTCCCGTAGCGAATCGTTGGGCAGATGGGCGCCCAAAGTTGCTCCACAGTTGTGGCACGGCAGACTGCAACGCTAGAGTCCGTCCGTGTGACGCTTCGTGCTGTGAATCGATAATTGGTGGGTCCCTACACATTCTTGCCTCTTCGTGCGTGACGGGTATACGGTCAATTATGCTTGGAGTGGAGCGTCCAGAAAAAGGAGAACGCACTGAGTGTCGAAAGGGCATCAGTTACAATTACAGCACGCCCGTCAAAGGGACGTCATGCGTCTAAGCAAGGACAGCATAGGAGCGAACTGGGGCAAACGGGGCCCTTGTGAACTTTTATACATTGTGTCGGTACCTTATAACACACCTGGTTTCGCGCTCACCGCAACGTGTGCGGACACGTGTCTCTTGCGAAGCTCCACTTAACGTCCGAGACGCGAAGTGCATGCAGAGATAAAAAGCGGACCTCACGTGCACTGAAAGCAGAATATCTTGTCGGCGTGTGTATTAGCATGCATAAATATATGGCTTTGCAACAGGATGCCAGCTCAGCAGTCTGCTTTGCACAACGTTCTTGGGAGCCAAGTTTTCAAGATGAGTCAATGGAAATGCGCGACAACATATAACTCACTTGAGAAACTGCGTCCAAGCGCCCAGAAAGTTTACTCTATTCAAGGTAAAATTCATTGCATTTTTTTTCTCTACCTTTCTTTTTCTCTCGTTCCATGCGATATTCGCCCGCAGAAGAACCTTAATGATGCGAGAAAACGTAGTGCAGGTCTCCTGACTCGCACACAGTGAAGCGTGGGAGATGTTTGCTCACATTCCTGCACAAGTACGGGTAAATATAGCGGTCCTTATCGTCTCATGTTCACTTTCGCATGGAAGGCATAGGTGGTGCCCGACCGTTGATTCCGAGAAACAGTTGGTTTAATGTTTTCGCATGTGCCGTTACATGCAGAATAGTATATGAAGCCACATCGCCTTGAGGAAAAAAAAAAGAGCTCTGAAGAGGCTCTACCGAGAACATATATCCTGCGGCGAATCTTACGCAGGGGAACTCTTAACTGTTATAAAGAAATAAAGTACTGTATTGTCACTGATACACTATGAGCATGATCGCGGTAACGGCGGGAGTAGAAGATTCGCAGTTAAGCCTTACTGGTTCGAGTTCGAGGCCGTAGTGCCGATTGATTTCGCCTTTTTGGGACGCTTACAATATCTGATGCAGTTCTAGCGAACAGTTCTCTGTATTTACTAGACCCCTTCCATACTACGACGCGATGGAGAAGGACGCCGTTTGCGGCGGCTCTTGTCAAAGCAACACAGTGTAAACTAGAGGCATCATGTGTCACGCTCTATACTTCCACGGGTAAGCTTCCTCGCAGCAAGGCATAGCATTCTGATAATGCACACTTCGTCATGATTGCATGGAATATTGCAAGACAAGAACAGTTGAGTTGAAGGTGAAGTTGTAAGTAAAAGCATTTGCTTTCTTTGGTAGTACTGATGGCAGTCGCCGATGCAGCTACATTCACCCAGTTAATCACGATGCATGCTACCGTGCTCTCGACTGTTCGCCTGTGGAATGCATGCTGTCTTTGAGGAAACCCTGTAAACACCGGTGCCACATTTCCTTTTAATCAATTTTGGTTGAACCTTCGCTGCGGCCGAGTGTAGCGCCTGAGCTTCTAAGAGCATCTACGAGCCAGCACTCTTCGAACTAGCTACCAGTGGGGCTCAAAAGCAGCGACTTATAATTAGTCGAGCCGGGGCCGCCTTCATTCTGCTTCATCTTCATGACGGTTGGGTTCTGTGCTTCCGTGTTTACGAGCGACGAGGGTGATACGCAGCGTCGTACTTTGTCCGTGCCGAGCTTCCCATTAACTGGACAAAGGAATGAAGGCGATATGGATAAGCCCTGTCTGCGTCGCATATTTCTTTTCTTTTTTTTACGTCATGAGATGTAAGAGCTACATCTCTTGAAAGCTGGAAATAATTATGCGCCTCCTGTGCCTCCAAATACATCATAACCGACTCGCGAGGGGCTTGTCGGAACGTCCAGCAAGGGTGGACTGCTCCCCTAGCTTACCGCATATACCAAAATTGCAGTCGAGATTCGGATCCCGCGTACCGATCTCTCGTTTGGGCTCCAGGTCATCAAGGTCTCTCTCTCCGGGAATTTCCCACGGGACCCGACGCAGACCAGGATTTTGATTTGAGCCCAGTTTACAAATTTAAAGAAATATGTGAATACTACAGATCTACGCACCAAACTCTTCCCACCCGGTGCAAAGGGCTGGGGAAGGCTAGCGAGCGGGTGCTCGTGCGCCTGCTCACCAATACAATGTTGTGCCCGGCTACTCTAAAACATTTTGATCCGCAATTCGACGGGCTGTGCTCGCACTGTAGGAAGGTGTCTGACACCTACCACATGGTGTGGGCCTGCCAGAAAAACCCATCTTTGCGCCCTATCCCCAACCCCACCCGAGAGAACGGGGAGGCGACCCTGTCCGGCTGCTGCACCCTAGAAGCCCAAAAGGTCTTAACGCAGCGCGCCCGGGCTGCGGCAAACGCCAATGGAGTGCCTGTCTAGGCATCCCACCTAGTGTATATACCTCTCTGTAATATAATAAATGCTTTCACCACCACCACCCCTTCGTGAATGTACCAGAAGTTTTGCTGACTCCCAGAGGGCTTGCAAGCGAGTGTTCTACGTCACTATATGATGATCGGCAACTTAAAGCACTCGAGGAAGCAACAAAGCGTTAAGTACGTGATATATTTAGCTGCGCCAGATAAAGGGAACTGTTTTAATTACGGCACATGCGGAAACAGTGGTATATAAAGCGTGTACGTTCCACTACAAATATCGCCTAAAACGGATTGCCTGACCTTTGAACAACAAAGTATACCAAGTGAAAGTGACCGTCCAGTTTAACCAGCACGTTCTGTATAGGCGTTGTCTCGAAATAAACACAAGTCATGCGTCTTCGTTCTGTGTTGATAATAGCGGAATATGTACGACACAGTCCATGCTGAACTCTGTGCACGTTGTCAAACATTCGCGCGAAACAGAACGTTTGTACTCACTGCGCTTAAAATCGAAAAATGGGAACAGCAGCGTCGTCCTATATGTACTCGTGAAGCACAGAGGTGAGTTTTAGAGCAACTTTCGAACGAGCCGCAGAGGGGGAGGTGATATTTTTTACGCAAGCATTCACGTCGATTAAACGACAAAAACAACGTAAAGTTTCGTCGTCCACTGGGTCAAAGAACCGTCGCATTGACATTGTTTAACAAAACAATGTGACAGTAATAGATTACTTTTGGTACATCTATACTCTTGAGTGTTGGCTCGGTCGTCATCCTGACTGCCTCCCCTTTTTTTCATTCGCCCTGCCCTCTCGCATTTCGCCAAAACCACACTCCTCACAGCGCCTGTTGTGATTGCTGGACGGCCGAGGTCGCCTCCTACGAGGAACGAGATAGCGAAGTCGATAACGCGGCCAGAATATGCGAGAAATGCGAGAGAGCACCCCTGCACTAATTGTCCACGCTGCATGCCTTGCTCTTCTTCGCCGTAAAGCGTTCCGAATCTGAACTTATCGTCGCTGCCACCAGAGACTCAGCCGTCACGGTGCATCTAGCGCGGTGGCCGACCATTAACCACGAGACTGCGCTGTTTGACTAGACGACGATCACGCGTATGTCTGTTGCAGGCAGCGTCCAAATCAAGCTACTCTAGGCAAGCTCGCAGAGGACGTTCCACTCGTGCAGAGCTGGCCGGTGGTGGCTGCGCCTCGCGTCAGGCTTCGTTGGAGCACAACGCTGCCGCACACGCGGAATTCGTAATGGCTGAGCGCGCGAACTTCCTCGACCGCACCAAGGTTGGCGACGAGTGGATGGTGCGCAGAAGAAAACAGTGTAGCTGTACCGAGCCCTATTTGCAGCATGACGTGCGCATCTGACTGCTAATCACACGTATAAACGCATCTACCTGCTATATAATAAAAATTATACGTGTGGTAAGCCTATATATACGGAGGAAATCAGAAAGCCTACGCCTTTTCAACTCCCGCCTATATCCGAGGGTTTTCTTAAAAGTGAGCATTTCGTTATATCCAAGTTTTTGTTATATTCGGGTAGTTTTTTTTTGTTTAAATTTTTTTCATTATCTTTAAGTATTTCGTTATACGCAGACATACAGACATGCAGACACACAACCCACAGATAGATTTAATCGATTGACTTCAGAGGTGCGGTGGGCTAGCTTTTGCCTTCTGATATGCCTAATTATTGAGCAAAACAAAACTTTGAGATCACTGCACAGACTGCATTGTATAAATGTGAAAGCCTGAGCGTTACTGCTTGCTGCACACAGTACATCGCGCCCCCCTTGTACACCTTTTTGCTAGCAACGCCAGGGCTCGTGCAGCACAGTGGAAATTTCCCTTCCTTAGCGCGCATTCGATGCAGTGCTCCTGAAAAATGTGGGATTACACGGTACACCGTCGCTCTTGTCGCGCCGCGTTCATTGGCGCGCGTTCGTTGCAGTGCTCCTGCAAGTGTGGGATTAGCGGTACGGCGTTGCTCCTGTCGTGCGTCTTTCTCATAGCCACGTGACATCCTCATGTAACATGACTGCCACGTGACCTTGTCACGTGATACTCTTATAGCCACGTGACATTTGAATTCATGCAAATCGAGGGTCACGTGATACTCTCGTAGTAACGTGACATTTGTGACCCGTGACTTAGCACTTTTGTGACCCACAAGTCAAGACAATATGACTCATTACTTTTGTAAGACTCAACACATAGCTGTAATCATGTCTTTAGTCATGACTTCTAGATCATGACCTCGATCATGACTCATGACTTAAACTACAATGACTCACACGACCATGGCAATGACATGACATACCGTTTATATATCACATCTCATACACATTCAGACATGACTACTAATTTCACCATCAGATGACTTCATATCACGCATTATATTTTGCTTCCACTTTTTGCGGGCACATTTGGTGTCAACATAGCCTGGTAAGGCTTTCGTCTTAATAAAATGCGACAAGTGCAAACGGCTATGAAATTTCAGAGACTACCTCAGGGTGAGCGACGCAGCGTCGTCGTCGTCGTCGTCGTCGTCGTATACAGTGATCAAATATGTCCTACTCTCCCCCGCTGTCCCATGGGAATGGTTTTCATGTTTAGGCATCGACAAGAAGGCTCTCTGAGAGACCGACTTGTAACCACTGCGGCCTCATGACAGAGGCTGCACTTGAAAGTCGGATGCATTGCGGTGGAGCTACCACTCATTTTTCGATGGGTGGGAGCTCTGAGGTCTAAATTCTGCGTGGATTCAACCACGTTCTCACCTCGTCTGAGTCTCAACAGAAGCTTTATAAGGAAATGAAAGCGCGTAAGGCGTTCATCGGCCGGTTGTCTAACCCCTAATCTCTCTACGACAGTGAAACACCGGCTGTCGATAAGTTAAATTTTAATTTATTTTGACAAAGGATTTGATTGAATTTAAATATGAATGAAATGTGAATGATTGAATTTGAGTGAGTGAGTGAGTGAGTGAGTGAGTGAGTGAGTGAGTGAGTGAGTGAGTGAGTGAGTGAGTGAGTGAGTGAGTGAGTGAGTGAGTGAGTGAGTGAGTGAGTGAGTGAGTGAGCCCATAGTTGCCTCTCGATTAAAATTACTGTCCAGTATAGCTGGGCATCAGTTAAATCACTATAGTTCAGTATGACTATTCTGTATAGCTCATGAGCTGAAATAGAAATTTTTTTCCGTAAATAAATCCATAGAAGAAAAATATTAGAAGAGCACTGCTTCGGCACGTTTTATTTGGCATTAGCCTAATTCTGATGCACATAGGCAGCTTTTTAAGTTGATTTATTTAGTACGTATCTGACTGGATATTCTTTTGGCACGTCCAAACAAGCTTACAATAAACTTCGAATAAGGATCCGCTATAATTTTTTGCTGAATTTCTAACTTTAAAGATAACTTATTAAACTGTGGTGATCACGGGGAACTGTTGCCCCCTTTGAGTTTCCATCAAGTTTGCGAAAGTAGCTGCTTCTGAGTGACTTTCCTGAGTGACTTTCCTGTCCAAGTGTCTTCGATGAGTGTAAGTGTTGCCTTTCCAGACATGCGAGATAGACAAAGAATTGCTTCAACCGGCAACATGCTTTACTTGCTAAGGCCGTGTTTCGCATTCTTTCCTGGTAGATCGACATTTAAAGTGCTTACGCCACGGGGAAACTATAGGATGCCCGAAAACAGTGACCTTGTACGCACTGTTCTCACTTCACGCCTGATAAGCAAAGTGGTGAAAGCTAGCGTTAGCTTTATTTCCTTCCCATATTTCTCTCAGAGGACAACAAATTCCTGCGCGCACATTGAAAAGTGATCGCAACTCTATTCTATACCACGAGAGGGAGCACGTTATGCTGAACCAATGAAATCGCAGGATTTCAGCAGCGAATGCAAACCTGAGCGCTATGTGCGTCATTCAAAAGCTTGGCGCGTAAAGGAAAGCGGAATGTGCACATCTTGGATATCGAAGCACCTCAGCAGCTTACCCGTGGATAATGCCACGCGTTGTGTAAAAACTCGCAAGGTAGCAGAACGCGGTAAACTTTGACACAGAAAGAGATACGGCGACCTGGAGAGGTAATACTTAAAGGATTCCAAATCGTGGCCTGCCTGCTATCATTCGCTGCTGGAGGGACCACAGTTCTTATTAAAGTTCGATGGCCCCCAAAGCGCATCGGGTATCAAATAACGGGGCACCACGGGCGTATGGGCTGAGCAATCCTCTGGACACGCCAAAGCAGTGCAGCGCCATCCAGACATGCTCTGAAAATTTCTCCGACGAACGCGTATATACCTTGGCTTCGCTCGAGATCGCATGCGGTACGCAGCGTGGACAAGTGGAAGCGGCCGGGGACCGAGAGAAATGCCTCGGAAAACAAAAGCACGCAAATAAAAAGGAAGAGAAGAAAACGCTGCACAAACAGCCGCGCGAAAGCGAATGTGTGCGTTAGTTTCGCTATACCGCGCACGGACTCACTTCCTCGAGCGGTGGGGGGAACGGCGCAACGGGCTTCCCCGACAGCCGTTGTCCTGAAAGCTTTGCTGTAGATGGAATACGCAAAAAGAAGCGCGCGGTCGTCCGTTACGTTTCCCCTCGACTTTCTTACGCGCTTTGAATCTTTTTATTTCTTTTTCTTTTTGCTTCTCGCCCAAAGCGTTTTCTGAGGAGCCGCTTATTTCCTCAATTTCGCTTTCACATAGACAAGAAAAAAAATGTAAACAGAACTTACAGGTATGCGCGAAAAAAGAAACGTGAAATCCGTCAGCACACAAAAAACAGATGTGGCGTGAGCTGTTTTTTCTTACCGTGTGTTTATTTCCACTGATCGTTACAAATTATCAAGGCAAAAAAGAAACGGAGTCACGGGGTATATGCGAGAAGGTGGGAAAGGTCTTCAATAGTGAAAGGGAGGTAATGATCGGACGGCACTTATTTTGTTTTTTTTTTATGATTATTATTTTTTTACCGTTCCTAACTGCTGTCACTAACTACATGGCCACTTGCCACTCTATGAACAAGTACGCCACTCGCGTACGCATTTGCTCAGGCAACGGTGTGGTCGATGCAGCGTAACACACACCCGGAAGGAGGGAACTGGGGAGGCAAGTTGCGCAACGGCCTTTAATCAAGACAGGCGTTTGCAGCAGCCGCGCAAGTGGTCCTAATGTTCGAAAATGCGCCCATAAAAGGCCGCACGATGCTTCTACTACTTCCCTGTGCACCAACTTTCCTTCTTCGAGCGCCGAACATCGAAACGCTGCCAGCCACCGGTCCGTGAATGGACTTGGGTACACGGGTACGGTCGGGCACCAAGCAATTTATCGTCACGTGCGATAATTAGTAAGTTTGAACGGTTGAAACCTAAATTTGAGCTTCAACCTACTTCGCGTATATTTCTAGCTATGTGTAGTCGAGTTGTTGGAAAATATGGAATGTCTTAATCCAGTAAAACTAACTGAAGGCTGTTTAGTTTAATATGGGCTATAGTCTTTAGTATTCGTTCGCCAGCTAAAAGTAATATTTAGCAAAGACAAATAAGCTAACTTTTTTTATCCTTCGCTTTAGGACCAAAGCGTGACCTCAGAAGTTATTGTTCGACTGTCTTGAAAATTAGTGGGTGAAACTGCGCATTAAGATACTGCTCACGCAGATTTATTTGCCAACTTTAAAATAAAGTTACCATGTGACCAGCTACTGGCGCTTGTATCTTGGTAACTCAGGCGGAAAGTTATTTCGGGCAAAGCGTATATTACATATCACATGAAAGGTTTATTGCCCTGAAAGTTATCTCTTAAGGCCGGTAACAGAGAATACGTAAACGTCAACCTATTGCAAACATCTCAGCTGCGTTTCCAGGCGGTTTACAGCTTCTGAATTAATACTTTGTTCCTGAAGCCAATATTTAATAAGATACTAATAAATATGAACCAAAAATAAACTTTGGGGAACGAAAAGATGCTGCAGACTAGACCGCGCGACTCGCAAACTTTATTAGTTTTATGGGGCTGGGACTCTCAGTATTACACGCACGCACGCACGCACGCACGCACGCACACACACACGCACATATTTGTGCGTGCGCGCGCGCGTGTGTGTTTCAGAAATTCAGAAACGCATTAGTCACGATACGCGTTGCATGAGATACCTTGAAAGGCAGTACAAAAAGACCGCGTGTCAGTTACAAGTAGAAGCATTAAAAATTCCTTCACTGGATAATCTCAACTGATAGCAATCGTCAAGTTCACTTCCACGTAAAGTGAAGCTTTAAAAACATTTCAGAAACTTTTTCACGCTGGCAAAGGCGAAACGGACTCAGATCACCTTCAATAAGTAACGCAGGAGGTGAAAGAAAAAAAAAAAGCGCAATAGAAGCAAACATTTCATATATTTCTTGCCAAGGCAGCCTTGACATGCTTCGAGGCCGTATTATAAAATAGTTTTTTTTTTTTTTTTTTTTTTTTTTTTTTTTTTTTTTTTTTTTTTTACGCGGATGAGGTGCTGTAACAGACCGCTGATAGCGAAGAAATGCCGTAATTCAAGCCCAGCTTTTCACATCATGGTTTAAGTGTGCTCGTTTCACGCGGAATTCCCAAAATGGTTCTGACAAGAAAAACAAAAAACAAAGGTCGTTAATCCGTTGCCTTTGGTTCGGAATAGTGATATGTTTTCGAGGCTACAGCACTGAGGCCGGACGCGCTGAGTGTCTGAAGCAGGGAGCCTTTCACGAGAAGTCTATTAACCAAAGAGGGCGCCATAGAGGTAAGGTAGTACTGGATTGAATTTTTATGAGGATTACGCGCGTCTCGCCGGCTATCAGCTGGAGCTGTAAAGGGGGCATTTGCCAATACACGTTTTCTTAGGTTTATTCTTGTTTTCTGTTTTCTCTGGAAATGGACGTTATATTCAACGCCGACTGTGCTGCTTAGCTCAGCTCTTCCCACAAAATTGCTCGGTGTCCGTGGTAAGCAATGACGGTGCACCGCATCATTACAGACATTAAAGGCCCGTTTACCTCGGAAAACCCGGATGGCGAAATAGTATTGTTCTGGACAGCTAAAGGACGGCGATCCCGGTTGCGAAGAGAACATGTTACGCCTGAAACTGGGCAGGTCATGAGAGCCGATGTCATGTTCCACCCCAAAGTTATACGTCATGCACTGCGTCATCATAAATGACCGAGGACGCGTCATGGCAGCGTCGTGCCCCGCGGGTCATCGATATACGAGGAAGAGTGCCAAGGGTGGAAGCTCTCCCTCCGGTTTGGCAAGGTGCACGCTTATTGTAGGGTCGGGACGACTTTATGTTGCGAATTACGAGACCGTTTAGACAAGCAAATTTCAACACTCTGACTCACGGTTAGTTCATCAGAACCTAATTACACAGCTGGTCATCACCAGCAGACGTATGTAGCTGTTCACGTAGAACCGAAAGTAAGACGTCACAAGATGTTACCAATCCCCTTTCGAGTAACTCGCAGCCGACATCTTTCCGTGTCAGCTGACCAAACTGAAATATGTTTCAAAAGTTATTGGGCAAGGCGCAAAATTCAAATTCAAGCTTCAGGGTGAGAGTTCGTGCAAGGCTTGAGTAACGTCTAATATAAGAAAAAAAAAAAAAAAAAGAGACCTGGTTCTAAGTAAAGGAAACGCGTAGCAAGTGTACCAGTTCTCGGTGCGCATCAGAAACGTGCCGCAGGGGAACAGCTGCAGAGTGAAACATTTAAGCCCTTAAGCCTCCTTACGAAAGAGCATTACGAATTCCGTGCCTATAGTTCCGCTATGAGCTGGTTCTGCGGTTCGTTGATTTTTCGACATCTACAAATTTACATTTAATTTATTTACTTACTTGCTTTACTTTACTTGCTTTTACCAGTTTTTTTATTAAATCGTTTTCATTTTTTTGTATATCATTTATTTATTTTTGTTCTCTTTTCTTTCAGTTTCTTGATTAATTTATTCTTTGTTAGTTTTAGTTTACTTTTAGTTATGTTCTTTATTTCCTTATTTTATCCTTTTTTTTTTTTTTTCTTGCTTACTATTGTCGCTGTCCTTTCTCTCAGCCTGCCGTGGTGGTGCAGTGGGTAGGGCGCTCGGCTACTGCGCCCAAGAATGCGGGATCGTATCCCGGCCGCGGTGGCCTCGGCGGCCGCTTTTCGACGGAGGCGAAAAGCAAGGCGCCCGTGTGCTGCGCGATGTCAGTGCACGTTAAAGAACCCCAGGCAGTCGAAGCAAGAAATACCTTTGCATTAAGATAAAGAAAGAAGCGCCCTTCAGTGGAGGGCTCCGGAAATTTTTTTCGATCCTCTGGTGGTTCTTAAAGGTGCGCTAACGTCGCACACCACACTGACTCCTTCTGCGCTTCGCCTCCATTAATATGTGGCTGATACGGGTGTGCTTAACACGACAAACTTTAATCATCATCACTTTAACTAAGCACACTGCGAGGCAAAAGCATCTCCTATATTTCAATTATTAACCTTAAATTTTACTGACACGAAAATGACCACAGGAAGCGCTCACCTGTCTCTTCGAAACACTCGGTCGAGATATCAAAGATATCGTATTTGGCCATTGGTCTCGTATTCCCCCTGGCATTGATTTCAAATGACTCTAAAATCGCTTCAATGCGCAATTTTTCCCCCCAAGACCTGCACCTAAATGCCACACGTATGCAGACTTTTATGCGCGCATATTATTTCTCATTACTCCCTGAATATTTCGAAGAAGTGTTTACACTGAGCCCCCGCTACAGGCTCTTAATTAGGCGATCAGTGTCTTTCTTTGCTTTTTCCTGTCCTCAGGATTTTAATTACATCCCGCTCAAGTATCGCATAAAAAAAAAATGTTAGCCTTGGAATTGTTCTATTCAATACAGTCCACTACGTCATACATGAACTATGTTTCTTTTGGGCGTTCAACGCCATTAACTATAAATATGTTTCCTAGTTTTCAAAAGGGCGCATTTTTCTATCCGTTTCCACATTCCTTATTGTGGTTCCATGCCGCGATGCCGCTTTGTACGTGAAGGAATCATTGCAAATGCGGCCGAATGTACCGAATGTAGAATCATGGCAAATGCGGCCGGGTAACCGAAAGAACCCGTGACAATATAACGACTTCTAATACCGAAGAGTAAGTAGCTAAATGGGAAGGTGGGGTGGGGGTAAATCCTTTCAACCAACAGCAATTCGGTCGTGACGAAATCCTCCTCTAGTTGTACTCGTCCTTAGCACGAATATAAATCACCGCTTATGATACTGAGCCGCTACTGCATAATACTATTCGTACCGCGCGCAAAACATTAATAATTCCGTGAAGTGCTCCGGAAAGTGACTGAGCGAAAACGTGACGCCAGTTTAAAAAAATATTGATAGATTACTATAGCTATATATGTACTCACAAAGTGAGCATACTAGCCGAAAACAGGTATTTTATACTAGGAGAGGTAGCAAACCGGAATACAGCTGTCTCCATCACCAGCCGATTTCGCAAGTAAAGTTAATGAGTCGACACCAATCATTCTACGCAGATCTCGGAGCCTACGCGGCGCCGCCATTAACTTCAAGAGAGGGACAAACCGCCCTTTACGGTATAATGACATCACGGGCTTGAATCGACTGGCGTGAGGATTTTGAACTTCAATTTTATCGCCGATAACTGCACTTCGCGCAGTCGAACAACCGTCGGCGTAGCTAGAAACAGCGAGAGAACCAGTTTTACCGAGAGCTGTAATTTTACGAAGCTGTCAGAACTGTCTCAAATTAGGCTCTGGCTGAGCGGCACATTTTCTCACATAAGTATAGCGCCATGGATCTTCTCACTCTTTAGAGCTACACTGAGCACGCACGCATTTTGAGCTGTTTCGAATATGCACAGCGTGCTGCCCTTCCCAAACACAAATAAGCCTACAAGGGTGTATGTCCTCTACTGCACTCCCTATAAAAAGTAAGGTATGCTGTCCAATCCCTGGCGTACATTTGCATCACCAAAAGTGCGAAATAGCAATGGTTACAATGGAAGCAGCTCTCACTGTTTTAGATATTTTATCCCAGATTTCGATCTCCTCTAATGCTAACCTCAAGATTTCCAGTGCCAAGGTTAAATGTCTTCAGCGATTGATAATTGCATGAAATGAATGTTATTTGCTGTGGGAATGTGCCTCTGTTGCCAACAGTATAGAATTCAGTAGATTTAATTCGCGAAAATCTACCCTGAGGTTTAAAGAGAATACCCTGCCTCTATAGGAAGTGCGTTAGAGGACACGTTACTCTCTTGTTACTTTCTTATACGGGTATTGGTGCTTATAGTGTTGTGAAACCCGTAAACTGAAATGCAGCTGCCATAAGCAAGTGACAGTATTGATGCACCCAGACCAATAAGTTTGAAAACACGTCTAAGGCGATTACTTTATCGTTGAACGCGATTCCAACAATCGCAATTTGCCGGGCCACCTTCGCTAATTCCTGCCACGGTGACCGTTTATCTGTGGAGGCGAAAAACAAGAAGCCTTTACACTGTGCGACGTAAGTGCACGCAGCCTAGGTGGGCGAAGTTTCCGGGGCCTTCCGTTACGGCGTTCTCCATGGCCTGAGCCCTTTTGGGAAGTCAAACTCTATAAACTAAACCAAACCATCCCAAACGAAGTCAATCCTTTCACAAGCCTGAAAGAATTAAGAAATTATGCGTGAGGCGCGGTGAGAAGCTACGTGAACCCGCGGAGATGGTGCAAGTGTGAGCAAAGCGTGCGACGTTCCGACTGAGTGATATTGGAATGTGGTGATAGGTGTTGGTTGTGAAAAGCGATCACACACATGTACGTCGAGTGAATTGCGATAAGCAAAACTGGCGGCAAGGGTGGACAAAAAGCGTTTTTATACTCACCGAAGGTCGTTGCTGTGCAAGGCAAAATAAAAAGGCAGCCGTCAATGATGCCGCGCACGCATAACGAGCTGGCACATGGCCATATTCTAGGAAAGGAAGCAGCGCAAAGCAGAAGCCGGCCTCAGCCGCTTAGTCAGAAGGATGTTAAGGAATACGAGTGCGCTCTCAACTGCGACGGAGCACTTTAGCGGCGAGAGTTAGGCAACGTGACGAGTTTACTAACACCATATGAATTAGGTAAGGTAAAGCAATCAACCTTTAGGGCAGGCTCGCTCCTGACCACTAATGAAGCGTGTATGAAGGGAGAAGAAACGGATTCAGCCGATTGCAAGCTGCTGTTGAGGAACAGAAAGAAGTTTATTCGGTTGTTTTTGTGCGTTTTTTGGCACGGAGATAAATTATGTTCGCGTGCCCTTTCGTGCGGCTAATGCAGCGTCCACCGAAAGTGTATTTGTTGATTATTTCAACACAGGAGGGCAGTCACTGCTCCCGGGATCCATGCGCACAGTGCGAGCAAAATAAGCAGCAATTTTCACGAGCATTCATGGGCCCGTCGGCAAAGTTGGCAGGGAAATATGTAACGTGTAATCGCTTCGTAAATACGGGGTGTACGTACAGCTGGAAGAGAAATGAATGGGAACACGGGAGCGCGTGACCTCCGCGCTTTGAAAAGCGCTGCCACCAACACAAGACGAGAATGGGTGACACCAAGGGTATGCTCGGGAAGAGCAGCCGACCAAGCTTACTTCGGATGCGTCTTTACCACCGATTGTTATCGCCTGTCGGTGACAGCGCATTTGAAAGCGTGGAGGCCACGCGCGCGCTCCCGTATTCCTTTTCATATTGCTTCTATAGCTGTACTTACGTTCGTAGTTGGCCGTCTTTTTCATGGCCAGCACCTTTTGGTATGCCTTGCTTTCCTTTTCGAAATTGTTTCCACTGACGACGCATTAAGCCAAGCAAAATGAAGAGGCAATGATTGCCCCAGCAACAAACATTGTTGTAATGCCTAAAAGGCTGGACGCGACTTAACGCATCTCTAAAATGGGTAGCGCAAACCTAATCGCCCTAGAAGCGTATAACCGCTAATAACTGTTGCAGCTGCCAGTTATACAAATGTTTGAGTCAGTATGCAATTTGTTAAAAGGCCTTAGAAACTACTCAAAATATACGGCAATCTATTAAAGTTTCTTTTCAAGCACGTTTTCAACTTCTTATCTTTCTTGAAGTATACTATTCTGTCATTTACTGAGCGCCCTTTACGAAGTTCCGGACAAGCGCTCTGCAATTTTCTTCCATCGTAAGTTCATTCGTTTATTTATGAAGAAAATGAAGAAGCTTAAGCAGTTGAGAAGAATATGTGCGCCCAATAAATGGTTCATCACTACGTGCATGCTACTGCGGCGCATAACACCTTGCAGAAAGCGAGGCGATAGCGCTCAGGACGTTTGAACTGAACAGGAGATGAGAAAAAAAATGGCGGTGGCTTAGTTCGGCTATGCCAGGATATGCATAGCGAGAGGCACGTTTCCCTGGCTGAGCTTGTTGCGGTCACTGTATATTTTGCAACGTGAGACATACACAACTTTTATTCATTTTGCTTGACAGAGACGAAAACTGCCCGATGATCTGTGAAGTGGCATGCAGCGGTCTCAGTTTTGACTATACAGTATTTCGATTTGGTAGCGTCTATTTGGTATACAAGGTCTGTAGTAGTCGTGGCGACGGCGAAGTGCATGCTTCACCTGCTGCTCTTTCCCGGTTGCCATGGTAGCGGCGCATGTGCACAACTGGCCTCTCCCGGCTACCGCGAAATGCTCGACTGGTAGCCCTCTGTAGTTGTCACTACAAAAACAAAACTCAAAAGACCTAAACATCGACGTATGCATTTTCCTCAATCAAGCCGCATGTCAGGATAACGGAAAGTGGTCGCAGTTTGAAGTCGAAAAAAACCACTCAAAAGTAAGTTTCATATATGTTGTTTCGTATTATTTTTTCTCGTGCACTAAACGGCTTGCGAACTATAGAGACGCCAGAAAACGTTACTCTGTACTATAGTTTCGCAATGATGCCGCAGTCTTATGTAGGTCAAAATCGCCGCGCTAGCGAAAGCCGGACGCGATTTTACCTTGTCAGAGGACGTGACCATCAAATGACGAGCATCGGTCAGAGCTAGTGCTCGCGTGTCTCTCATGGCGTTTATACTTCCGTGTAATCTCTCTTGAGGTCACCTCCCAGCGATGCCAACAAAACGGCTTCACAATTCCTTTGTGCGGCTTTTGTTTGAGCAGTGTTTTGTCGAGACCGTGGTGCCCATCGCGAAATATAGAGTTTGCAATGACAAAGGTGAACATGCATGCAGGAATTGACTCTGTCTTCAGCATGAGAGCAAAGAAAAAGACGAGGAAAGGTCAGTGTTTGGCCTTCAGTGCGACTTGGTGCCCTCGTCCACTGTCCTGCTGAACTTTCGCAACAGCAGCACGCAGGAAAAACACTCAATACACTCAAACAGCAGAGAGATCTCTCTTCGTTAAAATTCCAGTCCACAGCTTTGCGCCGTAGCAGCAGAAAGGCGATAAGCACCGCAAAAGTAAATAACTTTGAATAGGTGGACTAACACACAAGTGATTACATTCCATAATTTCTTTACGAAGGTCGGTCCCTAGGACGGAAGGGCATGCATAGCGTCACGAGCTCCGGCTTTTTACGTATATTGACAATGGATACCAAAGGACCACACACACATACACACCCACACACGCACACATCACATATATCATATAACGCGCGCGCGCGCGCGCGCGCGCGTGTGTGTGTGCGTGTGCGTGTGCGTGTGCGTGCGTGTGTGTGTGTGTGTGTGTGTGTGTGTGTGTGTGTGTGTGTGTGTGTGTGTGTGTGTGTGTGTGTGTGTGTGTGTGTGTGTGTGTGTGTGTGTGTGTGTGTGTGTGTGTGTGTGTGTGTGTGTGTGTGTGTGTGTGTGTGTGTGTGTGTGTGTGTGTGTGTGTGTGTGTGTGTGTGTGCTTATAGCTGCACAACGTGCATCGCAATTATCGCATGTCGACGTGCGTGTCAAGGTCAGCGTATACCAGCATCCAAAATACCTGTGGCGAGATTGCCGAGGTGGCTTCTGCGTGACGTGGCCGAGGAATCGCGTGTTTGGTTTTGTTGACGATGTGCAGCTTTTCCGACGTTTGGCGTTTCTTTTCTCTCACGAACTGCCTTGTTCTGACGTCGCCAGCTAACCGAGCTGTTTTTGGATGCCTTCTGTTCTCTTTCTTCGCAGTAAAACACCCGAAACTGTTAGCTCTCCCTCCATTTTCTCTATCTTTGCTGTCCTCTCTCTATCTTCCCCTATTGGATGAAAAGAAAAGAGCAATCGGAAGAAAGAAATGACATACATCGTAAGCTTACTGATGCATCGAAGACGCCATAGTATGTACTCTGGGGTCTACCTCCGTTTTCAGTCGAGATTGATGTAACATCGACGAAACCGAAGCAATCAGTTTCGGCACTTTTAAATCACCTGCATATTTTTATTAGGAGGAGAATTTTGAATTTAAGACACACTGAAAAGCAGAGAAGTAAAAAAGCTGCAAGCACCTCTGCTACGCGTACTCTTTCCTAAATGTTAACAAAATCGTCGAGCAATGGACGGCGAACCTCAATCAACTTACGATGCAAAAGTAAGTTCAAGAACCTAAGTGTTCACTTTGCTTGTCTTTTAAATAGGCGGAACTGAATGGCACGTGCTGGTCGCGGTAACGGATTATTCGTCCGTGTTATACAGCGGGCATATAGTGATACAAATTGAGTTTGTGAATGTAATAAAATTGAATTGTTTCATTCGACTAGGCCACTAAACAACTGCGCCAGAATTTTATAGCAGATGAAGATGTTAAGATCAACTGTGTCATCACGCGACGTAGAAAAAGATGTCAGGATGGTTAAAAAGCTATGCATTATTACATTACGTGTAACTGGGTGCTGTCGCACTGGAGAAAAACTGTTGTTCTATAACGCAACGTTCCGTAGTCTGCCTTCAGCTTCTTTCTTGCAAGTCGACAAACCAGCTCGCACTTCACCACGTAGAGCAAGCAATACGATGTGCATGCATAGTACTCGACTAGCGCCATGCCATCGTCACCGCACGGACAAACCAGTCGCGCAAGGTTTATATTATCGCTGTTTCTTTTTCGTTGTAAACTGTGAAAATGGAGCAATAAAACGAGAACCGCTCCGAAAGAGAAACCTGTTACGTCTGTGGTGCGTTGTAGAGCGGAATTAAATCGAACTAGATACCGTGTATGCCCATGACGTCAGCTTGCCGACGTGTTGTTCAACTTCTAGCCCCTCTCTCGCAGTTAGTTTCATTCTTATTCAGTGATATTTTGCCCAAGTAATTTATTTGTTTATTTACTTGATTTTCATATACTGCATCTCAGATGACGCTATGGAAGGAAGAGATAACGCAATGCAGAAATAAATCCATGCCAGCTGTCCGTGATGTTTTCGTTGCACGATGTTTACGATTACCTGCCTACCAGCGCCGCCTATAAACTCGACCTCATGGATGAAAGGAATATATGTGAGTTCAGCGCACGATAAAGCGGGCTCGTCTCCCGCCCGTTTGGTATAATGCATGCAGATTACCAGCGCCGCATCCTCGACGCTGGTGATCGACGGTGGAAGCGGCAGTGCCAGCAAGAACGACAAACAACGCAATAACAGCCAAACGTTGTGCACTGCAAATATCCGAGATGTCCTGGGTGAAGAGTCTGAGACCTTGGAGAAACTAAAGAAGACGGAGTCAGCTCTCTTCAGCTATGATACGATGCCATGGCGCTAATAAACTTTCGTAGATGCTAACGCTTGCAAGCTGCCACTGCACCCGCGCATAGGGCTTCACAGCTAAGCGAAATTTGTAAATCGATATACAGCAGCGGCGTAAACGTTCTTGTAACCCTGATACTCAGTCTTAGATGAACGTGACGCCCATTTTCTTGCGTAGTTTGATGGAAGACATCAATATCTGGAATGATGGAATGATGGAATGCAATGATGGAAGACTGGCAATATCTGGTAACATAAGCTCTTCTCTTTCTTCCGATTAAGATGCCCAAAACCGCACACAAGAATGTCGTAACTCGGAAAGGCCCTACATTCAATTGTGCTACAAGGCTTCATGCCAACCTTTACCTCAACGCCTATACGTGGACTTTCGCTGATCAGTATATCCTAGCGACCGTTATCCAATCAGTGTGCAGGATGCAACATGAGAGGCCATCACCTGATACCACACATGCACGAACAGTACCACCGTATACGCGTGCATATCGACGTATCCTGTTCGGTATGAATACAGTGGTATGAGTGCCTCTGCACCGCTATTCTGCGTTTCGCATTCGATACGGCTGGGAAACGGAATGTCTCTGCTGATCACGTGCGCAGAGGTACCCACCGTCTCTCGATCACGATATGCCAGGCGACACCACGCTATCAAGTTGTATGCTGCACCTACAATGCTGCTCTAAGGCTGCTGCGAAATCGGCGTGCTTTTCGACAGTCGTTTTGTACCGTCTACTCTGTCACCTTCTTTCCCGTGCGCCCTTTGCCTCGGCAGATGGCGCACGTCTCCATTTCCTGAATAACTACACGTGCGCCATGTCCTCTGCGAGGCATGAAAAAAAAACAAAACAAAAAAAAAAAGCAAACATAGCACGCATTAAGATATTTCTCCCCATGAACCATAGTTTCTGTCGCGCATCATATTAGTGCGTCTTGTCGACACCTACCGTGTTTTCCCCCCTTCAATACTACTCTTCATGCACAGTTCTTTCCTTTATTTATTTGACAAAATTTAAACTGTTCGCAACGTGTAGAGGATGCAGTGGCGACTAATGCCCATTCTTTCGAAGCTGAACTGAGCCCAAACATCGCTTATATCTCCCACCAGAGCACCACGCAGTGAGAGCCAATGAACGTACCTAAGGTTGTGACCACAGAACAACGTCTACATGATGTCACGGTGATGCACAAAACCCTTTGAAAGAAAGTACCATTTTATAAAAAAGAAAACGCCAATACCTCTAAGGGTACAGCAGAACAAAGTCCTAAATGCAGACTGCTGTTCTTGCTTTCGTACTTAAAAGAGGCTTTGTTTTTATACACAGGTTTCAGAGGTTCGGATCCTTTTGCATTCTACATTTTTCTTTCACAGCTAAAAAGGTCTGCTCTCACTCTGCAAACTTCGCAGACTTCGCACGTGCCTTATATATAAAGGGGGAAAAAATCGACGGAATGAGTCATAGAAGCTTCAGTAATTTTATTGGCTTGATCCCTTTGGAGCTCTTCGAGATCATCAAAATTGAGGCCCTATAAAAAGGAGAGGTTCACATGGGATTGGGACTCAAAAACAGCACAGAAAGGTGCGTGAGCTGCAAATCACTGATAGACGAAGGCAGAGAGACGTACACTGAACTAACTAGTATACAGCAGCGAGCACAGGAGTCCGCGTGCCCCAAGCGACGCCACTATTTGAGTTCTACTTTCAAGACTGTCCTATCGCAGCGCCGCCTGGAACGGGTTACTTACCCCGGAGTTCGGATGCCAGCACTTTTTCGACGAAACCACTGCCTATTACTGCACGTGCAACCGAAAAGAAGTATTTCCTTGTATTTTTATGCCAGGCAGGTGGCGCATGGCAAGTTACCAATTCCATTTGCAAATGAATCCAGCAACGCCATAGCGCCATGTAGTTTATCAGTGTTTTCTAGAGGGGAAGCTGGCGCCACTGCCTCTGACTTCACGCAATAAGTGCTATTCATTCACGACAGGAACGTCGAAAAGACAAGGTTGCGTTTTTGCCTGGCTTAGTGTTGGCAGAAAACGTGGATTATTCCTCTGAATCTGCCACTGCGCCGCGGTGCTTCTTTTGTTAAATTATTTGAACAGTGCTTTCTCTTTTTTTTTTTCACTTTTTCAGCAAATTTAACGCAAGTATACAACACTGGTAACCGGTATGCAAGCTCTCAAATCATTTCTTCGACATTTGTTCAGAGAGGAGTCTTGTTACGGATGTCTCCACTTATTGTGTGCAACAATAGCCAATCCACAAATACAAAACATCCTCTTCCAGGCCGTCATGTGCCTCTCTACAGGAATGTCTATAGCTGTCAGTTTTCCCCCTCCGGAATGTTAAGAATCTCTGTGGCGATAGCAGCGCATTCAAAAGTAAGCGACAGCAGCGCCACCACTTCGTTCTCCGCTGGCATTGATATAAGAACCATATTGGCAGTCTCTCCCACGCACCACACTTCCGCTTCTACAATGCATTGCAGTATAAAGTTAGGTCACGTCTTGCCGCAAACGCTGGGTGGTGGTGGTTAAAACATTTATAAATAACAATTAAATGTTTACAGAGGTGTTTGGGTTAGAGACGTATCGGTCTCCCCCTCACAATACTAGGTGGAGCCCCTATTCCGGGGCCCCATTGGCAAGCAACGCCGCCCGCGTCCGTTGAACCAAGGCCTTTTGAGCCTTGAGGTCTTGACAGCCGAGCAGGGCCGCCTCCCAGTCCTCTCTAGTTGGATTGGGGTTGGGGGGAATGGATGGGTTTGACTGGCACGCCCAGACCATGTGAAAGGTGTCAGCCACCTTCCCACAGTACTGGCACGCACCATCAAAGGACGGGTTGAAGTGTTTAAGCACCGCCGGGCACAGTACTGTATTGGTAAAAATTTTGATGAGGAGGCGCTCGTCAGCGCGATCCAGTCCCTTACAAGGGGCCGGGTAGCGCCTGTGCTCCTCCTTGTAGTAATCGGTGATGTCTTTGAATGTAAGGGCCAGATTGTCTGATTGGGAGTAGGCTTCCAAGGACAAGGAGATAGCCCGGGGAGAGAGTGCGCGGGCGGCCTGATCGGCCTGTTCGTTTCCCCTGAGTCCCTGGTGACCGGGTGCCCAAATGAGATTATGCGGAGTTGGGTCTATGTATCGGCAGCTAGATTGCAATATACGCCGGGCAAGCGGGGGAGCCCATCCCAGCCTATAATTCCGACAGGCCCCTCGCGAGTCGGTGATGATGTGTTTCGAATTGGGAATACTGAGAGCCAGAGCGATAGCAATCTCCTCCGCGTGAGTTGTGCTGTAGGCTTTGAAAGTTAGCCCGTTAACCGTGTTTGTGTTGTGTACGACTGCAGCCGTATACCACCCCCCATGGTAAGGGCCGGCAACATCCACATAATACACGTGTTGCTGGTGACCATAGTATCGCTCCAACGCTTCCGCGCGCGCCTGGCGACGACCGTTATGGTCTTCTTTGGACATGTTGCGGGGAAGGGGTCGGACCTGGAGGGCGCGTCTCCAGAGTTCTGGCACTCTCACCCTTTCCTCAATGTGGTAATCGTGTTTGATGTGTAGCCGGTCCAAGAGGCGGCGACCGGACGTGGTCTGTGTAAGGCGCGTGTATTGGCTTAGTAAGTGGGCTTCTCGTAGCTCCCGGAACGTGTTCACCACGCCCAGAGCCAGAAGTCTCTGGTTGGACGTGCTGACCGGAAGGTCGAGAGCCCGCTTGATGACTTTCCGGTGGATGGCCTCCAATTGATCCTCATCGTGTTTACGCAGGTACAAGTAGGGTGTCGAGTAGAGGATTCTGCTCGTTACAAAAGCATGGGCAAGCCGCAGTGCATCCTTGCTTCGTAATCCGCCCCGCTTGTTGGAGACCCGGCGGACCATACGGCCCACCTGGTCTCCCACCATGCGAAGTTTGGCCAGAGTGGTGTCAACTCTGCGTTGATGGTGTATGAAGAGGCCAAGGACGCGGATCTCTTTGGCCTCCCGGATCGGTCCCGAGGGGAGACTGATGCGAAGCTGAGTTGTGTCTCGAGGGGATGGACGTACGTGCACAAATTCAGATTTAGCTGGGGCGCACTGGAGTCCGCAGTAGGTCGCGTAGTCGTCGACTACGGTCGCCGCTGCCTGCAGGCAGGACTCCATGTGGCCCAGGTTACCTTGCGTTGCCCAGATTGTGATATCATCCGCGTAAAGTGCGTGATGAATCCCGGGAAGAGAAGCCAATTTGGAGGGAAGATGAAGCATGGCTAAATTGAAGAGGAGGGGAGACAAGACAGCGCCTTGAGGTGTTCCCCTCGAGCCGATGGTGTATGGCCCGTGTTCCGCATCTTGTATGCGTATGTAGGCTTGGCGGTCTGTAAGGAATTGTTTTATGTAATTGAAAGTTTTGTTACCACAGTTGGTGTGACTGAGGTGATCGAGGATTACTTCGTGCTTCACATTGTCAAATGCGCCTTTAAGGTCCAAGGCCAGGACCACCTTGTCATTGTGGGGGCATTCGACAGGAGCTAATATGTCGTGGTGGAGCTGAAGGAGTATATCCTGTGCTGATTTTTGAGGGCGGAAACCGAACATGGTGTCCGCGAAAATGTGCTGTGTTTCGAGAAATTCGGAGAGTCTGTCGCGCACCATTGTCTCCATCAGCTTGCCGACACAAGACGTGAGAGAGATGGGGCGAAGGTTCTCCACATCAATAGGTTTGCCGGTTTTCGGGATAAAGGTGACGAGAGCCGACTTCCAATCGAGAGGGAGAGGAGTGTCTCCGTCCCAAATACTATTGATGTATTTGAGAAGCACGACATATGCTGCATCGGGAAGGTTGGCCAAAAGCTTGACCGTAACCTTGTCGCGCCCGGGTGCAGTGCCACGTTTCATCTTGCTTAAGGCCGCCCGGAGGTCGTGGAGCTGGAACGGAGTGTCCAGCTCCGTGTTCTCTTTGCCTGCATACGAGTAGGCGACCGCCCGGGGGTCCTTGGTGGTGCACAGGTATCGATCCCTGAGTGTGTGCGCTAGCTGTGTTGTCGTTCCTGTAAAGTTGTGCATGACTTTATGTAAGTGGCGTTGGGTTTCCGTGCGTGTTTGTGTTGGATCGATGAGCGCGCGGAATAGGCGCCACGTATTACGACCAGACATCTGGCGCGCAGCCGTGTTGCACCTGTCTACCCAGTTAGTGTCGGCTAGCTGAGCAGCATATTACGCGGCTTGATGTGTGAGTTCGAGGATGCGTTTGAACGCTTCTCTCTTAACTCTCCTGAACGTGAACGAGTATCATCGAAACAAACCATTACGGGCGTCTCGTTAAGCCCACGTTGATTTCGCGCGGGGCCAGAGTCAACCCCTTCGCACGTATTCTACCAAAACGTCCGTTCGGAACTGAACTAGAAGTGGGGATAAGCCGGCGTGGCCTGTCGCGGCTATACCCTACACCGCGGCTACAGTTAGCTTGTAGCCACGCTAAGAACCGGAAGACCCCAGATCGCCATGCACCGGTGCAAAAAGAGCGAGCGCACCCCCACTCCGCAACCTGCTAAGACTGTGCATTCCTCGGCTTCCACTCCTATAGCGGAGGCCATTGTCGTCGTGCAGTGACCTTCGCAGAACCCATCAGCACACACCCGTCCCCGTTTCCCTCCGAGCTCTTCTTTACCATGTTCGTCAATTCCTGGTAAAAGAGGCATTAGACACGGCTTTCAGATTAGGGAGCCTGAACATAAGCATTTCCCAGCCGTGCTTCTTTTACCGCGCGGCGGCTGCGTTTCGATGGAGGCGAAACGAAGAGGCGTCGTGTGCTGTGCGATGTCAGCGCACGTTAAAGTTCCCCAGGTGGTCGAAATTACTCCGTAGCCCTCCACTACGGCTCCTCTTTCTCTCTTTCCACTTTCACTCCCACCTTCCTCCCTTCCCTTACGGTGCGGTTCGGGTGTCCACAGAGCAAGTGTGACAGTTACTGCGCCTTTCCCTTCCTGTGAACAAATTTTATTTTTAACTTCTTTTACCGATTACTACTTTTCTGCCGCTCTGCCCCCCTCTACTTCGTGGCCCCCGCCGACAGTTGCGGACGCTGATCTCCAACAGCGGAATCGCTGTGTGACGAGGAGAGCTACGCTTCCTCGAGGTCGCGTGCTCCGTTTCCCAACAACAGCGGCTTTCGCTCTTCCAGCTGTATTTTTCGTGCTTGCCCGCGCCGCCTGGAAAAATCGCCTCCCTCGCATTCGCATCGCCTCTTTGTCGATTTCGAGGGTTTGCCTCTTCTTCGCACCACGCCCTTGACCACCCGTGTCATTGGACTCTAAAAGCAGCTGATGATATGCTTAAAATTGGAAAAACAAAAAAAAAGGGGGGGGGGGGGGGGGCACCGCAAACGGAGAGTGGGACAACGGAATGCACAGCAGACAACCCTGTGACAACACCCCCCCCCCCCCCCCCCTTATTGTCTTTGGCGCTTTATTAGCTCGTACGGCATCGCTAACTGACCTCCATGTGGCACAAGACTTCTTCCTTTCTTTCGTACCGAAATCGAGATGCTATCTTTTTTACGCAGGGTTAACGATGGTGTTGTATCATTTCATTGCCATTTATCTGCATTCATCTGGTAGTCCGAATGGAGATTAGACTGTGATAGGAAATTGAACCGATGACTTATATACTTCCAACTATATGCCGTGCAATAAAAAGCGCTAACACTGTGCTGAACCCTGTGTATGTCCATTATTGCTAAACCTCATCCCAAGCAAAACCGCGCCAAACAGTGCTTTCGCACGTCAACCCCCCCCCCCCCCCCCCCCCCTTTTTTTTTTTCTTTTTCGCCGGCAGAGTGCTATAAATACTTGTGTAGCGGCGTGAAACCGGTGAAGCGGTATCGTGAGGTGCAGCTTCAATGTGCCTTGGACGGAGTGCCAGCAACGTGCCGGTGCCAAAAAGGAGCCATGTTTGGATTAAATACAGAGACGCACTTAGCTATGAGCTGTCTCTTTCCCAAGCCTTCTCTTCGACTTTGCGTGAGCTGTGTTCGTGACATGTGCTAGTGATGATCTACGATGTTTTGCGATTTCGGTTAATAGCTTTATACTGGCGAGAATCCATAAGTTATAAGTTGTCCTGCCAGTGCCGATAAATAGCACTAAACGGTTGCGTACTCAATTGCGAATGGGAGGCCTTAATGTTTCTGCCTATACAGAAAACAGGCTTCCAATGGATCCCATGAGGACAGCATGGCTACGAATTAAAGTGGCGGGTGTATGGTTCTGCGCCAGGTATAATTTCTCTTCGCGCGCGACCGTAAGTCGCTCACTTGACATTGCCAACTTTTGTTCATTTGAGACAACGAAGTTTGAAGTACGTTGGTCCAAGTCTCAAAGTGAGCTTTGTTAGTGGGAGCGTCGTCAACAGCCAATTTCACAAATGTCAAATGACTCCGGAGACATCTGAAAATGCGGCGTGTAAAAATCTGCAACTTGATGTCGAAAAGAAACCGTTTGGTTCGCTGATTAAGGACGTCTCTAGCATATATGAATACATCATGAATGAATGAATAAAACCTTTATTTGATTGAAGGGACGGCTCTCGGCCGCTGTTTGGGTAATTAAGGAATTAGGAGGGATGGGAGTTTAGCTTCTCTCTTCTTCATTAAATCAGCGTGGACATGGAAACGTTCTTTGTGTATAAAAGTTCCAAGGAGTTCGTGGAATAAATACCGCTGTGTTTAAAGTTGATATGTTTTTTGTTTGTTGAAGTTTGTTAAAACGAGTTTCGTGACTGCTCCACAGTGTGGTAAATTATGCGACAGTTTCTGGTGGCCATGGACTGGCCAAGTATACACTTGCGAGGTCTACGGGCGACGACGATCTCGTTTTCCCCCGTGTACATCATAGATAAGTGTAATATAACTTTCCTCACAATTATAAAGCATTCCTGGAATGCATCCAAGCGTCAGTCTTGGACTCAATGAGAAGTTAGTTACAGGCAAAAGAAAAAAAAAACAATGCACAAAACAAAGGAATAAAAACGCTTGGACGTTCCGGTGACTTATCCTGCTTACCCGCACCGCTGATTTGTGCTATATTGATAAAGCCATTCACTTTCATCTCCAAGATGCGAACAATGCCCTCGCTTGCAAAGCTATTGCGAGTGCTATATATTGCGATGAGTGTGTCACGTGCGAGGTTTACAAAATGTCCCCCCAATGGCAAGCACACCGCGCCGCAATGTGCTTGCCGTGAAAAGCTGGACGTTTCCTCACGCCAGAGGGGGTTTCCTCGTGACGCCTGCCTGCGAACAGAAGAATACGCGTATACATTATGCATGAGAGAGTCAGCAGAGAGCGCCCATGCCTGTGGGCAACGCAGCTTGTTTTGTCTTCTGACGACCATGCCTCACGAATAAGAAAGGCATTTTAGGAGACGGTTTCAAAAATGCGAAGTTTTCTTTGAGTCAAATGGACCGAGTGGTCGTTTGAATCGTGCACTCGGATGTTCAGTATGTACTCAGAAGGTCCGAATAACTGTCCATGAGATCATTATGCGCATACGAATCCAAACCAATCGGCGAAGAGGATGAAGTCAATGACCGTTGCGTGAGTGCTTTCCCCGTCTTTGTCCGTCTGTCCCTGTAAATAACCTGTTTTTTTTTTCCCCCGTCAATATGCTTGTCAATCCGCCCAACATTCTAGGTTTTTTATTTTAGGTTATAACCCATATATTGTTCCGTGCCGCTTGTTCCCAATATGAGCTTTTCTGCCTTTCCACACAACAGCGCAACACACACACACACACACACACACACACACACACACACACACACACACACACACACACACACACACATATATATATATATATATATATATATATATATATATATATATATATATATATATATATATATATATATATATATATATATATAATAGGAGGCATGATACCAAGTAAAACAGAATAATGTGCTCCTTTTGTTAGTTATTTCGCGACCTGTACATGGACACAATGGCGCAGTTATTACTACGAACAGAAAAAGAAAATACCAAAGGTTGAAAAAAAAAATATTAAGGGGACGCTTAATTAATCTTCGCTTCAAGAGGGCAGACGCGAAGTGCCTTTAACACCGCTTTTTCATTGCGCGAGGTTTTTTTTTTTTTCTTGTTTAAATCATTTAGTTTTAAAATTATTGCTACTGCAACATCAGTACACATCCAAAACACATATTACTAAGTCATAGGCACCCCCTAATATGCTTGCTATCAATACCCCTTCGTGGCCGATACATTGCGCACCCGTCTGGCATGCAGATGACCTGAGTGCGAACTCGAATGGCAACAAAGTCATGCAATTAAATTACCTCTTATTTCTGAAATACCTAAACTACAGGAGTCTCTTTCCCAATTTTGTCTTCATTTGGACCCTTCCCCAATTTGTTATATCGCTTTGTTTTGAAAGTGGTGTGCTTGAAATTCCCTCACGAGGTCATGTGGTTGTGACGTCATAACCCTGTCTACCAATCAGGATTTTTTTCTGCACGAACGTTCCCGACACGCGGTACCTACGACGCAGACGACTCTTCGTCCAAACGAGCTGCATACGCTTCGCCTAAAAGGTGTAAATGAGAAGAGTGAACGCATTTTATCGTTACCGCAAGAGCACCGAATGGAGTCACGAATAAACCTAGCAGCTCCAAGTGGCTTGTCATTCCATTTAATCCAGATCTACGTTTCATTCGCCTCAAAGCATCCTGTTTTGCGACCTTGCGAAAGTACGCGCACGCTTCATAGAACGTTCAGGCGTACAGTGGTATACGCTCGCGCGATAAAATAGTAGTAAAGAAGCGCATCTCAGCAATCCCCACGCGTCGCCATCGTTGTAAGCTTGAGCGGTTGTTCACCGTACCCCCCGCGGCGTATTCGCCCACAGCACCCCGTCAAGCGCTCACGCGAAACAACCATCGCGCCCCGTTCATGCTGCTAAACACTCTTCCCGACGGCTTGATGCGGCAAGAAAACGGCGCGTCTTTTCTGTTTAGTTTTTCCATTTGAGTGACGCCCTCGTTCAGAATGAAATGTGACCAAACAGCGGCAAAACTTACCAACTGCATGGCTGAAGCGGTTCTGTTGACCCACGAGAATTTTTATACAGCTGTGCACGCCGATCGCTGTAGTATGTTTGCAAAGAAAAAAAAATTCAGGCGGTGGAATTCTACTGCGGAGGGACGATGCCTTCTTTAAACCTTGAGTCAATGGGCTTGTACGCCAAGGATGCGCGTCAGCATGTGCGCGTCCTTCTTGTTGTGCGGTTATTGACGCCGTGGTTCTGGGCCCACGCGTGTGGGGCACGCACGCGTTGCCGCTTTCGTTTACGAGTTACCTCGGATGGGAGGGAGTCCCGCTGGGAGCAATTACGCGCTGCGAGATTCATCAAAAATAAGTGTCGTACCTCTCTCCACGTCTACTTGCTTTCACGAGCGGCGCGTGTGTTAACACGTCCAAGAGATACTCGTATATCGCGAAGCAAGCTCCAAAGACAAATGTCGCATTCGAGCTCTGTGCGAGCTAGGTTCTGTTAGCATAGTTAGGTCTGAAGAAAAGATAGCAAACCAAACAACAATAGAAACTAGTACCTGCGAACGTCACGTCATTTCTTTATAGCTTACACATAAAAAAAAAAAAAAGAAGGTAGTGTGAAATAGCTATGCGTCAGCAAAGAGTCTACAGGGAACGCCCGTAGCGCCCCAAAAGAAAACGGTTCCTTGCGTCAAGCATATTGCCGTGAGTTGTCAAAGACGGCCTTGACAGTCGATACTAACTCTTTCAGTTCGAAGCAAATATTGAAGCTGTATTCACAAAAGCTCTTGGAGGAAGCTTATGACATCAGCATAGAATTATGCTTTCAGAAAGCACATGCAATGAGGCTTATGTCGCACATTCGACAAGGAAACTTTAGTGTTACCTAACCTAACTACAGGTTGCGGCAATCATCGCAACGTAATGCTGTTACCTGTAATCCAAAAGATGTGCTCGTTAAACGTGGCGCTGCCTGTAAACCTCACACAACCCTCGAGCTTCAACGTACCGGACAATGCAGCAGATCGTCTTTAGGAAGTGTATAAGTGAACCGCAGAGGAACTACATATAAGAAACGAACAAGAACTGCGTATAGGACAGTATGCGAGCTAAATGTGGAAACTAAATACTGCAACTAGAAGCCGTGTCGGGACTGTGTGCATGAAAAGCATATAACTGCGCATGGGAACTAAATGTAAGAACCAAATATACAAGCCAAACTTGAACTGTGCATAGGGAACTTAGAAAAAAAAAAAAAAAGAACTGCAGATGCGTGCACCGAATAGCGAGCCAGGAAGCTCGTGCGAACGGTGCATTCGGCGACATACGCGCCCGTGTGAGCGTCACCGCGTAGCATCGCGAATAGTTCCTCGTGTTGCGTTCTTTTTTTTTTTATTTATTTCACTTTACATCATTCGCCGCCACGGCGGGGGTGCCGATGCCAATGCGTGAACCCGTCGACAGGAAAGCTCGTAAGAAGTTGCGGCATCTCTTCTCGCTTGAAGGAAACTGCGTTTGCGGAAATGGAAGCGGCCAACAACGGGAGTTATTTTTGCGACCACTTGCCCTTTCCTCGCCATCCGCTGCTCTGTACCCCTTTACTCTCTCCCTCCTTCTTTTCTTCCGCTTTTTTTTTTTTTTTTTTCTGTTCTGTCTGGTTTCCACCCCTCAGTTACTGATAGCTTTCTTTCTCCTGTCTCTCTCCTCTCGAGTCTATCTTTCTCAGTAGTATTACTAGGTCGTTCGAGAGAATACCCCACCTTCCCTGTTTATTGTTATGGCTTTCTTGTATTTATGTTGTTTGTTTACATCTATATATAGAAAAAAAGAGAGAAGGGCGTTCCTTTCTTCCCTTCCTCCTCTCCCTATTCCTCTCACAAGCGCCCGGTACTGCCGCGGCCTCTTAGCGCGAATGAACCAAAAGAGCACTTGTTTCGGCATCCCGGAGTCTTCAGAATACTCTGCTGCAGCTTCCGCTGCGTGCGCAGATGACACCTCTGAGACTGTACGTAATTAGAGACCGATCACAACCGGTACAAGCCGCAACAGCGAACGAGGTAATAGGATGTGGGAAAAGGAAACCCCCGATGAATGCGTAAGGGAAAGAAAACCAAATCGCGCACTAGATTTGATTCGCGGGAACCGTTTTGCGAGCGTTGTCTTGGCAGCAATCTGCATAAAGCTATGCTCAAAGGCATTTCTACGACAGTCGGCATATAATTGTGTGGCCTCGAAACAAGTGATTCACCGGTCATGGTGAAACGTTCTCTTACGCAACCCGCTGGTCCTAAGCCATACAATGAAGATTCCGTCTAGACAGCGACAGAAACGGGAAGATTTTCATCCTACAATAACCTGCATTGGCTTTGCTAGGAAGCACGAGTCACACTTCGTCGCGCTGAACCTCATATCTAAGTGTTGTGATAAGCTACCTACTTGTAATCTAACTCCTGTGGGGAACTCCGATCGATTCCCAATAGCCGGAAATGTTTGCATTACGAAATTTTAGGGCCCGACGGAGCGGATCTGCGAAGGCATCACCATCGCTATTGTTCGAGACAAACGGAAATGCGAGATATACAAATTTGATGTCGTTCACCCTTGTTTGCTTGTGTTTCACTTCATTTGTCTCCGTGACTCCTGGCGGCATCGTTTTCCTTCCTCGCTGACAGCTGATTGCGCTCAGCCTGAACACGGGTCATGTTACGGCTTGCTATCAAGCGATAGTTTTTGAAACATTACTTTTTTCTCTTGTAACCCTGGCTACACTGCTCTTATATCATTCTTGCAGTCTGCAATAGTGTATGCTTACTATACACGAGCGCTTCATCCTAAGCAGCGTTATATCCGTGTGTCATTGCTTTGCAATATTAATCGTGAAAACTTAATTTCATGGCGATGAATTTCGCGCCTACCCTAAGTGAAACACAAAGCATCTGACTAGGAGGAAAAGTTGGGATACCATTAGATTAACTGAATTGCTACTGTTACGCAGCCAGCGTATTGATTAGGTCGAGTTATGGTAATTTGAAAGTAAGATGTGACGCCGGCGCTAAAGGTCCCCATTCAAATCGCGTCGACTTCTGAGAAGCATCGGACTTGTTGCGAAGGCGAGGGAGTCAGCCTTGAACGACCGCCACGCAATCACGCCAAGCATCTCGATGGGGTGTCGCGATTAACGTTGCCGGGCGAGACGTCGAAGGCTGGTGTCCGACACCCTTGTTTCACCGGAGAACTAGGAGCCGCCACGGGGGGAAGACTGCCACCGCGTACTAAGCGCGGCCGAACCGACGAGTTTGTGGAAGAAAACACGGTGGTGATTCACTGGAACGAGACGGTGCTCATAATGAGGAACTACCAAGGTCCGGATAGGGGAGGTATAGTACGCCTACCAGAATCAACTGACGCGCTTCCTATGACCCCAAATACATCTTGATGCGAAGTTCGTCAGAAGCCTATACGCGAACCTTTTCGAAGGAATGGATGAAATCTCGTTTTTTCATCAAGTTGCTCTACGGAACGCGGAGGCATCTTATCAGGATAAGAACGGGTCTGCATGTATTTGTGCTTTTTCAGTGGACTTGTCGCTTCAACCATGAATGCGCTGATGCGTTCCTGCAGAAATGATCCGGTTCAAGCAGCGGTCTCTTGCATAAGCTCGGAAAGTGGGACACTTCGACGAGCGTGCATTTAAAGAACGTCATATCCGGAATGTGCCGATTAAAGACAGTGATATTTTCTCATAGATGACAGCACGGAAAAGTTGTGCTGCTGTGTGTGTAGCACGCTTCAAATGTGCACTGATGCATATTTGGTTGTTCCTCTTATCGTATCCATCGAGGTTATCGGGTTATCATATAATCATTAATGACGTCTGCAGAGAAGAGCGGGTAAAGCATAGATGTGTAGCGCTCCGACAAAAAAATGGTGTTCTCTTCGGGCTGCTCATGACCACCATGACGCTCGCTCATCGAATGGAACGAAATTATATTCATGAATCTTTGTAAAGTGAAATCCTTCAAAAGCTCGCGATTGTCCTGACTTGGCTTGTCAGAAGCTCGTGGCAATGTCATTTCTTTCAAATCTCTGTTTCCACTGTTGAATCGCGCCTTTCACCGTGAACTCTGTCGCGGCGTCTGACGGTAGCTGATCTTTAACCCTCCGGAGCATGGCACTGGGTGTCATTTGGTAAGCGTACATATTTCGATACGTCTAAGACAGTTTGCCTCCCGCGAGCCAGCGTACTGTTGACAACTTTTGGAATGTTACCGCAGAAGTGGTCTAGCGCTTTCAGTATCCACTTCGTATTCGTAAGGTGCTACGTTCGATACCCAGTGTTGCCCTTGTATCGATCCGTGACACAGTGAGCACAAGCTTTCCGAAGGCCTGCTGCTTAATTTATATGCGGTGAAGAGCTTGGCAGAGGTTTCTGACCCCAACTTGAGTAGAAAAAAACTGCTTGTGACATGGCGCGTTTTGGCCAAAGCATTCCTCGCGCCTTAAAAATTGATCGTCGTCATCAATAGCTTTCCGATGAAGTCAATAATTCAAGCCGAACTGTCATTTTCGAATTTTTAACGTTCATGCGACTCCCACAGAAATGTCGAGTTGTAACCGCGAGTTCATAGCGTCATATATATATATATAACGCACCCCCAATAAAGAGAAAGCGTATAGAATGAGCGGACCTAAGTGATCCCGGGTGAAAACAACTTCTGATTCCGCAACGCGCACCACATTGTCATTCCGCGCGCGTCTCTGGGTGACAGTCGCACCTAGCTGTTTACGTAGTTTAGAAGCGTGCATTACTCACCGAACTCCAAGGGGAGGTAGAGACGAAGTGGCAATGAAAGGAAGCCCTAAAGCACTAGCGGGGATGCCGACAGTACGATGAAACACGCAAACACCAATCTCTGATCCGACGGTGAGTCGAAGAGAGCGCGCGCACACACCGTCAGGGACAGCAGGTACAGCGGCAGGTACAGCGGCGGCGGCAGTAGCACAAGCGGTCGAACTACCGACCGGCACCAGGGGCAGCGAAACGCAGAATAGTGGCTCCGCGTGCGAGCGACTTCCTCTCTCCGCGTCCTCAGGTGCGCTTCGACGTTGCCGCCGGTGGCGGCAGCAGCGGCCGAGAGACGACCACGCCACACCGCGGACACGCCGGGAAACTGGGTCAACACAGCGGCCAGCGGATGCGGTGTACCTGTACTTGCTGTGTCCGTGGCCCTGGGATAATAATCGTTTTTCACAATTTTAACGTAGAGGAGCTTGCAGGCCAGACTATCGCGCATCATTCCGCATCTGCATTACCCAGAACACCCAGGTGCGTTTAAGTGTACCTGAATAGCATTAAATAGCACCCGTGTATCCATTCATTCTTAGGATCAAATAGACAGGCCACAGACCCTCTATAGGATGCCTGACGCAATTTTTGCAATGCATAGTCGTACATTGCTTGCAAGGTCAATAACGGCGGGCGCTGTCATTGCCCGGTATGCAAGAATACAGAGGATCTATGAACTTAGGTCAAATTAGAAGTAGGGGAAGATGGAGATGCAAAACAGTAGGCGGAGAAGAACGTCCCGTCAGAATGCATGCCATAGGGGGCCAAAAGCAACCATCCATCCAATCCATCTAACCCCCTTCAACGTATAGCTTCTACACACACCCGTGACTCTGCCCTTTAATGTGCGAAGTGAATGTGTCAGCACTTTCGTACGTCGTGATAGTTACATCTCCATCCTGGACTCAGCGGCGTCAGGGGCAATCACCGCGCGAACTGCCCGCGACGAGAACGTTTACGTGTCCATCCCCAACTTAAGAGCAGACGCTGCGAGTAGACTTCGAACACAGGCGCGGGAGGTCACTATTGACTCATCGAATTTGACCAGTTCTTCTAGCAACGTACACAATCTCTGGAAGTTGACCTGAAGCTCCGACTTCCACCTTGCCTACAACAAAGTGAAGGAACTTTGCTCTGTCGCCTGAGTATTAGTGTTGCTATTCACTAGAACCACTACTCTTTTGCTATCGGAATAGATAACCGTATGTGCGACATTGCGCTCGGGAGGAAACCATACCACATATGCCTTATGAATGTCCTAAACACAATGCCGAAAGACAGTCTCTACGCTGTACACTGGGGAATTATGACCTGCGCCTTCTGGCGAAGACAGAGACTCTCGGCCAGGAGCCGCGGCATTAGTCTGTGGTAAAGGCCTGCCAACCACTCCTCACTTTTCCTGACAGTGCTTACACTACAGGCTGTGACTTTCCAGTGCGCTTTTCGCCTACTAACGTCTTTCTTTTTTTATCTATTTATTCAAGACAATACCACACACAGAGAGAGAAAGCACTTTATTTGCACTCGTCAGAGAGTATGGGTGATCGGGTGAGACGCAGCTCCTCTTTTCACCTTCGGCCGGAATCACTTGGCTTCCGGTGGCAGCCTGGGCTTGACCGATGACTTTTTTGGGGCTTGTTCTTCCTAGCTATAAAGCGAGGATTCTTATGCCACTTTGTTTCCATGTAGCCCGTTTAGCGCTGGGCAAGCCCTGAGCATGCGATTTAGGATCGCTATGCCTTCACAGTTTTTGAATTACGAAGAGTGTACCTCAGGACGCCATTTGTGTTGAATATACGGGTTTGGGAAGGTACCGTCTGTAGTTTTTCGCCAGATTACTTCTTCCTTCTTTGTGCGAAATGTATAGGGGAGAATGGGGGGGGGGGGGGGGGGGGGGGAGCCCTAGCAAAGAAAACTCTATGAGTCATTTTTCGCTAGGGAGGGGGGGTCTCCTAGCCATTCTGTAGAGTTCTAGCATTTCTCTGTGTGTGGTTAAGTATCGCTTTTTGGACAGGGAGTAGTCTGCCCTCACTGGGGCCCGATGTGTGAGTCCTCAGGCGACCTGGTTGGCGATCTCGTTCTCTGCGAGTCCACTATGGGCAGGTGCCCATATTATTTAATTAGGTCGTTAGGTATGTTCTCCTTGCCTGCTTGCAGAATTTTGCCTGCCTCTTTAGACGCCTTACCGTTGTCATAGGCTTTGATTGCAGTTTTATAATCGGTGATGACTATTCTGCTTGATGGATTTGTGATTGCCAGGGAAATCGCCGCCATCTCTGCCTCCTCTGGTGAAGAGTGTAGTATACGCTACAGCTCGAGATTAGCTCGCCTTTCTCGCTCACTACTACTGCAGCGTAGTGCCCTTCTGGGTACTCTGCCGCATCGGTGTACACTACTCTGTTTTTGGAGGATGGAGCTTTGGAGTCTTTGGACTCTGCTTCTCCTGCTTTCCTCGTTGTGTATGGTGTGCATGTTTCTTGGGATGGGGGATATTCTTCTCATCATCATCACTCATCATCAGCCTGATTATACCCACTGCAGGGGGAAGGCCTCTCCCATATTTCTCCACTTAACCCGGTTCTGTGCTAGCTGCATCCACTTGACCCCTGCGAACTTCTTAATCTCATCTGCCCACCTAACTTTCTGCCGCCCCCTGATACGCTTTCCTTCCCTTGGAATCCAGTTTGTTACCCTCAGCGACCATCGGTTACCCTCTCTTCGCACTACATGTCCTGCCCATGTCCATTTCTTCTTCTTAATTTCTACTAATGTCGGTAACTTGAGTTATTTCTCTGACCCACTCTACACGCTTTCTATCTTTTAGTGTTACCCCTACCATTTTTCGTTCCATAGCCCTCTGGGTTGTCCTCAACTTAAGTAGAACACTCTTGGTTAGCCTCCACGTGTCAGCCCCATAGGTGAGTACAGGCAAGATGCAACTGTTGTATACTTACCTCTTGAGCGATACCGGTAAGCTGCTAGTCATAATCTGCGAGTGCTTGCCAAATGCGCTACATCCCAACCTTATTCTTCTTGTTATTTCCTTTTCATGGTCCGTATCTGCGGTTACTACCTGTACTAAGTAGACCTATTCGCCTACTACTTCCAGTATTTGGCTACCTAATTTAAACTGCTGTTCCTTCCCGAGGCTGTTGAACATTACCTTAGTCTTCTGCATATTGATTTTCAAGCCTACCTTTCTACTTTTCCTGTCTAGGTCATCAATCATTATTTGCAGTTCATCCCCCGAGTTGCTTAGCAAGGCAATGTCATCAGCAAATCGCAGATTACTGAGGTATTCTCCATCTACCCTTATCCCTGACTGCTCCCATTCCAAGTCTCTGAATACTTCCTCTTAACATGTTGGCAATTTCTTTGGGGATGGTGGTTATCCCCTCTCTCGGTTTTGGTAGCCCATGCTTCCTAAGGATGGATCTGCCCGTTTTGCTGCCAGTTAGTCTGACATATTGTGCCTTGAGTTTCGACTCGCACATTTCCTCTAAGGTGTTTGACACTCCTAGGTTGAGGATCATCTCGGTTGATGTGCATGCTGGTAACCCTAGGACTGATTTGACACCTTTCTTGACGACGATGTCGACCTTGTCTCTCTGTGCTTTAGTTATCTTTAAGTACGGGATAGCGTGGGTGATTCGGCTAATGATGAAAGAGTGGACAAGCCTATAAGTAGGATCGCCTCCTTCATCCCCGCGTTTTTGTTTTCTATCCTTTTGAGAAGCCTGCAAGTTTGTTTGGTCGTGGCTTCTAGTCTGTTTATTATTTCTCTTTTTCTTCCATTTTGTTGCATCCACATACCCAGTATTCTGATCTTGTCCACCCTTAGGACCGGGATTTTGTTGACCAGCAGCTGGATATTACCTGCTGCTTGCTCATGATTAGCATCTCCGATTTTTACTTGAGCATTTTAGCCCTATGGGTCTCAGATAGCTTTCCGTTTTCCAGATTGCTCTTTGTAGGGTGTCCTCTATTTGGCCATCACTCCCCCCTCTCTCGACCTAAAGGGTGAGATCGTCAGCGTAGAGAGTGTGGCAGAGGCCCTCTATGTTTCTGAGTCATTCTGGCAGCCCGATCATTGCAATGTTAAAAAGGGTAGGGGATAGCAGCGATCTATGCGTTGTTCCTTTGTTGCCTAGCTTAATGTTATCTCTTGTTGTGCTCCCTATTTCTATGTTCACGGCGCGGTCCGTGAGGAAACGTTTGATATAGTTGTATAGCTTGCTTCCTATATTTAGGCGATTGATGTGTGATAGGATTGCTTAGTGTTTGACGTTGTCAAACGCTTTGCTGACGTCCAGTCCCACCATGACTCTCGAGTCGCTAGCCTTCCTTTCCAATACCTGTTCTTTGGTTTGTAGCCTGAAGTCGTTTGTAGATAGTTGAGGGCCGTGGCAAGCGGACGCGTGTCGCGTCGGCTCTGCCTTCCTGCAGTGATTTCTAGTTTCAAATGTTATCAGATCAACCAGAGCCGGTTAAAATCGTAACTCGGAAGTTGAGAGGACTCTGCAGACACCAGAGTTTTGTCCGTAAGTGGATTGTTTGCCACTTTATAGCCAGAAGTATGCCAGCCGTGGTGCCGACGCGTTAACTGGAACGCCGGCCGATCGGCCTAACGAGGGCTAAAGCTTACCGAGGCCCCCGGTGCCGTCGCGTCAACCATGCGGCAGCCAACAGGAGATATCAACATCACTGTGCAAGGTCGCAGCGCTAAAGAGGGCGAGCTCGACACCACGGATTGGATTACAGTCTCAACAAATGCAACCTCGAGAAGAAATTGGCACAGAAAGCCAAGCTCGCCTCAGAAGAGGTGAAAGTGATAGACACCCCACCGCCATCACCGAAGCGCGACGGCAAACAGCAAGCGGAGAAATCGATCGCCTCGAATTAAGTCAAGCTTCCCGAGAATGACTGGAGGATCATTTTCGCTTCAATGGAGGCATAGTAGTCAAACAGTACGATGAACCGACCCTGACCGAAGCCATACATGTAACTGCGAAGATTGAATGGAACAAGGCGTGCCAGCTCGTCAAGAACGAGAAGCAAGTAATTCTTGTCTTCTTCACCCCCAACACGGAAGCAAGAGACAAGCTCCTACGCCTCACACACCTGTACATTGAAGGGAATGTGTACGATATGAACGTTCACCTGGTAGTACCCGACGACTTCTAGAGAGGAGTCATCCACGGAATCGGGCTCCGTATCTCACTGTAAAAGGTCAAGCAGGGGATAGCAGAACATGAGGAGTACACCAAGGTGCTGGAGATCAGACGACTAGGACAGAGCAAGACCATCATGTTTACATTAACCACCAAGGAGGTAACGAGGAAAACCAAATGCCTAGGTGCCATCCTGAACTGTTACTTGTACAAGAAAAAGTACGACGTATGCTATAAGTGCGGAGAACTGGGACACCGCTTCGACGCATGCGAGAGCAAGGAGAAGTGCAGGGGCTGCGGCATCCCTAACCCAACCGAGGGACATGATTGTAACCCCACCTACAAGCTGTGCGGGAAGGCACACCCCACCGGCGACAAAAACTGCAAGATCATCATAACCTCATACATTGTTTAAAAAAACGAAAATGGTAGAAGCTCCAGCAACAGGAGGAGGAGGAGTAGGAGGAAGAGAAACTACCAGAGCATAGCAGCAGTCGGGACAAGAGCAAGACGCAGGCCCCGAGCAGGGAGCGACTCCGGTCCACATCCTTCCCGAAATTACCGCAGCAGGCCACCACCACCCCGCCCAGTAAGCAAGGGTCACAACCCACCAAAAAGGTAGGCTGGGGAGCGGGGAATCTCCATGACTCAGACATAGTGAGGGAGCTCAAAGAGAAAATGAAACAACAACACGAAATGATGGAACAGCAACAGGTGCAATGGAAGCTTTGCCAGCTAGGAGCAAACACAAGCTCAGATGCACGAGCTCCGTAATCACGTTATCGAGCTTCAAAGAGAGAACAATAAGCTCAAAGCTGAGCTCAGACAACCGAAGAGCAGCAGGAGGCCATGGACCATAAGTCGTCTGAAACCGAGCCTGAGGCGCCTGCACCGCCAAAGAAAAAGCGAGTTAAAAATACCGATTCAGTCTTTGAGAAAGCCGAGGGCAGGTATAGACAAACTTGAGGTGATGCAGCAAAGAGGTAGTACAACAGGCGGCCATTACTACTCGGCGCAACGCGAACAGGATAGACCAACTCTCAGCCCAGCTAGCTCAGCCAACTAGTCATCCCAATGGGAACTAGAATGGGCCAACTGGCAGAATAGCAAAAACAAATCCTTCTTTGGTTGAATCATGGCCAGTCCTAACACTAGGGCAAACACAATATGGTATTGGAACTGTAGGGGCTTAAAAAAAAAAAAACACGTTCTTCAAGCTTACCTTGCGAGACGCGATGGTCCCGATATCATCGCGCTGCAAGGGTATGGGAAAAACGCTAAACTGAGCGGATACAAAACGTACCCAGGCCGATCGCCAAACACTCAGACTGCTACCCTGGTGAAGAGAAATATCACCGTCATGCAGCATGAGCTAAAATTGACCCAGATTGACTACGTGTTAACGGAGGTTATCAGATTATACCACAGAGGCGGAAAGGATTTAACCTGCTAGTCCTGAACGTCTACAGCTCTCCTAAATTAAGGAAAGGTTGTGGCTTCATGGAGCTCTTTGCCAAAGCGCGAGCACTGGCATAAGGGCAGCAGCATCTTGTAATGCGCTACACCAAGCATGGGGATACACCCACTCCCAGATAAAGGGGAGGGAATTATGGGATCTCATGATACAGTGCAATTTAACACTCCTTAACTATCCACTCGCGCCAACCAGGGAGGGGAAAAGCGTGTCACACGACACCTCACCCGACCTGGCCATGATCGGAGCGGATGTTGAGGCTACATGGCACAACACGAGAGAGAACCTAGGCAGTGGTCACAGAATCATAGATATTGTTGTCCAAAACGGGGATCAAATCAAACGTGAGAGGAAAACCCTCAAATCCATCAATTGGCAGTCCTTCCGCAACAACGGAGAGAGTTGCGGGGAAATCACCGACATAGCTGAATGGAGCAATGGCATCAAGCAGGCGTGTAAAGAGGCTGAAGAGGAAATATAATTAAATGAGGAACAAAACTGGGTTGATAGCCACATGAGGCTACTGTGGAAAAAGAGAAAAAAGAGGCATAAACCAAGCTCGCCCAAAAAAGGGGCAACCGCAACCTGAGAAGGAGAATAGCAGCTCTCAACAAGGAAATTGAGAGCCAAGCCCAAACACTAAATAGACAACACTGGAACGACATCTGCGATAGACTAGATGAGCAATCAAGCTCCATCGCCACCTGGAAACTACTGAGACACCTCCTAGACCCAGACAACACCAAGGTTGAGACCAGGAGAAAATGCAAATACTAACACACAATTTCCAAGGGTCGTTGGAGGATATGAGCAATCAGATAAAAGAGAGGTACATAAGGGAAGCAAACATCGAAACATTCCCCGACTACAGCGGCGAAAACAACGAGGAGCTAGACCAACCAATAACGATAAGAGAGGTCCAAGCTGCATTGAACAAGCTCAACGAAAAAACCGCAGCTGGCCCAGATGGGGTCAACAATAAGATGCTTAGAAACATTGATAACAACTCCCTCCAGAAACTAACAGCATTCATTAAAACGTGTTGGGACGGGGGAAGATACAAATCTAGTCCTCATCCCCAAACCAGAAAAAGAAGTCAACCTAGATAACCTTAGACCAATTATCATTAACTTCCTGTGTAGGCAAGCTCATGGAGCATGTCATACAGAAAGGCTCAATGGATAATTGGAAAGTAAGGACGCTTGGAGACAGCATGCTGAGATTCAGACAAATACCACAGAAATATTGTCTTGGGGGACGTAACTAAATGCAGGAGGCTGACTGCCTGACGAGGTCACGCCACCCTGGGGCTCGAGCCATGATCGGCACTCAAGCACAGGTCAAGGACAGCACAAATATTTATTTTTTTTACAAACGCAGAAAAATGCGTTTAACAGGGCAGAATATTCTACAGACCCCCCCCCCCCCCCCCCCCAAAAAAAAAAAAAAAAAGTTTAGTATAAAAGTATTATAGCAAAACTCATGGCTTTAAAAACACATCTCAGCAAAAAATACATACACAGGGAAGAAAATTTTGGCATTTAAAGACAAACTTGTTGGTTTCCGATTTGCTACTCGGTAGAGTGGAAAAATAGATGAAGAATATAAAGCTGAAGGAGAAACCAACAATTTTGTCTTTAAATGCCAAAATTTTCTTCCCTGTATATGTATTTTTTGCTGAGATGTGTTTTCAAAGAATTTTCTACAGACCCCCCCCCCCCAAAAAAAAAAAAAAAAAAAAAAAGTTTGGTATAAAAGCATTATAGCAAAACTCATGGCTTTGAAAACACATCTCAGCAAAAAATACATATACAGGGAAGAAAATTTTGGCATTTAACGACAAAATTGTTGGTTTCTCCTTCAGCTTTATATTCTTCATCTATTTTTACACTCTACCGAGTAGCAAATCGGCTTCGTTTTCAGGTTAGCCTCCTTGCCGTTCTTTCTTTCTTTCTTTCTTTCTTTCTTTCTTTCTTTCTTTCTTTCTTTCTTTCTTTCTTTCTTTCTTTCTTTCTTTCTTTCTTTCTTTCTTTCTTTCTTTCTTTCTTTCTTTCTTTCTTTCTTTCTTTCTTTCTTTCTTTCTCCTCCGCATGGAAGTGTATTTCACAAGGGTTATTTGGCACAACCACGCACATTTACTCTTCAATTACGCCACATGAACTAAGTCTCAAAATACGATACAAATACTGGTAAATATTGTCACGTACACGGTGACTAAGGATACCAATGATAGCAGGGGGTAGCCCAGACACAAGAACACAGCAGCACAGACGCAAACGTGCAAGCGACACTTTGTCGTCCTCTTCAACTTCGTTCTCCTTTCACACCTCAGTCATGCGCCACCTGGCAACGCTAGGTGGCATTACCCCCTCCCTCCGAAAAAGAAATGAGAAGGGCCGGTGAAAATGGTGTGCAAAACCAAGAGAGTGGTCACAGCGGGTGGCCATACACTATCGGTGGCAGTACGGCTTCAGTCGCACAATGTGCACAATGTCCGAGCTGTGCTTTCGACGTTTTGGTTGTGTGGCACCGTCTGGGATAACTTCATAACAGAGGTCACTCACACGGCGCAACACTTTGTACGGCCCGAAGTAGCGGGAAAGGAGTTTCTCTGACAAGCCTGGACGGCGAACTGGTGTCCATACCCAGACTTGGTCTCCAGGCTTGTAGTCAACCTGGCGGTGCCGGAGGTTGTAACGGTGCGCGTCAGTGGTCTGCTGCTGCCCAATGTGCACACGGGCGAGCTGGCGGGCTTCCTCAGCGCGGATGGCATATTGCTGGGCATCTGAGGATAGCTGATCATCATCTGGGCACGGGAGCATGGAATCGAGCATGCTCTGAACTTCGCGTCCGTAAACAAGTCGAAATGGTGTGAAGCGCGTTGTCTCTTGTAAGGCTGTATTATACGCAAATGTGACGTACGGCAGCACCTCGTCCCAGGTCTTGTGCTGCACATCGACGTACATTGCCAACATGTCCGCAATCGTCTTATTCAATCTTTCTGTAAGGCCATTGCTTTGTGGATGGTACGCTGTGGTTTTGCGATGGGTCGTGCAACTCAGCTCAAATATGCGGTCGATCAGCTGTGAAGTGAAAGCTGTCCCTCTGTCGGTAATGACGTAGGAAGGGGCGCCATGCCGCAAGACTATGTTGTGCATGAAAAACTCTGCTACTTCGGAAGCTGTGGCATGAGGGATTGCCTTTGTCTCAGCGTATCGAGTCAGGTAGTCAGTAGCGACTACTATCCATTTGTTTCCGGCCTGCGACAAAGGGAAAGGGCCAAGGAGATCCATTCCAATTTGGTCGAATGGAATGCGGGGTACTTTAACGGGCTTGAGAAATCCGGCAGGCTTCTGGGGCGGTGTTTTACGGCGCTGGCATTCGCGACAGCTTCGTACATAGCGTTTCACAGCTGCGGAGAGTCCTGGCCAGTAATACATGTTGCGCACTCGAGCAAGAGTCCGTGAGCAACCCAAATGACCAGACGTTGGTTCATCATGGCAAGCAAGGAGAATATCCTCACGGAGCTCGCATGGCACTACCAGAAGGTAAGTTCTGTCTTGGCTCTGGGAGTTTCTTTTATACAAGACGCCTTGCCGTATGCAGAAGGAACCAAGGTGCCGAGATAGGTGTCGAGGCAGGGTCGTATCACGCCCTTCCAGATAATCGATGAGTGGCAGGATGTCTGGATCAGCTCTTTGTCGATCCCTGAGCTCAGATGCGCTGAGGGCTCCTAGAAAACCGCTATCGTCATCGGCTGTAGTATCGCCAGTGCCAACGGGTGCTCGTGACAGCGTGTCGGCGTCTTCGTGTTTGCGGCCGGACTTGTAAACAATGGTTATGTCAAACTCCTGAAGCCGTAAACTCCAGCGTGCAAGTCGTCCAGATGGGTCTCGCAGATTTGCCAGCCAGCACAAACAATGATGGTCGGTGACGACTTTAAATGGCCGGCCGTAAAGATAGGGACGAAACTTCATAGTAGCCCATACGACCGCCAGGCATTCCTTTTCTGAGGTGGAATAGTTCATTTCGGCACGAGAGAGGGTGCGGCTAGCATAGGCTATTACTCGCTCAAACCCGTCTTGATGCTGAACAAGGACCGCGCCAAGACCGATACTACTGGCGTCAGTGTGTACCTCAGTGTCAGCCGCTTCATCGAAGCGCGCCAGAACAGGGGATGTTTGAAGGCGCTCACGAAGCAAAGAGAAGGCCATCTGCTGCTCTGAGTTCCACACAAAGGAGGTGTCCTTCCTTGTAAGGCGCGTCAGAGGTTCTGCGATCTGAGAAAAGTCCGCAATGAAACGCCGATAATATGCGCACAGGCCGAGGAAGCGCTGAATAGCCTTCTTATTAGCTGGAACGGGAAATCGTGCGACGGCAGCAGTCTTATCGGGATCCGGGCGCACCCCATCAGCGCTTACAACATGGCCGAGGAACTTGAGTTCTGTATACCCGAAGTGGCATTTCTGGGGCTTCAGCGTGAGATCAGCAGAACGGAGGGCTTCCAGGACAGCTCGAAGGCGTTCGAGGTGTTGATCAAATGTTTCGGAAAAAACAACTACATCGTCCAAGTACACAAGACAGATCTGCCACTTGAGGCCAGTGAGGACGGTGTCCATCATCCTTTGGAATGTAGCTGGGGCAGAGCACAATCCAAATGGGAGTACTTTGAATTCAAATAGGCCATCTGGAGTGACAAATGCGGTTTTTTCTCGGTCTCTTTCGTCTACTTCGATTTGCCAATAGCCGCTTTTTAAATCAATAGATGAAAAATACTTCGCACGTCGCAATCTGTCCAGTGAGTCATCGATGCGCGGCAACGGGTATACATCTTTCTTTGTCACATTATTCAATTTCCGATAGTCGACGCAAAATCGAAGAGTGCCGTCTTTCTTTTTGACAAGGACTACTGGTGAAGACCACGGACTTTGTGAAGGCTGCACAACACCATCATCCAGCATCTCCTGAACCTGCGTCTGGATCACTTCTCGTTCTTTGGCAGACACACGATAAGGCTGCTGTCGTATTGGGCGAGCGTCGTCATAAGTAATGATGCGATGTTGTGTGATGGGCGTTTGACGAACCTTCGAGGAAGAAGCAAAGCAATGCTTGAAGTCTAGCAGCAGTTGCTCTAAAGCCCGCCGTTTCTCCTTTGACAAGTGACAGTTAATGTCGATGTTGTTAAGAGGTGGCTCGTTAGTTTGTACTGCCGTGGATGCAAAACAGACCGGATCGTGCGCAACATGGTCAGCAAAAGCGATAGCAGTCCCCGGGAACAAGTGTCGGTGCTCATTAGAAAAATTTGTGACAAGGAGTGCAGCCCGGCCATTGTGAAACGACAATAAACTTCGGGGAGCGCAAATGCCATGAGCAAGCAGGAGTGTATGGTTCGCCTCCGCTACAGCATCACCGGTACGGAAATCGTCACAGGTAACTTCCACAAGAGCACTGCTTCGCGGCGGCAGCGAGACGCTCTCAGCGGAAACACGAAGTGCGGTATTGCAAGGACTGCTACTATCTTGTTCGGTAGATTGTCCCATCGAAAACGTGACGACTCTATTTCGCAAGTCGATAACTGCTCCGTACTCCCGCAGAAAGTCAATGCCGAGGATAAGGTCACGGGAGCAGTCACTTAAAACAACGCAACTAACGACGAACGTACGCCCGTTAATCTGAATGCGAGCCGTGCACATCCCCTTTGGAGTAACTATATGACCGCCGGCGGTTCGAAGGTACACACCTGGCCAAGCAGTGAGCACCTTCCTCAAAACAGTCGCCATGCGACCACTCAAAATTGAATAATCGGCACCGGTGTCCACTAATGTATTGACCGTAGTGCGACCGTCTAAAATAACCGGAATGTCCAGAGAAACGCTTTTTGCTTCCCTAGGTGACGGTACCAGCAGCTCGCGGTCGGATCGAAGCGGCGACGACGGGAGGTCTTCAACGCAGCGACTACCAGCGGCCTCGCCCCCGAAGGTCGCTGTTTTCAGTTTTCCCGACCAGGGCTAGACGAGCGGCCTTGGTCCTCTCGCGAGGAACCGTGAGTGAACGAGGAGGACCGCCTTGGCGATGGGGAGCGGGGCTGACGCTGCGAACGAGATGAAGAACGCTGCTCCGCCAGGTACTCCTCAATAACTCGGGGTCGTTGACCAAACCGGTGAGGAGGCGAGTCGATGCGGAAGCCGTGGAGACCGAGGCGTCGATACGGACAATCCCGGTAAAGATGTCCTGGTTCACCGCAGTGGAAGCAAAGCGGACGGCGGTCAGGCGTGCGCCAAATGTCGGCTTTGCGTCGGGGCAGCGGACGATTGTCGAAGTTCTGCACTGGCTGCACCGAGGGCAGCGGAACTGTAGGTGACGCGAGAATGGGCGGTGGTGAAGGAGGAGCCTGACTCTGCAGAACTTCCGCATATGTGGGACGATTGTCGGTCCCCGACAGCAATGGCGGGCTCGGAACTACAGGCGAAAGAGGGCTCTTGAGTGCCTGCCGCACCTCCTCCCGCACTATAGCAGAAACTGAAGTTGGAGATTGCTGCAGAGGGCTCCAGAACTTGCTTAGTTCTTCGCGCACGACGCTGCGAATCAGTTCGCGCAATGCATCGGGATGCCGCTCTGAAGATGCAAATGATTCCGCGATTGTGCTTGTATGAAAAGGTCGGTCATAAGCCACGGCACGTTGGTGTAGCACCTTTTCCATTGTGGTGGCCTCCGCAAGGAATCCGTTTACAGTCGACGGTGGGTTTCACACAAGGCCTGCGAACAACTGCTCTTTCAAACCCTGCATCAAGTGCCTGACCTTTTTGTCCTCGGACATGGCGGGATCGGCTCGCCTGAAGAGGCGCGTCATGTCCTCAACGTATGCTTGGACACTCTCATTCGGCCTTTGGATGCGAGAGTGAATGGCACGTTCTGCATGCTCGCGACGATCTGCGCTAGTGTAAGCCTCGAGCAGTTGACGACGGAATTCCCGCCACGAAGTTAATGCTTGCTCTCGGTTCTCGAACCAGATACGGGCGCCGTCCTCAAGGCTGAAGTAGACGTTCCTTAGTTTGGCAGCATCGTCCCACTGGTTGAATGCAGCGACACGTTCAAACTGAAGGAACCAGTCCTCCACATCCTCAAAGAGGTCCCCATGGAATGACTTCGGTACCCGAGGGGCCTGCAAGGTGTAGTTACAGGCCGGTGGGACGCCCGTCACCTGCTGAGCAGGAGCACTAGATGTCATGGCGGCGGGTGATGGCTGAAACTCCGGAGACAGTCCCTGGAGCCGTCGACTGGAGCGATGCACGGGGGTGTCCAATGGTACAGGGCTGGCGCGACGTCTTGTAGATGGAGATTCTTGCATAGGCGATCGTTTTACCCAGCAGCTCCACCAGAATGTCACGTACGCGGTGACTAAGGATACCAATGATAGCAGGGGGTAGCCCAGACACAAGAACACAGCAGCACAGACGCAAACGTGCAAGCGACACTTTGTCGTCCTCTTCAACTTCGTCCTCCTTTCACACCTCAGTCATGCGCCACCTGGCAACGCTAGGTGGCAATATAATTTCATCATTTCATTTGGCCTTCGGTAGTCGGTCTTTATTACACTGCATTTTAGGAAACGTAGCTCAAAGAAGACAAGGACAAAATGAGGGATACACACACGAGCGCTTACTCACAATTGATTTTTTATTGGAATGCTAACAGAATATATAGGGTACAAAAAAAATGCATACCTTGAATCAGTTGTCAAGTATTTTTTTCACGTGTTTTGTGTATCTTTCCAGACTTGCTTTTTCCACATTTTTGTCAATTCACCTCCTTTATTTCATGTCTTTGATATTTTTTTTTTGTACCCTACGTATTATGTTAGCATTTCCAATAAAAAACCAGATGTGAGTAAGCGCTCGTGTGTGTATCCCTCATTTTGTCCTTGTCTTCTTTGCGCTACGTTTCCTAAAATGCAAATGCACCAACTCGCCCAATTCAGCATTCTTGTGCAGTTCCTTATTACACTGGCATGAAGCAGGACTACGGAGTTTTCTACTACTTGAAACCAAAACGGCTAGAAATCTTGTTTATTAACTAATATTTAATAAGGCGGGATTTATTTGTTTTATTTCTGTGCTTGACTCATTTCTTCGGTCCCTCGTTATCAATTAAATTTCGCCACATATAATGATGTAAAATATGCGCTGCTTCGTTCAACTTCGGCTTGCAGTGCAATAAAATGAAGTGGTGATTGATCTAAACAATGTATAAAAATCCGGCTACAATGCTTTTCATGCAGGCCCAAAGTGCTGCCCTGAAGAGACGAAAACAAAAGGCAGTATTCTGATTTTAGACATTCCGAGTACACAACCCGTGTATGCTCTATTCACCGACGTGAGACGGCAACATGGACATTTGTCAAGCAAAATATGCTTTCCATATTTTTGTCTCATGTAATCATAAGTGTGAACCGAGCGCAGTAGAAAATAAATTTGCTCTTTTTTCTTGCATTTTTGTTTTGTTTTCTGTGGCCTCCTACAGGTGTATAATATGGTTACATTTAACGGCTAATATTCACTACGGTTATCGAGTATGCTTGGTCAGTGAGGTATAAAACATACATAAACGCGAAGGGGTACAAAGCTTGGGAAAATATTATAGCAGAAAGTTTAGCGTTTCCTGCGCGGAAAACTCTCCGCAATAGCAACCATCGCTAGAAACACGCAGGTAAACCTTGCTCTGAAAACATTTTTCACAGTATTTATCATTACAATGTGGCATAAACTGTGTCTTAAATACCAACGCTCCTAACTACGTTTCACTAGGGCTTGAACATACACTAAAAATAAAGAAAATTACTGCAGATCTGACACAAAGTGTGCCTTCTTCCCAAAGTATATAAGAGATAGGAATTGGTTATATATAGAGGTAGTGCTGATTATACCCACTGATTATTTGCTTCATCTTTGTTAACCTGTCAACCTTTTGTCCTTAGTCTTTACTACTGATATACCACAGTTGCGTTGTGGGCATGCTCATCCGGAAGGGAAATGATGATTGAATTTGAGGTGACATTTTTTTATGTCGCAGAACTAGAGGAGGGGGAGTTATTGAGGCAGTTCCGGCCTTACCTCTTACAAACTGCGCTGCGGAACTCCCATTCAGTACAACAAGGAGAGAGAAATCCTGGCCACGCGCAACGATGAAAAAATGACACACTGGATGGCCTTTGTACGATGAGTATGCAGCGAGAGCGTGTAATGAAAAACAAGCATGCATGTCATCCATGATCCCAGAAGATATAATGACTGCAGTTACATGTATACAACAGTTGCATCTTGCCTGTACTCACCTATGGGGCTGAAACGTGAAGGCTAACCAAGAGAGTTCTACTTAAGTTGAGGACAACCTAGAGGGCTATGGAACGAAAAAATGGTAGGGGTAACATTAAGAGATAGAAAGCGTACAGAATGGGTCAGAGAAATAACTCAAGTTACCGACATTCTAGTAGAAATTAAGAAGAAGAAATGGACATGGGCAGGACATGTAGTGCGAAGAGAGGATAACCGATGGTCGCTGAGGGTAACAAACTGGATTCCAAGGGAAGGAAAGCGTAGCAGGGGGCGGCAGAAAGTTAGGTGGGCGGATGAGATTAAGAAGTTCGCAGGGGTCAAGTGGATGCAGCTAGCACAGAACCGGGTTAAGTGGAGAAATATGGGAGAGGCCTTCGCCCTTCAGTGGGTATAATCAGGCTGATGATGATGATGATGATGATGATGATGATGATGATGATGATGATGATGATGATGATGATGACGACATGAACTTCACAGAATGCGGGTCGAGCTCACCGTTGGATTGAAAAAGCAAGTTTTCAGAAAGACGTGACTAGCCCTCTACTCATTTCTTCTCTGTTTTTGCATATTCCTATTAAAGGGGTTCCCGACTCGACTTTTGTGGGGTTTATGTAAACGCAGCTATATTGGCGAACATTGCTGTTAGCAGTTCGTGTCAGTCGTGAAGCTGTCCACTGCGACTCTCCATTCTCGCTCACTAAGCGATAGGAACATTTTGTATTGTTTTTGTTAAGTTTAATTGTTCATTATTAAAATCCAATAAGTTTTATCTAATTCCACCACTAATTTGCCGTTTCAAGTTCTTGTCTGATGTGTGTAACGTAGACCGCGAATGGTGTCTTTTTTGGCTAACGGCTACCACGTACCTACGGCCCTCTATAACTAGTTCTATACTTGTAGAACGAAAGGAAGAAGATGGTTTGCACGGTATAAAAAAGAACTGAACAAGGGTAAATAGGGTACGCCTCAGGTCGCAGATGAGCCAACGTTTCGACAAGTGGAAACGTTGGCTCATCTGCGACCTGAGGCGAACCCTATTTACCCTTGTTCAGTTATTTTTTATATAGTTCTATACTTGATTGCTTGTATAGCAGTTTGTTTTCATTTGTGCGGTGTGTTACTGTAAGGCTAACTGTTATGCTGTTTTATTGTGTCGTGGTCGTAAGAATAAATAAATGAAGAAATTACGGGAAGCTCTAGTATCTAAATTGTCTGAAATATTTTGTGTTCTTGTCATGTACGCCTATCTCCCTTTGTCTCAAGACACGAGCATTACGTAAATAAAGATAAGTAAAATAAAAAAAATGATTGTGATAACAATGCATTAGCATTATTTTCACAGCACAGAGAACATAAAAGCAGCCACTAAAACTTATACGAGGAGATAACAAGGGACTTGTCCGGGAGGCACAGTGACACGGCCTATTTTTCTCTACTAAAGCGGGCGAAAAAGTTCTGGAACTGCGTATTTGAGTGATGCAGGCCAATGGCGATGTCGGCAATGGAGAAGGAAGATTTTCCTCCTCATCCCATCTATTGTTCCTGTTACTTTATTTAAATGTTGCCCACCTAACCCCTTCTTTCCCATCGCCACGAAACGAATGAATTGACGCAAGCCCTTTAACACCTCTTTTCCTGGCCGCAGGCACACGCAGATCGATTCACGAGAAAGTAACCTCTCGTGGTGGCGAGGAATTTCTGTTTCGACAGTCTCCCCAACCGTCAACAGAAATCGCATTAGGCGTGGACCCTGTACCCTAGTTTGGGATTTCTCACTTCAAACGTGTCGCTCAAAGTATTTTTTTTTTTTTTGTTATTATTATTGGTTGTGTATGTGAAAGAGAATAGAAAATTGGCCTACTTCTGCTGTCGGAGGTGAGGCCCTGGCCGGCATGGAGCACTCGCCTCAAAGAGAGCTCGTTGAAAGTACTCCACTCTCATTGAACACGCTATATACGGGAACAAAAATGCCTCCCAACTTAAGCAAAAATCCCTCTATAATGCCGGTGTGACCCGTATTGAAGGAAGGGTTCGCAGGCCGGCAGCATCTGGTCCTGTCGTGCAGATGTTGCGCCCACTGTCTTTGAACACACCGTTTAATCCCCGATTCAAGAAGCTGATCAGCCAAGCCGTCTCTTCTTTCTCAAGGCAGTTTAGGACGATAACTGCATGCACAGTCCTTGTAAAAAATATACGACCCAAGGGTCGTACTTTTAAATCCTGTTACGAGGCTCAGAGCGCATCTCCCGCGTTTGCAAAGTCACCTGTGACGACGAAACCTTGTCCTCAGCTTACCTATCCCAAGAGTGTTTTCAGGAGCCTATAGTTACAAGGCTCATAAGCAAACCCCTGGGGTCGTGTATTTTGGACAAGGACTGTAGGTTCAGGTGGTGGTAGCACTACGCAAGCTGTGTATGGCCGGCAGTTCGTTGTGCCGAAAGAAATACCTGTAGTGAACAGGCAGGTGCAGTGGTTTCGCCTTGCGAAAATAGCGGCGACGAGTCGAAGCGCCTACGCAGTCACAAGTCCATCAGAATAAAACTCGACCAGAAGGATGAGGTGGTGGGACTGATTGCAAAGCTGTAACATGATACCGATCTTAGGACTATCGTTCAGGAAATATACCATCCCAGTCGCAGGCAGGGCTTTCAAACTTCGTTGTTGTGCGAGTAAAGAATTATTTCTGGAAAGTTGTTGTTTTGTGCGGGAATTCTTTTACATTATTTCACATAATGTGACCTTGTCGAAGGATCGATAAGTAAGTCTTCATTTATTCCTAGAATATTTTGAAAATGTGATGGAATAATTTTCGCCTTTCACAGGAACACCTGACATCGTTCCAAGTTCATGCTCTGTAGGAACGTTGAAGGTAATGTGTGTCTGATACAAGCGTTGTAAATGAACCGTACGATCATTTTTTCGCACCTTTTCTGGCTCCATTATGTTTGTTAATGTGTGTGGGTACTACACAGGAACCGCATACTCTATTACGGGCCGACTTAAGTTTTGTGTACCATCAGTTTAATTTCTTTGGTATACCTCCAAAATTCCCTCACACTTATTTATACGCAATAAATATAAGCAGGGATTTTTCTCGTTTTTTTTTTTTTTTGCGAGGCTGCTTAGCAATTCCAATTAGCGTACATATATAAAATTTAGTAAACATTTGAATTAAATATATATAGGCCACCAGATTAGCAGCATGCTTAACACCTTTGTAGGTGTGCAAGACTCAATAGGAGCATGGCATTGTTTTTTGTGTGTGTGCTCTGTATGTGTTCATTACACTTTAAATCAGGGGCAATTAAAGCAGCCAAATACTTGTAACAATTCGCGAAATGTAGTTAATTGTTTTTATACAATAAGTGATTCATAGGGATGATATTTTTGCGCGTAACTGAATTTTTTTTTTTTTTTTAAGATTGACGTTCATCAGTTATGTGCATCACCATGGTGCAGATTATTGTTAGGGCCGTTAACGATGCGGCACATGATGCAGTCATCTGAGAAAAAAGTTTTATCTTGAAGGATATGCCACCCACTATGACATTAAATGGATACAAAATAATGAAGAGTACCAATGACTGAACCTTGAGGTATACCGGATTAAACGAGTAAACAGAAAAAAAAAAAAGGGGGGGGGGGGGGGGGGGGGGGGGAAGTAGAGCTTGAACATTCTACTGGTATGCTTTGGTACCTGTCCGAAAGATAAGCCACGCGATTAAAAAATTGTTTTTCTTTGGGATCGCCTTTAATTTTAACTCGGGATGGGAGACACGATCGAATGGTTATTTCTTTTTTTTACGAGATCCAGAAATATACACCATTTTCACTGTAATCACTAAGAGCGCCGACTAGATCATGAACTGTCTTAAGTAGTTGTGGGATGGTTTAAAGTCTTTTCCGTAAACCGTGTTACCGTGGACCAATTAATTTGTTAGTTTCTAGGAACGTTGAGGTAAGTTCAATATTGGGTGCTCAAGTACATTTGCGCGCGTACACATCAACGGAATAGGCTTGTATGACTGTAACTCATTTCCAATTTTGGCTACATGAATTTTTTTTCCCCCGTATTTTCATTAGTTTGGTATTTCACCGCATGGTGCAGTGATGTAATGAATTTCGCTTGTATTTCGAGCACCGTTCCGCATGACGAAAAAGAAATGTGTTGGGAAAAATCTTCTTCAGAAATATGCGTTTCCTAGAGCCCCCCATCGCTTGTGAATATCGAGGTATAGTACAGGTTTAATGCTTGTGTTAATTCTTCACTGTCGCTTACATTTGTATTTTTTACTCAAAGGCTAAATGAAAGTCTGTCTTTTGGCGTGAAGTGACACAAAAACTTTCCAAGGGATGAATTAAGAAAATCTACAATGGCACACTTTGATAATGGTCTTCTCTTTCAGGGATTTTTATTTTTTTTTTAGCTGCACGCGCAGTATGTGCGTCTTGGTAGCATGTGTCACATGATATGTTTTTCGGTGCAAAGAGGGCCAGCAGAGCCCGATACCGGGGTGAAACCTCCGCAAACGTTAATGAAGGAGTGGAGGGATTTTTTGTTTTGGATGGCGCGAACTGTATCTTCCTCAGCAACATAGCTTGTCGATGTGGATTGTTGCGGTGAAAATGGAAGCCCAAACGACCTCAGTATCTATATATATATATATATATATATATATATATATATATATATATATATATATATCTTGAAAACTGACGAAGCCACAAACCGCGCTCTTAAGTGCATTGAAAGCTGATGGTGCTTTATCCTAGAATTGAAAGTGAAGGTAACGGCAATTGCCCCGTGCACTTTCAATTGCACTTGCACTTTCCACCCGCCTATTACTTATAAATATACACAAGTAATAAACGCGCCCGCTGATCACACCACTTAAAATGATCGCATGTTAATAATAACCCAGAAGAGACGGAATATATTTGCCGTTGGAAATGCTCATGAAAGGATGAAAAAGAAAAACAAAGCGATGCAAGCGATTACATACCCGTCAAATCGTAGCTCAAGAAAATGACTTTTTTTTTTTTGATAAAAGGCTAGAAATACCAAATATATATTTTATTTCCAGATTATGTCAAGGTGATGCGAAACAAATAGAAAATATCACACATATTTTTGCTCAGCACGGTACTTCGACTCTAACGTCAGGAGTGACGGTGAAAATAACGCATTAATCTTCGGCAACTATACACTCAGATGGTATCCGATATCTGGGCACCTCATGCCTGCTCAGCAATGTGTCGTAATTTGTTCCAGTTCCAGAACTGCTGTAGGAATTCACTCAAACACGTTTTGAATGACACCGCTCAGTTGTGTTTTCTTCAGTATCTTGTAAGCAGAAGCGGATAAAACTCCCTGCATTTTCAGTATTGTGTCTGCTTATCTGTTTTTACGTGTCTTATCTGCGCCGCTTGATATGCCCATCCTTTATCTTCACGTCTGGTAGCTATAATGCCGTTTTCTATACAACCAGATGGTATCGGCCAATTGATAAATTCTTAATCTACTTTGCGCGGGTGATTTTCCTTAGCGTCTTCCCTTTTTTCTCACGCGAAGCTGCTGTGGTCTTGCTTTGTTCTCCGAAGTCGATAAGCAGTGAGTTCAATGCCCGATCTGATTAAATCAGGCCGGACGAGGCGGGTACATTTGTTTGTCTGCAGATGAAAGAGGCAATCACAGGGAAAACAAAGTTCCAATTCAAACAAGAGATCTATACGGTCTTCGGGCGGATAGCACAATGACCACACTCCTAATCGTGTATACGATGATGAGGACAAAAACGTTTTAAATCGCAGATGCATTACAGCCGAATGCATAACAGATTGTGACTGATCTGTGAATAAGCTATCTAAATGAACTTTCTTTTATTATCCACACGTGCGTGTCTATCACTTCGCACGAATTTCGAGGCTGTTGTATAGGTTACGAAGCTGAAGGCCGGTCAATTTGTGCATCTCGAGGCCTTGGCAGTGTACTGACTTGCCGCAGCGCTAGATATAGGTCTTGCTACAGCGCCGAAGTTCTAATTATTTATTTTTCCTTTTTACTTCTTCGTTACCGCGCGAACAGGAGTCAGCTTTGCGGCACCCCTTCTTGTTTCTTTCTTTTTTTGTTTCGTCCTTCAGACAAAGGCTGTGACATAAATGGCGTTCTCGTTTCAAGTCAGCCTTGACGGACTCACTTGCGAATCAACTAGTTGGCGTTCCCATGGAGACAAGAGAGGTCGTCGATGACAAACGCGGTCGCCCTTCGCGGCCCGAGTGCAGGACAGGCTTCTTGGCGGCCGGACCGTCAAAGCCGTTCGAATCAAGCGAGACGCATATTGCGGCAGCAAGAGAACGACAACGATTGTCCTTCCTGCGTTTCACTCGTCCATCGAATCTTTCCACCTCACCATCCCAGGTCGCGGCCCCAAGGTTCCTGGGCCTCAGCATTCTTCCACTCTGTCGACCCGGTACATATGCGCACTCGTTTTCGAAGGATATAAGAAAAAGTAGGCTAAGTACAATGACGTCAGCCCAGGGACATCACCGCGGTCGCAATACGTGCATGCTTTCGGGCGAGAATTTCGAAAAGTAAGAGCAAGAATTCACAAACCTATCAATGTTAGATAGACCGATAAAACGCAGAAAGGACGGTGGGTCGAGGTGAAAAAGGAAGAGGAACGTGGAAAAGAAGAAGGAAGGAAAATGAACCAAATACGTTCACTTACCTCGGAAGGTGATCAGAGAGATTGTTATCGCGCAAACGGGAGTAATTCGTTACGAGAGCGCTCCCTGCGCGAAAATATAGCAACAGGGGTGCCCTTGGGGCATAACGTCGAGCAACAGGAGGCAGCCGTGGGAGATCAGAGCAGCGCAGAACGCAGAATGCGGAAGACAGACATTAATAGCTACCTGAGAAAAATTCAGAATAAGCGCCATCATTTGCTTGCCTTCTCAAAGTAGAACAGTCCAAACGAAGAAATTCGGAAGAAATAACGATCAAGAAATCGCGTTCTTGCCCGGAGCTGGTATTCTTATGAGTACATTAGCAAACCCCTGATTATATCTGCTCTATATGTCAGCTCTTTGGCGTCAACCGTTAGCACTGCACTGTATATACATATAGTATACCCGCCTGCCTCCTAACAGCCTTTCTCGCCTTCTTCGCACTTTTTTTTTTGCTTTGTATCTTCTTATTTTTGTTAGTAATTTCATCGAGAGAGATTGAATGTCGGTGACCTTTTCAGTGGTGACGTCGAAGGTCGCTGCCTCGAAGGACGAGACAGCTTTTCTTGAAGACGGATTGCCGGCATTGCTTTTCTTTTGAATTTGTAGAGGCTGACTGAAGTTACATATTGTGCGCTTTTGCCCTGGCATGTACAGGCAACACCTGTGGTTACTACGCTGTTCCGTAATTTCATTGACTTGAAAAACTCACACTGGTCGTCGCGCGTTAGTTTGACATTGATCGGCCCTCTAGCGTTGGAATGCTGGTGTACAGGTGTGGATACACCAACAGTCCAACGGAACTTAAGAGCCATGGTTTCAAAAATCAGAATCACTTGAAACGTGAATAGAACCGGGTGCGCAACGTTGGCGCAAGCCTAGAGTTACGGAGAATATTATTTTCTTTCCACCTTAACTCATTCATTATGTTTAATTACTCAACCATTTAAGTATTAGTCGCAAAACTCAAGTGTCATACGTCAAGTTGTACAGTGCCTTCAAAAACCTCTCAATGAATTGTATTCTGCACAATATATCTCGCGCTGTCATTTTTTCCGCGTTCCAAAGCGCGAAATATGAAAAAAAAAAAAAAAAAAAAGCCACGTGGCAATGCGCTTGGGCATCGTTATTTAGCAGGTGTCATATCGCTGTTGAAAGAATTGAAGAAATATTCGTCCTGGTCCTGCAGAACAAACTTTTCTTCGACTGATGTGGTTCCTTGAAACGTGTATATGTTTATCTGGACCTCAATTTGCGCTGAGGCGGATGCGAATCCGTAACATCTGGAAACATCTGGTTAGTGCAGGCGATGTTTTGTTATTATCACTGTTTACACTACCGCGACACAAATATGAGTCGAAGTGGATTCGGCACATAAAGCTTAATCGGCCGAAAAGTATTTCACATTTGACTCGTAGAGGGCACGACTGTACTAGGAACGCTATGGGCAACATAGCAGTGGAAGTTTAAAAAACAAACACTGTAACCGAAAGTAGACATGTCCACTTTTCTTGGACATCATTTTTAGTTGCAAGGCTATTGTGGAATACTGTATCGGATAACATATTAATGTGACTGGTTTAAACTTCCAATTCTTAGCAAAAGCTGGCTTTTGAAGTTTATCCAGTGCCGTACCGAGAAAATACTAACATTGAACACGAATAGGGTGCGCTTCTGAGAAGAACTGTGAGGCATATCTACGTAAGAGACTGCTACGAACACGTTGATGGGAACGTATAATGATCTAATTCTCTCTAGAGCTTCTTCATAAGCAGATGGGAGAGGGGGGGGGGGGGGTGCTAATGACAAACTTTAGCCCAGACAATCATATTACATCCTCGAGATGCCCACGATTGGGACTTCAAAACCGTCATAGCACAGAGTGATGTCTTCTAATGTCCTCGATTTAACCCCTTAATGTCTGCATGACGCCCTTTCCTCACAGAGGAGAGTAATTACGGTCCTTGAGGCAAATCTTAGTAAAGCAAACAACACCACACCTATACATACCTTTCAGGAACCGCCGAATGTCAGGAGCGCACCCGCGTCTACACAGCAGGAAACGGCCAATTGCACTCCGCTTATACTCCGCGAAGGCGGCATCAAAAAACAGCTGCGCCTTCGCCAAAAAGTACAGCTGTACAAGTTCAAGACATTTTCCAGATATTTCAATACAATGTCATACGTCAGATGCGGCAGGTGGAAACGCAGCTACGCGAGGCAAGCGATGGGCACATGTCGCCCATATGAAACACTGTACAGATCCTTAAGACGAGCTTAGAGTACGGAGATTCAAAGCCTAGACTAAACAATTTCAGGCGGGCGGTCCTCTTAGCACAATCATAGACCGTGAAAGAAACTCTCACCGGCAAGATTGCGCTCTCTCATCGGAGAAGTAGAATACAAGACAGCGTAGAGATCTGGCAATAGAATTGCCGCACGTACAGGTGCAGACATAAGTAAACGGAGCTTGTTTTCCCGTTCAAATTAAAATTACGCCTTCAGCACTACAGATAAGAAAACAATATTTGTCCATACAAAAGGGCACTGACGTCTACTATCGGTTCGTACATACCACGACTGCCAGTTTCAATTAATCAACGCCTGAAGACATTTAGAAACAAATAGCGTGCTCTGTTTACTTTTAATTGTCTGCAGGTGTACAGAAATATAAATGTTATCGCAAGTATTAGCCCGGACATTCCTAAACTCGGCCCTGACCCTCCTCAATTCAGGGATATTACCAACTGAGACACCCGGAGTATTCAAAGTTAGCTACGTTAATGACGCAAAAAGGCCCCGGTCAGGCATAACTTAAATGTACAAAAGGTGCACCATAATTTCATTGAGGTTCTGCCAGTCAAGAAAAAGAAACTCAGCTTGTTTACACTCAACGTACTATACTCCGTTTCATACATCAGGTGCAACGCAGCGAAAGCTACGCAAATAGTCCGCAAAAAAAAAAAAAAACAGGAGGCGTATCACTGCGCGCTCGTTCTGTAGGCGAGTGGTTCCTGCTGAAACGGGCTCTATTCCGAGCATACACGTTTGCAATAACATGCATCGCATGCTTAGACATCTTCACAGAGCGCATCTTATAGAAAAAATGCGCACCAAATAACCATTTTCTCAAAAAGAGATGCGCAGCGCGGAGGGCACAGCCAGCGCCATCTGGTGGCATAGCTGGCAAGGTTGCGGGGCAGCAAAACGCGGCACGAACAAAAACGACATAAGAAAACATACAAATTGTCCGAATCCGACCTTTTCTCCCTAGAAAAGGTGCTTTTTATGAAGTTGATGGTAAATGTAAAATGTATTAAGCTTGCAGACAAAGCAACTATTATTTTCTCTCGTCAAGAGCAGGAATTTTTTTTTTATCGCGGATGCGGAGAGAGCAAATAAGAGCTGTTGCACTTGAGGTATGGAACGGAGTATATGCACCTTTCCAATAGTTGGTCGCTGGGCGCAGACACATATGGGCTTGGCGCAAAACCGGTTTTTCAGCCGTTCATAGGGGAGGTGCTTCGGCGTCTCCCTCGCCCGATGTATAGACAGAACACGGAGTGTAAATTGAACGCCGCCATTTTGAGAGCGTTACTGCGATATGGAGGCGCGACGAAACGGCTATGGACTGCCAAAAGAAGAGGCCACGCTAGCGCTTGCACTTTTTAATTTCTTTTAGGTTTTTCCCACTGGCTACGCGTGAAATTGTGGAAAGGGAATTTAAATCTCACAATAAAGATGTTCAGCTCATTTCGCGATGACAAGTACAGCATTTACAAGGGGAGCGAATGGTTTGGTTTCGTTTGGTTTGGTTTGGGGGGTTACTCAAGATATATATGAGAGACGCCGTAGTGGAGGACTCCGGAAATTTCAACCACCTGTAGTTCTTTAACGTGCACTGACATCGCACAACGTACGAGCACCTTGCTTTTCGTCCCCATCGAAAAGCGGCCGCCACGGGATTCGATCGCGCATCCTTGGGCACAGAAATCGAGCGCCCTAACCACTGCAACACCGCGGCGGGTGGTGCGAATGGGTATACGTGCATGATAGTTTAGTATGCAAAAATACTGCGGATTCCACTTTCCGGATTTTATTTGCACTCCAAATAATACGGCACGCATTAGCAAAGCTCTTGCAGTCATCATCATCATCAGCCTGACTATACCCACTGCAGGGCGAAGGCCTCTCCCATATTTCTCCACTTAACCCGGTTCTGTGCTAGCTGCATCCACTTGACCCCTGCGAACTTCTTAACCTCATCCGCGCAACTAACTTTCTGCCGCCCCCTGCTACGCTTTCCTTCCCTCGGAATCCAGTTTGTTACCCTAAGCGACCATCGGTTATCCTCTCTTCGCACTACATGTCCTGCCCATGCCCATTTCTTCTTCTTAATTTCCACTAGTATGTCGGTAACCTGAGTTATTTCTCTGACCCACTCTGCACGCTTTCTATCTCTTAATGTTACCCCTTGTTACATTTGGGTCAGCGCCCCTCGGTAGCGTTGGCCTGGCGGCTCCGTGGACGGCGGACGGCATCAAATGTGCCAGCAAAGACGAGGCGTCTTTTAACGAAACAACCTTTACTGTAACATCAGGAAGAAACGGGCAGTGAAGCTGACCCGGAGAGATTACAGACACTCTCACACAGCTGGTGTCTAGCGTCGTGCCAACGGCGCGTCAAAGTAGTCTCTCTCTCAGCGGAGTCGGCCGCTGCTTTTTATAGTTTTTCCAGTTCACAGGGAAAGGGTAAACCCTCACAGGAAAGGGAGAGCCAAACATGTTGGTTCACGACGAATGACTCAATCGCAGGTGTTCCGACCTCATCTCCTCCACCTCCTGGAGACTGGAGAGGGCGACGCACTTTCCCTCGATCTCCAGGCTTGGCCAGCTTTTGCACACACACGCACGCACACACATTTGGCGCGTGGCAGGAACACGCTGAGACTTGTCGGCGGGAGGATGCGTTGCGCGGCCGATGAACGGCGTCGAAATGGCCGATCCGCTCGCGGTTCTGCCTGTTGCTGTGCGGTGGCCGCGTCAGCTGTCCCACTTCTCGGTGGAGAAACGTAACACCCTACCATTTTTCGTTCCATAGCCCTCTGGGTTGTCCTCAACTTAAGTAAAACTTTCTTGGTTAGCCTCCACGTTTCAGCTCCATAGGTGAGTACAGGTAAAATGCAACTGTTATATACTTTCCTCTTTAGCGATACCGGCAAGCTGCTAGCCATAACCTGTGAGTGCTTGCCAAATGCGCTCCATCCCAATCTTATTCTTCTTGTTATTTCCTTTTCATGGTCCGGATCTGTGGTCACTACATGTCCTAAGTAGACATATTCGCCTACTACTTCCAGTACTTCGCTACCTAATGTAAACTGCTGTTCCTTTCCGAGGCTGTTGAACATTACCTTAGTCTTCTGCAGATTGATTTTCAAGCCTACCTTTCTACTTTTCCTATCAAGGTCACCAATCATTATTTGCAGTTCATCCCCCGAGTTGCTTAGCAAGGCAATGTCATCAGCAAATCGCAGATTACTGATGTATTCTCCATCTACCCTTATCCCTAACTGCTCCCATTCCAAGTCTCTGAATACTTCCTCTAAGCAAGCTGTGAATAGTACTGGGGAGATCGTGTCTCCTTGTCTAACACCTTTCTTTATGGGAATTCTGTTACTTTCTTTATGCAGAACTATGGTTGCTGTGCAACCACTATATATATCTTCCAGCACTTTCACGTACGGCTCCTCTACCCCCTGATTTCGCAATGCCTGCATCACCGCCGAGGTTTCAACTGAGTCAAATGCTTTTTCGTAATCAATGAATGCTATGTAAGGGCTGGTTATATTCCGAGCATTTTTCTATCACCTGATTGATGGTATGGATATGATCGATAGTAAAGTACCGTTTTCGAAAACCTGCTTGATCCTTTGCTTGATTGCCGTCTAAGGTTGTCCTGATCCTATTAGCGATTACCTTAGTAAATACCTTATACGTAACAGACAGTAAGCTGATTGGTCTGTAATTTTTAATGTCCTTAGAGTCCCCTTTCTTATGAATGAGGATAATGTTTGCATTCTTCCATGGTTCCGGTACCGTCGATGACACCAGGCACTGCGTATACAGGGTGGCCAGCTTTTCTAACACGATATCCCCTCCGTACTTCAGCAAATCTGTAGTTATCTGATCCTCTTCAGCTGATTTCCCCCTTTTCATAGTTTCTTATGCTTTCTTGACCTCGTCCTTCGTAACTGGTGGAACTTGGATTGGAAGCTTTCATACTCTGACGTTTCTTAAAATCTCTCGTCTCCTTAGACAGCTTACCGGTATCCTCTCTAACTATCCTACCGCCTACTTCTAGCGCACATTCAGTGATGATATCTCTGAAATTATTGTTAATTGCTTCTAGGGTAATGTCGCCATTCTCGTATAGAGCTGAAAATCTATTCTGTAGCGAGATCCTGAACTCTTCTGCCCTCCCCCTGACCGCTAATTCGTTGATGGGCTTCTTTCTTACTAATTTGTTGCGTTCCTTCTTCAGATTTAGGCTAATTATGGACCTCACCATCCTGTGGTCACTGCATCGCACTTTCCCGATTACCTCTACATCTTGCATAATGGCGGGGGTTGAACACATTATGAAGTCAATTTCATTTTTAGTCTCCCCGTTAGGACTTTTCCATGTCCATTTCCGGTTCTTCGTTTGCTGAAGATGGTATTCATGATTATTAAGTTACTGCGCTCTGCAAACTCAACTAGTAACTCCCCCCTGCTATTCCTAGAACCAATGCCATAGTCACCTACTGCCTGGTCTCCTGCCTGCTTTTTCCCTACCTTAGCATTGAAGTCGCCCATTAGTACAGTACACTGCGTCTTTACTTTTCGCATTGCCGATTCTACATATTCGTAGAAGCTTTCAACTGCCTGGTCATCATAACTACATGTAGGTGCGTAGGCCTGTACAACCTTCAGTTTATGCCGCTTATTAAGCCTAATAACGATGCCTGCCACCCTCTCATTAATACTATAGAAATTATCTATATTACCCGCTATATACTTATTGACAAGGAAACCTACTCCTAGTTGTCGCCTCTCTGGTAAACCTCGATAACACAGTACATGCCCATCCTTCAGTACAGTATATGCCTCATTCGGCCTCCTTACCTCACTAAGCCCTATGATATCCCATTTCATACCCTCGAGTTCCTCTAACAGCCCTGCTAAACTAGCTTCACTAGCTAGGGTTCTAGCGTATGCAATACATTTTACCTTTGTCTGCAGAAATCTTTCGCAGTCCCCACCTCACGAACAGGCGCAAGGCCGCAAGTGCGAATAAACACGTCGCGTTTCAGCAGGGCAAAAGAAGGAAATAGTGTTAGATCAGCCGAACTGGAGCTACGAGGAAGCGTCGTCTCTTTAATAATCGTTGCCAGCGTGGCATTCTGGTTCTGTTATGATGAATAATACAAACCAGTAACGAAATTCCACGTGACAGGCAGCATGCAGCAAGCGGGGAGTAATGATGGAGTTGGCTGCTCCTGGTCTTACGGAGCTGAGATAGGTAGGTCACCGCCGCTTGCGGCGGGGGCTAGCCTTTCACCGGATTTGTATCTGTTGTAGGCTGTCATTGCACCCGCCACCGCTTCGGTGGTGGACGACGGCTGTTACGACGCGCGTCTTTCTCTCCCTCTTTTTCTTTCTTCTCTACTCTATCTGTTCTGTACGCACGATGTAGCGGAGGTGGCTCAGCTACAGAGCCAGTAGCAGGCCCGTGCATTTTCTTTCCATTCTTCCTACAGTCGCAACGACAACAATAACGTCGCAGTTGTGCTGATCCCCTAATGTCTTCGTTTTTGTTTCATCAGGACAGGAGCAATTAGCATTAGCTCAACCGAACTGGAACTACGAGGAAGGTTTCTTTTTTGACAGCCATCTCCGGCGTGGCATTCCATGCAGTTATCTGATGTTAAGCTACACCAATCAATCACGAATTTCCACGTAATTCTTGCAGGCACCGCGTGAAATTAAAATACATTGCTTACTGCAAGGGTTTTTCTAGGGTAAATCATATTATTGGACGTGTAATTCAAACTGGAAAAGTCACAGCAGTAGTGTTTTTGCATACAAAGGCATTATGCATTTAACCCAACCTTTCGCTCCTCTTGTGGATGCCGTACGTGCTTGCCCCGCCATCACGAGATGTGCACAACAGTCTTGCCGTGCGGCTGAAATTCACTTTCGACGATTGTACCATCAGCCGGTCGCTAAAACTTAAAAAGCGCAAGCGCTACGTTTATCCGTGGTCACTTATTTTGTCAATCCAGAGACGTCGTTTCGCCGCAGCGCCTATGGGCGCTACAGCGCTCTTAAAATGGCGACGCTCAATTTACTCTTCGTGTTCTGGTTTACAGAAAACCTCAAGCCATATAGCAATGGCGGAAACTTACCTGATAACAGTCCTGTAGAACTTTAACACAACGCAGTTGGAATGGGCTACGCAGCAAAAGCCGCAAAGAAAGACTCAATCACGAATTTTTCGACTCGCATGGGAAACCATGTTACAGGAGGCACGTGTCTTGAAGTTACATTCGTTAAAAATGTCTCGCATGTGACCTGTATACTATCCTGGAAGAGTATTTAGAAAGTGATCAAACATTATTACCGTCTTAATCTCCAAAGGGAATTGTCGCCGCTACCTTGGAACATCCCAGCTCACCAAATTAGGCAACTTCCGGAAGACTTTACCACCGCAGGGAGACATAATATGAATAGACCACGCCGCGGTGGCGCAGGGCGCTCGAGTGCTGTATCCAAGGAGGCGGGATCGCGTTCCGGCCGTAGCGGCTGCCTTTCGGTGGAGGCGAAAAGCAAGGCGCCCATGTGCTGTGCGATGCCAGCGTACGTTAAAGAACCCCGGGTGGTGGAAATTTCCGGAGCCCTCCACTACGGCGTCCCACACAGCCCGAGTTGCTTTGATTGGTTGGTTGGTTGGTTCATAGGAAGGGAAAGGCGCAGTATCTGTCACACTTGCTCTGTGGACACCTGAACCGCGCCGTAAGGGAAGGGATGAGGGTGGGAGTGAAAGTGGATAGAGAGAAAGGGGGGCCGTAGTGGAGGGCTACGGAGTAATTTCGACCACCTGGGGATCTTTCGTTACCCAGAAATCAAACTTAATACAGATAACTGACGGACCAAACAAGAAATGGAGGCCTACTCACAGAACAGCCAAACCAACCATCCAATAAACGGCAGAAACGCCGGCGGTAAATCGCCGTCTCCTCCTCATATGGGAGGCTCGAAGAAGCCTTACAAAAGGGTGGTAGCATCAGAAGCTCAATAGGCAATTAAAACTCAGCATCACAGCACGGACAAAGACAGGAATACGCCACACGGCTGTTATTCGCGGAAGAACTGGGAAGGTTTCTGTGACTTCATGAAGGGTGCACTCAGTACATCCAATACATGGAGAATAATAACCAGTATGCGTAATACTAAAGAAAATTAAGCCATCAATCAGAAACTGTTGAGAATCGTCCACAAGTTTGCCAGCGCAAACGAGGACTTAAAAGGTGCCCTCAAGAAGCAGTACATCAAAATATACGTGCCTCTCCACACCACACTTACAAATCAAGGGCGTCCAAACCTGGAGCTGGATGCAAGATTAAGCACGCAGAGCTCTATGCAGCGGCACACTCAGCCACGAGAAACACTGCACTATAAGCGGATCGTATCACCAAAGCAATCATTCGAAGAATGAACAACAAACTACTTTAAACCTTCACCTACATCAGTGACGAGCTATATTGGTCGAAGGCCAAGTCCCATCAGCAATCGACACTCTGACATAATAATTATACATTGGTTTCACGTGACGTCAGTTCCGTCTTGCAAATCGGGCGTCCTCGCCGCCCACCGACATTACGGCGCTTGATGTAATTCGTTTTATTTCTGTGGCATGGCGAAATAAAATTTGCGGGCACTTTTTCCAACATACTTTAAACAGCTCGTAGGACTGACTAAAGCACGTTATATAGCGCATGTAGAAATGTGTGATGGCATCGACCCTTACGAACTGTACATCTGCAAGGACGCTACGCCGAACGTCGAGCTGCTGCCCACCGTGACGCATGCTGACATCGTAAATTACTTAATCCCTTCAACAAATCAGATCACTTTTCAACAGATGAAGGCACAGAAATCCTTGGAACGCCATAATTATCTTACTAGTGCATAGGGTAAGAGCATAGCAGCAAATCAGCTTGCTTCGCAGCGCGTCATAGTTTTGAGCTAGGTCAGTTGACGACGCGTTTTGACATGTTACGGTCGATAGTTCAGCTTCACCTCTTACATTTTCTTTCCCTTAGTAGTGTTTTTCTGTTCCTGCGGACAATCTTTGATTTGTTCCTTTGTTGTTTACAACTGACGCACGCGTTCAACGGTAACTTGCGAAAAATGAGCGAGTGCTTATAGAAACGGCGCATGAATTATAAAAGCGTCGATTCTGTTACAATCGTTGAAAAAAACATCAAACCCAAGTGCTTCTTCTAGTGCGAAATTTTCCGTCTTGTAAATCGAAAGTGCAACAATCCATCATTTTGTAAACAAAGTACCATAAAACCACACAACAAACTATAGACTGCTGACGCTCAGCGGAGTAAGTGAACATTTGAAGGTCAGTGTGCGGTGAAATCACATGACTTTATTTGACAAACAGCTTTCCGCCGAAATAATTTTATTCGACATTTCGGGTCAACCATTCTCAGCGCCTACGGGCAACACCCCTTAAAATGTGGAATTTAGCCAGATCAGATGGCACTATCGAGATAGCACACTGCGCGTTCATTGCAGGTGTAGGAGAAGCATGCTCAGACGTTGCTGCTACACTTTTTCCATAGAAAGCGCTGCGCGGCTTGGGAATCAATTCCAGCTGCAACAAGTGCAAAGATTGAAGAACGCTTTTAGATTAAGGAGTGAGGCCAGCATTGTTTACACTACACGAAATATATATATATATATATATATATATATATATATATATATATATATATATATATATATATATATATATATATATATATATAGGAAAGAAGCCAACAGTCGGCGAGGCCAAGGAAGGCGTTGGGGATGGTACTTTATGTCTTTTTTTTTTGTTTTTTTAATGTTTACTTGGATAATCACAGAAATTAGTAATGTAATCTGTTTAGGGGAAAGATAATTAGACACAAAGTAGAAGAAAAAACAACGTGCCGATGGTGGGATCCGAACCCACGACCTCCGAATAACGCGTCCGGTGCTCTTCCAACTGAGCTACATCGGCCGCTGTCCCCCCTGCTACTTTCTTGGGTATTTATGTTGTCTGTATACGAACCTTGAGAGTGTTCACCAGCGCCACCCTCAGCCATAGCGGCGGACGTGGGACGTCCTTTGTTACCGCCTGCGTCACGTAGAACGTGATCAAGAGCGAGGGCGAAAGCTGTGCTAGAACCCTCTTACGCTACCTATGGCTTCAAGACTGCCAGAACCGAGACCCCCGTAAGCTACAAGCAGATCAATCAAGGGGAAATGGGGGTGCTCGTTATAATACATGAAGGAAAGAAGCCAACAGTCGGCGAGGCCAAGGAAAGCGTTGGGGATGGTACTTTATGTCTTTTTTTTAATGTTTACTTGGATAATCACAGAAATGAGTAATATAATCTGTTAAGGGGAAAGATAATTAGACACAAAGTAGAAAAAAAAAAGTTGGAAGAGCACCGGACGCGTTATTCGGAGGTCGTGGGTTCGGATCCCACCATCGGCACGTTGTTTTTTCTTCTACTTTGTGTCTAATTATCTTTCCCCTTAACAGATTACATTACTAATTTCTGTGATTATCCAAGTAAACATTAAAAAAAAGACATAAAGTACCATCCCCAACGCTTTCCTTGGCCTCGCCGACTGTTGGCTTCTTTCCTTCATGTATTATAACGAGCACCCCCATTTCCCCTTGATTGATCTGCTTGTAGCTTACGGGGGTCTCGGTTCTGGCAGTCTTGAAGCCATAGGTAGCGTAAGAGGGTTCTAGCACAGCTTTCGCCCTCGCTCTTGATCACGTTCTACGTGACGCAGGCGGTAACAAAGGACGTCCCACGTCCGCCGCTATGGCTGAGGGTGGCGCTGGTGAACACTCTCAAGGTTCGTATACAGACAACATAAATACCCAAGAAAGTAGCAGGGGGGACAGCGGCCGATGTAGCTCAGTTGGAAGAGCACCGGACGCGTTATTCGGAGGTCGTGGGTTCGGATCCCACCATCGGCACGTTGTTTTTTCTTCTACTTTGTGTCTAATTATCTTTCCCCTTAACAGATTACATTACTAATTTCTGTGATTATCCAAGTAAACATTAAAAAAAAGACATAAAGTACCATCCCCAACGCTTTCCTTGGCCTCGCCGACTGTTGGCTTCTTTCCTTCATGTATTATAACGAGCACCCTCCTTTCCCCTTGATTGATCTGCTTGTAGCTTACGGGGGTCTCGGTTCTGGCAGTCTTGAAGCCATAGGTAGCGTAAGAGGGTTCTAGCACAGCTTTCGTCCTCGCTCTTGATCACGTTCTACGTGACGCAGGCGGTAACAAAGGACGTCCCACGTCCGCCGCTATGGCTGAGGGTGGCGCTGGTTAACACTCTCAAGGTTCGTATACAGACAACATAAATACCCAAGAAAGTAGCAGGGGGGACAGCGGCCGATGTAGCTCAGTTGGAAGAGCACCGGACGCGTTATTCGGAGGTCGTGGGTTCGGATCCCACCATCGGCACGTTTTTTCTTCTACTTTGTGTCTAATTAGCTTTCCCCTAAACAGATTACATTACTAATTTCTGTGATTATCCAAGTAAACATTAAAAAAAAGACATAAAGTACCATCCCCAACGCTTTCCTTGGCCTCGCCGACTGTTGGCTTCTTTCCTTCATATATATATATATATATATATATATATATATATCAGTCTTTCATTCACCACGGACCAAAGAGCTTATGCTTCTTCAAAACCTCTTAAGTGGAGATTCAGCCTCTGAAGATCTGCCTGTTCAAGTGACCCGAGCGAAACAGTACTTGAAGCAAGTGGCAGTTGTAGAAGACATATGGCACGGGATATAAAAACTGTGAAAATAGAGCTGTCAATAACGCGTAAAATGGTTTGCATACAGGCCTGGCCAAGTAGCCGCCTCAGTTATGAAGATTGTGTGTGTAAGAAGGGCGTGGGCCACCCATCAATAATTTTGTTGAGAAGAACCTGCTATGCAGAGAAAAAAAAAAAACAAGTTTTCAACTGAAGCCCCAGCATTGGGACTTGCACATGAAAGTGCCGCCCTCTTCGCCTACCTAGAAAATGTAGCGCAATAAATACACTAATGCGACACTGAGAAGAGCGGTATCCCCACCTTGCATCATCCCCAGATGCTATCGCCAGTGGTCTGTGCTGCGGTAAAGGCATTATTAAATAAAATGCCTTATTCACTTGCAGTACATGGCTTGGAAGTGGAATATCGAACCTCGGTTAGCCAGTACCACATCACCTTGAGATAAGTGGTCAAGAATACCACATATTCTCGGTGATATGTTTGCCAGGGTCCTTCCCCCCCCCCCCCCCCCCAGCCACCGAAAATGAAAGTAATCACCCCCAGAATATATTCCTATAAGGCACTTGGTCATATTACAGGACTTGTATGTAGACAAAGTCTCGCATCTTGGTGAAAGGATGACGGCCGTTCAAGCTTACTCTCAAATCAGTCGAGAATGACAGCTACCTTTTCGCCAAATGAGTCGAAAAGACTTGAGGTATGGTCCTCCTCATTGCCTGCCTTGATGGCCATGATATCAGGGGCCCGAGCCTTCAAAATGCAAGATGTAACCTTTTGTCGAATATTAGACATATGAAAGCAGTATGCGAGGTCATACAACGGCATATTCAATTCAACTTCAGCTTCATCAGGAACATTAAGTATTCCTGGAGCTTCTCCAGCCAGTTTTGTAGTGTGGGCTTAACAATTGATTGTAGAAGGTTGAACACAACCAAAATAACTTTATCATTTGGTAGTCCAGTATAAAACGACTTGTCTAGGTCTTAGGTCTTCCTGAAATAAAACTTCCGAGAGCCCTATACCTCTTTTTTTTTTTTTTTTTTTTTCAAAGTGAGCAGCTCACTTTGAAATTGAAATAGTTCAAATTTTGCCATGTGAGGCCGGTTTGGACTTCAGCATCTAGGAAACTTACAGACCAACAGAATTGCCTGCAAATGTGACACTCGGGATATAATACAGGTTTGTTTTGACATACAATATTTACAAAAGGGGAACACATTTGAACCTTAACAAGCATGAAAACGTGATGCACGCGACCTGACCTTTTTTTCAGACCCCAGAACGGAGCCCACTAGAGTGAGGTCATTAGGCTCAGGCTTCGAGTCTGTGGCCCGCTAGGGTGATGTGTCAGGCACCGTGGATGGCTTGCTCACTGCGGCAGCATGCATCTTACTCTTCTGTCTCCGCTTACACTGCAGGAAACGCGCGAATGTGACAGCAGTGTAACAGTCGTGGCCCAGCCACAGACTCGCTGCCCCGTCGGGATTTTTTTTATCGTCCATAAAATTTGCTGGTTTTCCTTTGAGAACGCACATATGCATGTGCAATAATTTTGCTGTAAATCGCGCAGTTATCAATTACAAAGGTTTGGCTCGTCGAACGTCGGCTGAACGTGAAAAGCTCGGCTAAACGTCACCGCGTGTAAACAATCTCGCTAGCGTGAGAGGAGAGGCCAGGAGAAACCGAACGTTTTAAAGCTAAACTAAGATCCGAAAGTGCTATTAGCTGTGAGGAAGTGAAGTCCGCCAACACGGACGTACTTTTCATTCTTCAGGCCTTTCTGGTGATTCCTCCCAGCCAAGTGCTCCAGCGCTTCTCAGGCAACAACAGCTTTGTTCGCTCACACTGGTTCTTATAACTGTGGGAAAGCTAAACAGTTCGATCTTTGTGTTTATTATCTTTAACAGCAAAAAAATCGGTTCTTTTTCTGTAGCCCAAAATAGGGCAAATTGTCACCATGAAGCCGGAGACTACTGCTCTCCTACGACACACGACCATCTAGGACAACCTACGGTCACCGGCTGCGTTCCTCGGAGCAAACAGAGCAGATGTTTTTAAACATGCCGATTTCTGGATTCATTGCTTGCGGATGCTACGTCGGCGTAACCTATGTGCGCCAAAACCAGGCATACAAATCACCCGCAATCGACGGCTTGCGTCCAGTCTCGTTAACATCGTATCTGGGCGAGCTGTACGAGGGAGTCGTCCACACCCGATTGCAAATGTATGAAGAGGGCAACCACAACTTCCCCTGCTCAGTATTGGGATTTCGCAGTTAGTTGCCGGCACAAGATGAGTTTATTTCCATCCAGAAGGAACTCCTGCTAAAAGAGGAGGAAGAAGATAAGGAGGAAAGGCAGGGAGGTTAACCGGTAAAGGAACTGGTTTGCTACCCTGCACTGGGGGAGAGGGGTAGGTGGGTGGGTAAGTTGTGGGTGAGAGAGGGATGGGTGAAGATAGTACAGTCACATCACAGACATATCACATCACATCACGTCACAGCCATATCACGTAACATAAAAAACCATAGCCTTTTCCTGTGCTTTTTATAAAGCGGAGCAGTGCCTGGGAGGCCTTCACCGCAGACGTCCTGCTAAACATTCCCAAGTATTACAGCAACCTTTTGCTAGTGTTGGTCTTAGAAGCGGTGTTGAACAAAGCGTCGCATGAAACAGTCCTAGAAGAGCTGCAGGAACGGCTCTTCAACTAAGCGAATGCCTTTCTAACAAGCAGGACAGGTACAGTATAGGTGTTGCGGATATGCGCAACGATCCCATACAAACGCCCAACCCAAAAAAGGGCACGTCACAAGGAGCTATGATTTTCTCTTTTTTTCTTCTTTCACACCTTAATTAATTCTGCTCGCCAGCTGACTTTCAGAGTATCTAAGTTGCGTGGTGCTGTTGGACATCTACACGAATCTCGAAGTGTTTCGCGCAACGCAGCTACGCTCTCTGGATCGTGCATTAGAGTGGTGTCCACTCTCCGTTGTTCCCGGGACGGGATAGGCTGTTGAAAAAACAACTTCACTGACACCGGATCAGTGATCAGTGAGACGTGGTAAGTCAGGTGGCAACCTCAATACGTCCCAACTAACAACGCGAGTAGCCAGAACCCCGGGAAAACAAAACCGGTCGAGTCGGCTCATGTTCGAGCCGCGTTGCTACGTGGCAACGAACTCGTAACCATGCATTTCGATCGATGAACTTCTGAGCTTGAAGTTGCGTATAAGCTATTTCAGTGGTCTACCCAGTCTTCGCCCCCGACGTCTCCGTGCAGGTCCTCCACACAATTGATATCCCCAACCAAAAAGTGGGATAATTGTCGAACATAAAATAATAAAGAGAATAAAATAACCCACTGGTTAATATGAACGCTGAGACGGAGTGTAGATTAGATTACAAGTGCTCTTACACGTCGATTATGTACGTTGAACTGAACGGCTAGCGTACGCCATCGAAATCCAAGTGACGGTGGGCACCTCCACAAAACAACGGTTACACAAAATAATTTTGTTAATGTAAACAAACATCAACACAAAAACGTGAACAAAGACTGAAGAACATTAAGAGAGGTCAGCGCCTGCACATGACGTATCAGTAATATTGCCGAAAGGATCGACTCTTCGCACCATGGTGCCTGCATCTGAGGAACGAAAACGCACTTAGATGTAAAAGTCGTTACGCAAATACGATTAGTGGTAATAATTTCTTTAATGCTAAGACAACTCTAATGCAACATTCGCATTGTGCTTCTGCGTTTACGCGTGGTTGTTATCGCAATGGCTTATATATAAAGCGAAAAAGGATGTTGATCATTTGCGCTGGAAAGAGGTCTTGCTTTGGAGGTTGCACCGATGGGTCCCCAGTCCAGCGCTTTATCAACAGCGCCACGCCCCGGATTTTTTTTCCAAAACAGAACACATTTATTTACAAAATAAATACAATGCAGTGGGTGAATAGGCCGAATGTCATCTAGACAGTAATGCCCTAGACAGTAATGGTCAAGTTGATCTAATATTCCTAGATTTCAGCAAAGCATTTGACAAAGTCCTTCATGACAAATTAATTTTAAAACTTAAAGCAACTGGCCTTCCTGACATGTTGGTTACTTGGATTTCAGACTATTTAACAAATCGCAAACAGTATGTGTCGATTAACGGAGAGCAATCGGACGGTCTTGCAGTCACTTCTGGAGTGCCACAAGGGGGTGTACTCGGGCCTCTCTCATTTCTTATTTATATTAATGATATTGACTCTGTGCTGTACCGGGATATTAGATGTTCTAATCACCAAATTGATCTTGATATTTCTCTAACCATAACGTCCTTGCATGGTGCCAGAAATGGGGCATGGTTATATATAAAGAAACCAATTTCCTTCCCGTGACGCGTAAAAATGATATATTTCTTCAGAGGTATCAACTTGGGAAATCACCATTACTTGAAGTATCCAGTTTTAAATGCCTAGGTGTAACATTAACTAACAACCTGTCCTGGAATTCACATGTTACGAATATCTGCTCGTCCGCATTTCGCAAGCTGTGTTTTCTGCGAAACAAACTTTCGAAAGCTCCCGCTGAAGTTAAATTACTCGCCTATAATTCATTAATCAGGCCTAAGCTCGAGTATGCATGCGTGGTGTGGGATCCTTATACTAAAACCGATGTTAAAAAACTTGAAAGAATTCAAAGAAAAGCCGTAAGATTTATTTATTCCACGTTTTCGCCATTTTATTCCCCATCTGCGCTAATGCATATTAACAATATCTAACCCCTTGAGACAAGAAGAAAAAAAAATATCCGTAGAGAATCCCTTATCCGTAGGAAGGTAAAGGCGAAATCGGTGGAAATGTAGTGCAGGACTCAAAATATGCAGGAAGATCCGTTGGTGAGGATAAGCGAAGGGAAGGGTATAAATGGACTGAACTTAGTGTGGGAAATTACAAGAAATAAAAATAATGTCGCCCATACCGCACCGCGTAAAGCACAACAGGTTGGCATGAGTGGACTGTTGCCAAGCCAGGGCGGGCTCCTCTGTTAGTGGATCTTGAAGCGATGGGCTTGGCGCGTCTTCAACTCGATTCTTGCCTTTCGGCCGCGATCCAGTTCATCTTTGAGTACCGAGTCTGAGTCCGGAGCCTCGAGCGCGCTCACTGCCCATTCAACTTTGTCGACGAAATGCCGCCGCCAGGCCGGCTTAGGACTGTGCACGCATTCCTTCACATCCGTCCGCGCGCTCCAGAGAGAGTGCAGCCCAAGCACCAGGACGCAGTCCCTTTGTTCGGCGGACACCGAATGCACATCCAAGCGCCGGAGCCCAGCCCATGTGACGTCCCAGCTCTCACCGAAGAAGCAACGCAGTTAATCTCAGAATATTCTCGCTGTTTTGCATTCTAGATAAGCATCTTCCACTGTATCTCGCTGTTTCACGATCGGGGCGCATTTACCTCTCGTCTACCGTGAGAATGATAGCGAGATTCGGCAAGTGACAGATACTGCGCTTTTTTTTTTTTTTTTCCTGTACACAAATTGTAGAACACCGGTGAACTTTGGTGCGTTCAATGAAATACTGGTTGTGTTCGGCAATATGTATGTATGAAAACTTTATTGTTCCACCGAGAAGGAGCCTCCTATTGCTCCTATTCCCCGGCCGCGTATTGCTAAACCATATCCCGTAGGCACACTGGTGCAGACGGCGCTCTTAGCGAGCTAAACGGCGATTGTTGCTGAAAGGTCTCTTCGAACGCAACCTAAAGGTAACATGCACTCACTGAAGGCAGGAAATAATTACGGTGAATGTAATTGCTTAGTGTAACCATTGTCATACCGATTGTTACTGAAATGTGTCAGTGAATGCAACCTAAAGGTAACATACACTCACTGAAGGCAGGAAATAATTACGGTGAAGGCAACTGAAAAAAAAAAAAAGAGAAAAAATAACAACACAGGAGTCGAACATATGTTTCAGTTGCGTCAGTGCAGAGATGGGTGGTGTTAAACCATTGCGCAACCAAAACATCGGGAATAGCGGCCGTTAAATGCGTTAATATTCGTTTAGACAATATATCTACAATTTGTCGCCAGGTGGCGTTGCTCAGAGAAATTACGCGCCAGAGCGTCGTCTGCTCGAGTGCTCCTACGGGATATGGTTTGGTAATAAGCTCCCCCGGCCCCAACAAGCAGCCCGGAAGCGCGGGTCAGGAAATACCCCGTGGACTAAGGACTAGTGAAGTTACATTGTTTCTTCACGGCCTCAGCAAACCAGGGGCGCGAGATGTACGTCACGACAGGTCATGACGTCACCAGGCGATTCATGCATATACGACATGGTTGATTTCCAGGGACGCCAAAGTAATCTTGGGACTAGACTTAACGAAAGCCTTCGACAACGTCAGGCATGAGGAGATTATCAGCGGTCTCCAGGTGATCGGAGTGGGGTCCAGAACATATACTTCGTAAAGGGCCACTGCCCAGGGTATGACTTTTTAAGCAAAGGAGCCCAATGCTTCGATCAGGTACCGGAGATAGTCTGTGCAAAATGCTACAGCGATACGCGCACCGCAAAGCAGCAAAAATACAAATCAAAGCTCTCTCATTCTCCCCTTCAGGAGACCAGCTTCCCCGTTCTCTACGAGCCGCAAGGCTGACGTCGGAGTAGCGACGAGATCCATTGGTCCGTCTCACTGACTAACGGGTGAAGGATGGGCGTACACGACTAATTGTGTGCGCCGCTCTCTGCGCTCTTTTCCCTCGCCACGGCCATACTGAATGCAATAAATGCTGCGGCGCGCTGTCTCTCACCCGTTTCGTTTTCGCGCGTGCAGAGTGCCACGCCCCACCTCCCACCAAATGCGGAGGAGGAAGGGAACTTGTCTTGCGGAGGCTAGACGACCGGGCAGGAGAGCGAAAAACCTTTGCGAGGGAACGGGAGGAGAGAAACACGACTGAATAGGGTGATTGCGGTGGCTGTAACTGCGTTATTGGTTACTCTATTCAAAAACATTTTTCCGGCCTTGCGTTCTGGGGGCGAAGCTTCACATTCGTGGGGGAAGAAAATATTTTCGACCGGAGGGTGGACAGTCACCCTTTAACAGGCAGAAACGCCTGCATTAACTTCCAAGACATTGAGTCTCCCACATTAGTGCTAGGAAGCAGGAGCACACCGCAGGGACCGGTTCTTTCCTCCCCTCTTCAATGTGGAGATGAGGGGTCTCCCAAAAGCGCTAAGCAACATCGAGGCCGGGGCTCAAATTCAGCATGTACGCGGACGACATCAATCTCTGGATAAATCAGAGGAGTGATGCGAGCATATAGAGACGACTGTAGGCAGTGGCAGACACAGTAGTGGACTATACGGCTAGGCAGCGGCAGACACAGTAGTGGACTATACGGCTAGTAGGGGGCTCTCGTGCTCACCGCAGAAATAAGAACTACTCGTATACAACCCAAAATCGTTGAGGTGCAAGCAAATCCGAGAATTTGATATCAAAGTGGAAGGAATGTAAATATCAAAGGTTGACCAAATACGAATCCTAGGGCTATAGATTCAAGAGAACGGATACAGGTATGTGCATAGCAGAGTGGCCTCCCACTGCTCCTCCGGATGCTGTGTGCGCATGTCTGCGGGTTTGGAGCCCGTACACCTCCATGTGATGTGGTAGACAGTGGGCCGGTCGTTGCACCAGGGGCACTTATATTCGCAGTGTTCTCGGAAGATAATACTGCATTGACTGGGGAAAGTGTTGGCCTGAACCTGTCTCCATTCCCGCGCTTCCTGCGCATTTATTTTATTTCCACAATACTGCAGACCCTCATTTGGGTCCAGGCAGGGAGGGCAGAAAAATACATTCACTCGATACAAGAGCAGCTGCATTGTAAAACAAAGAGAACAAGAAAATTGTCTAAAGTAGCACATATACAATCTAAAATAGCTCACAAAATGCATTGCCAAAATCAACAGCCGATATCACTCGTACAGGCACGGCATTCTATACGTCAATCGTCCACTGAAAAGAAAAAAAAATTAATAGCGTTAGTATGCGCGAAGTATGGTGCTAAAGCATGATTATGATGACGAGGAGTTTACGCATTCCTGAAAACTTCACATAGGGGTGGAGGGATGCCTGGTTTTCCACGATTTACTTGAAGGAAAGATAGGCTGGCTATCTTGCGTCTGACGTGGAGAGGTTTAATGTTGTTTGCTGCCATCAGCGAGGATGGGGAATCAGTACTATTGTACCTATTAAATATATTGTGAGGCAGAAGAACGCACCAGCAAATTCACCTTTTTACTTCAGGTAGGCCGAAGCAGCAGCTACCGACTAGCCACAGCTTAGCAACACTTCGTCTTCTTCGCACGACCCGAAGACCGATGATGATTACGCTGAGATGAAGATGAAGGTCACTCACAGTGCTTACAACATTCCCCCTCCCGAACGAAAGCGACCATCCTGGTCGCAAATTAAATCTTAAAGGAGTATAGACACCATTTTTTGAAGCGTCGGAAGGAATACGATTGCTTTCCTGGTTATACAGAGATGCTCCCCAAGCAATCCCAACCTCGCACGTTTCCGCGAAGATATTTTAATTTGATTTTAAAAACAAGCCAGGCAAGTACTCCGTTTTTCAAAACCCATTGGCATCGACATCTCTGTGACGAAAACGTGTACATAGGTAAACAACATGACGTCATCAAACAACTGTGACGTGGAGTCGGCAAAGCAAAGAGCAGTGACGACACATGGCCAGACTCGAACAGCGCCGCCGCCGCTTCCGTGCCCCGAGAAAGAACTCCGCTTCTGCTCGCTTTACTCGATGGATTCTTCGTTGGTGCATGTTACTACCTCACCGGTGTACGTATGGAGACTGCCTGCTAAACTCAGGCCCCAACAGCATGCCTGCACAAGTGCAGGGCTTACGGCAACGGTGCCTGTCGATGGCGCGCCGGGAACATACTGCGCCGCTCTCCGCCTACCCTAGACGTCGCTAGCCCTAGCTGGTTTCACATCGAAGCGCCAGCGAAAGGCGCTTCGGAACGAGCTAACGCTGTAAAAAACGTCGGAGTTTAGCGCCGCTTTACTGGCAAGCCCATCTCGTAAAATAATTTCTTGCTTTGCGCGACGCCTTCAGCAGCGGAGCTAGCTGACATCAGGTGCGTCGCACCGGGCAGCAGCTGTCGGAAAAAAAAAAGTTCGCTTGTATCACTGTAAATATTTCTACCAGGACCTCCGTATTGGCCGAATAATCCTCGCAATTTAATCGTGACTGATAGTCCTTTGTACAAATAGCTATGTAAGCGAATGAACAGCGATCTGCGATAGCTAGATTACCGGTAGCGGATGCTCAGGCAGCTATGACTTGGGAGCCGATCGCGGCGGCCACGGCTTTACGCACCCAGATTGCCTTGACTGCGCCAGATGGCGCCACATGCTTGGACGGCGGCACGCAGGCCTGCCGCATCGGGACCAATCAGCGCGTGAACAGGCGTGAGCACGGGAGCCATCGGGAGAGCTTACGGGTTACGGTGGCTGATCGCATCATTACTAAAACATTTTTTTAGAACAGCTTGGCTCACAGCGTTGGCCAACCGGACTGATAAAGCAGCATTTTCACGGTTCCTTTGTTCAACATTCCTACCAGCTGACATTTCCTGCGCGTCAACCCACCAAGCTTTCGTGGCTGCTGCTGATTCCTGCTTCGTCGCATGAGTCGCAGGCGAGCGGGTCGGGATTTAAGTGCTCGGCAATGTTAGTAACATCCACGCTACTGGGGAAAACAACGTCGCAGTACTAATTATGCTACGCTGAAGCGCTGCTCGACGACGATATTATCGTGCACGTGCGACAGCAAGCAGACGAAAAACGCGACCCGAACGCGTCATCAGATTTTGTGTTTACGCGATCACCAACCTTGCCAGTAGGGAGCGCTCGTGTGGCGTTCTCGTATCTTTGACGTCATCGCGCGCTCGTGTCCTGAGAGATCGAAACCGAAACTGGCCCTGATAAATGCACTGATAACAAATTAATTGATCTGTGCTGGGGCTTTTTGGGTCGCAGTCCCTCTGTTTTGGACCACTGTGGATCGATTAAAGCAAAAATACCGGAACAGAAAATGTACGTGTCTATACTCCTTTAAGGTCGGCGGTTAAAGGGTTTCAAGCGCGACACGTGCACAATCTCGGTGCCGCGACACCGACGATCGCGAACAGGCGATGCAGGTGTGATGAGATAGTTTACAGGGGAAGTTTGTTCCAGAACCGTGTACGGGCCAATAAAACGGCTCAGAAACTTTTCACACAGGCCGGGGATGCGAGTAGGTGTCCAGAGTAGCACTTCGTCTCCAGGGCGGAAAGACACTGAGCGATGAGTCGCATCATACGTGCTTTTCCTGGAAGCTTGAGTGGCTTCAGTTTGAAGGCGGGCACGATCACGGCAGTGGGCGATACGAGACACGAACTGTTCGTGGGAAGGCGCGGCAGAAGGAGTAGAAGCTGTGAAGAAAGATGCTTCGAGGGAGAAGGTAGGATGGCGGGCATAAACAAGAAAAAACGGAGAGTAGGTGGTGGTTCGTTGAACGGCAGTGTTGTAGGCGAAGGTTACAAAGGGGAGTAAAGAGTCCCAGTTGTTGTGCTGAGGGTGAATGTAGGTGGATAGCATATCAGAAAGGGTGCGATGAAAGCGTTCCGTGAGGCCATTGGTCTGAGGGTGGTAAGGAGATGTAGTTTTATGCACCGTGCCTGAAGCATGAAGCACTGCGGCGAGGACGGTGGAGAGGAACGACTTGCCACGATCGCTAAGGAGGAGGCGAGGGGCGCCGTGGCGAAGAAGTATGGTGTGGAGGAAGAAGTTGGCGATTTCGGAAGCGGAGCCGGAAGGAAGTGCTGCGGTTTCAGCGTATCGGGTGAGGTGGTCAACGGCAGTAACGACCCAGCGGTTGCCAGCTGGAGTCAAGGGCAGGGGTCCATACAAGTCGATTCCGACGACTTCGAAAGGTGTGGAAGGACATGGGAGAGGTTGCAAGAGACCGGCAGGAGGCGACGTAGACCGCTTGCGTCGTTGACAAGGGATGCAAGACGCTACGTATTTTAATACTGAGGTTGAAAGGCCAGGCCAGAAGAAACGACGTTTGATGCGGTCGTAGGTTTTGTGGTACCCAAGGTGACCTGCGGTGGGGTCGTCGTGAAAGGCTTGTAGAACTTGAGGACGCAGGGAAGAAGGAATTACGGGAACCCATGTGTGGCCCAGTGGGCTGTAGTTGTGCCAAAATAATGTGCCATCCTGTAACTTGAAATTTTTGAGCCGACGACGGAGACGGGCATTTGGAGGTCTAATAACACCGCTGAGACTATCAATCAGCTTTTGACAGTAAGGGTCAGCACTCTGGTGGTGAGCAAGATTGCAGTGTATATCTGGCATGGGAGCAATAGAGGCGGCGCTCAAAGACTGCATAACTGTAGGGTTTAAATGGCTTGACTCCGTTGGGACAGGAGAGGAATGCGAGGACATGGGTTGCGACGGCAAAGCAATAGGGCAACGAGAGAGAGCGTCGGCGTCCTTGTGCTTCTTGCCCGATTTGTAAGTGACAGTAAAGTCGTACTCTTGAAGGCGGAGGATCCACCGCCCGAGACGACCGGACAGATTTTTCAAAGTGGATAACCAGCATAGGGCGTGGTGGTCAGTGACGACTGTGAAGTGACGGCCGTACAGGTAAGGACGAAACTTCTGAACAGCCCAGACGACGGCGAGACATTCTTGTTCGGTAATAGTGTAGTTTTGTTCCGCAGAAGTCAGAGTTCGGCTCGCATAGGCAACAACATTTTCTGTAGAGGTGTTTTGGCGTTGCAGAAGGACAGCGCCAATGCCGTGGCTACTGGCGTCGGTGTGCAAAATTGTCGGTGCTTTATCATCAAAATGGCAGAGGACGGGACCCGAAGTCAGAGCACGCTTCAGAGTTTCAAATGCTTCTTCGCAAGCAGGAGACCAGATGAAAGGCGTGTCGTTGTGAAGAAGCGCATGTAAAGGTGAGGCAATAGAGGCGAAATTGCGGATGAATCTGCGGAAGTATGATGCCAAGCCGAGGAAACTGCGGAGATCTTTGACCCGAGTTGGACGGGGAAAGTGCAGCGCAGCAGCGATTTTTTCAGGGTCAGGCTTAATTCCTTCGCTGCTTACGAGATGGCCAAGAACTTTAATGGATTTTGATGCAAAACGGCATTTCTTCGTGTTTAGCTGTAGGCCAGCGCTGGAAAGTGCTGTCAAAACTTCATCGAGACGAGTAAGGTGATCAGGAAATGACGAAGAAAAAATGACGATGTCATCTAAGTAACAGAGACATGTTTTCCATTTGAGGCCGCGGAGAACTGTGTCAATCATACGCTCGAATGTAGCAGGAGCGTTGCAGAGTCCAAAAGGCATTACATTGAATTCGTATAAACCGTCCGGTGTTGCAAAGGCGGTCTTCTCTTTATCATCTTCATTCATGGGGATCTGCCAGTAGCCTGATCTTAAGTCAAGGCTGGAGAAAAATTGGGCACCTTGCAAACAATCGAGGGCGTCGTCAATTCGAGGGAGGGGATACACATCCTTACGAGTTATTCTGTTTAGAGCACGGTAATCTACACAAAAACGAACCGAACCGTCTTTTTTTTGCACTAGCACAACAGGCGATGACCAGGAACTAGACGATGGGCGTATGATGTTGCGTGCAAGCATGTCAGCAACATTTTCCTGAATAACTTTGCGCTCGGTTGGAGAAACACGATAAGGCCGGCGTCTAACTATGCTTGATCCGTCGGTGAGTATGCGATGCGTTGCTGCAGCGGTTTGACCCAGTGTGCCGGAATTGACGTCGAACGAGTCTGCGTGCTTGTTCAATACAGCGAGCAATGCGTCTGTCTGGTCTGTTGTCAGGTCGGTGCTGATCGTGTGGCGAAGTGCTGCACTGAGCGAGGCAGGGGATGAATCAGAGCGATCGGAGGTGGAAATGGGAAGAAGTGTGACAGGCTGGGCGGAAGCAATTGATGCAACAGTAGAGTCGCGTCGCAGAAGAATGGGCTCTGATGTGGTGTTGAATGCGGCGAGAAGAGAAGAACCGCTGGAGAAGCGAAGAAGGGACACGATGATGATAATACCTCTTGACAGGAGACGAGGGCTGGGTGTAATCAGGACGTCGCCATCGGTGACGGCGTCAGAAGTCACAGATAGAATATCTTCGTTGCCCGGATAGAGGACGTGATCGGCAAGCATAACTACACGGGAAGAAAGTGGTTCTCTATCGGCAAGAATGTTGCATTCAGTGACTTCAATAGTGGGAGGGGAACACGTAATGACTGCTGAGGCGTTTTGGAGGAAATCCCAGCCGAAGATGAGTTGATGGACACAGGAGGATAGGACAGCAAACTCAATGAAGTGCAAGATGCCATCAATGGTGACTCGGGCTGTACACGCTCCACAAGGGTTAATATTCTGTCCATTTGCAGCACGTAAAGGAGGACCGGTATAAGGTGTGCGCACTTTTCGCAGTTTTAAACACAAGTCAAGTTTCATAATAGAAATAGCGGCGCCGGTATCAATTAAAGCTTCCAGTTCATGTCCCTCAAGGAATACAGTCAACATGTTTGATGGGAGCAGAGGAGGAATTGGAGCGACGACAGGCGGTGCAGTTTTACCTCCGGAAACTGCACAGGTTAGTTTTCCGTTTGGCGGGCAGAAGCTGAAGATGGAGGGCGAAGGGGCGACGAAGTCCGGCGAAAGGGTGACGGGGAGCGACGACGCGATGGCCGTGCTGTCCTAGACCGGTCAGGAGAAGTCGACGGGGAGGAAGAGGGACGGAGGTCATTATCGGTGTAGTACTGGCGAGGAGGAAGCTGGTAGGCGTCGTCACGTCGAACGTACCCATAGCTCGCACGCTCATCTCGCAGTCGTCGGCGACAAACGCGTGTTACATGGCCGCGGATTCCGCAGTAGAAACATACTGGACGAGGTGGGAGAGGCCGCCAATTACCATACACCGGTGGTCGCGGGGACAGGGCGGCGAGGCTGGGTGGGACAGGCGCGTGATGGACAGGAGGACAAGGAGGAGGAGCCGCAGTGACTTCAGCATACGTCGGAACGTTCGGAGCATACGTCGGAGCTGGTGGTTCTGTAGCCATGGGACGATTGAGTGAAGTAAGCTCCTCCTTGATAATGCCACGCAACCCAGTAGATTGAGCAGGTGGGCGTGAGAAGGCAGGAACCGACGAAATATCATTGTGGAGCTCTTCCCGTATTATAGATCGTATGATGGTGCGCAGATCAGTTTCGGGAATTTGGCTCGGATCCCAGGTGTTGTTGAGGCGGCGCGACTGTAGATAGTCAAGTCGCTGGCAAGTGGCACGAATGTCTGCCACCGTGACGGGATTTTGGGCAGCTAGAGCTGCGTAGGCAAAAGAGCCAATTCCTTTTAAAATATGTCCGACACGTTCAGCCTCGACCATGCCATTGTTAACTCGCCGGCAAAGGGCGAGTACGTCCTCAATGTAGGATGTGTATGTCTCTCCTGGAAGCTGCACACGGGTCTCTAGCTTCTTTTGAAAAGAGGCCGGACCAGCACCAACAGTTCCAAATATCTGGCGGATCTGTGTCGTGAATTGAGGCCAGTCAGGAATGGCGTCCTCATGGTTGAGGAACCACGTCTTAGCCACGTCACTCAGGTAGAATGAGACGTTGAGTAGCTTCATAGAAGCGTCCCAACCGTTAAAAGCGCTCACCCGATCGTACTGCTGTAGCCAGTCTTCGACGTCGTCACCGCGGAGACCGGCGAAAACCGGAGGGTCGCGCTGACGTGAGGTAACTGACCAAGTTGGGTGGGTCAAATGGTGCTGAGCAAGTGCACCTTGGGACGTCAGTGGTGCAGAGGTGGCATGGGCAGCCGTGGGATGCCCATCGGTAGCTACAGGCGCCGGAACGGTGAGAGCAGGGGGATGTGACTGCGCCATGGCGGTTGATGTGCCGCCAAGAACACGACCGGAACGGAGCTCCAGGGGGTGCCGCGTTGAGGACGCTGGGATCAGGAGTCACTTCCACCACTTGTGAGGCAGAAGAACGCACCAGCAAATTCACCTTTTTACTTCAGGTAGGCCGAAGCAGCAGCTACCGACTAGCCACAGCTTAGCAACACTTCGTCTTCTTCGCACGACCCGAAGACCGATGATGATTACGCTGAGATGAAGATGAAGGTCACTCACAGTGCTTACAATATTATAATGTAACGTTACACAGAAGGCGCTCTGGCACTCTGGCACCGAAGAACACCAACAGTCAGTCAGGGCAGCACAAAAGCGGAGCACCGTTTCGCTTCGTCGTCTTCTCCGAATCGCCCGTTCAAATCTTCGTCGTCTATGAATGGCATGTGTCATTGCCCCCCTTCTTGGCAGCATCGCCTCGATGCTGCAAATGCTGCTTGATGCGATGAGCTGACAGATACTATGCTAGGTTGGTGTGGGATACCACAACACAAAACGGGGCACCATCAGTCTTAAGAATAGTCAGCGGGGCGATCGTGGTAGGGTTTCATCCGGACGACGTGTACAACATCAGTGAACTTGCGTCGTCTGCGGCTTGAGGGATCTTGGGTCGCGGATTCAACTTCGTAAGTAACGTCGCTGAGGCGGCGGAGGACACGATATGGGCCGAAGTACCGGCGCAGCAATTTTTCAGAGAGCCCACGATGACGAAGGGGCGTCCAAATCCAAACATAGTCTCCAGGCTCGTAGGCAGCGAAGCGCCGTCCCTTGTGTAACGGTCAGCGTCTAGTTGCTGTTGTAGGTATATGCGCTGCCTTGCCAGCTGCCGCGCTTCTTCCGCACGCTGGGTAAAACTAGCGATGTCCAGGTCAAGCTCATATTCATCGTCGGTGTATACGGGCAGCATTATCCAGTGGAGTGGTCACTCGACGGCCGGAGACAAGCTCGAAGGGTGTGAGCCGCGTCGTCTCCTGAAGTGCCGTATTATATGCGAACGTGGCATATGGGAGGATTTGATCCCGGGTGTTATGCTCTATATCCACGTACATAGACAGCATGTCGGCCAGAGTTCTGTTTAGCCGTTCCACCAAGCCATTAGTTTGCGGGTGGTATGCCGTGGCCCGTCTATAGCTAGTGTGTGTAAGGTTCAGTACAGCCTTAGTCAGGCGGGCCGTAAAAGCTGCTCCGCGATCGGTAATGATAACAGCCGGAGCGCCATGACGCAATACGATGTCGTGGACAAAAAACTGCGACTTCGGTGGCAGTTCCATTTGTGAGCGACGCGGTCTCAGCATATCGGGTCAAGTAGTCTGTCGCGACAACAATCCAACGCTTTCCATTATTTGACTTCGGGAAAGGACCAAGAAGATCCATCCCCACTTGTTGGAAAGGAGTTTTCGGTGGAGCGATCGGCTAAGAAATCCAGCTGGTTTCACGGGTGGAGTCTTTCGGCGTTGACAATCACGGCAGGTTTTAACGTAAGATCGCACTGAAGGTAATAATTTCGGCCAATAGTATTTCTCCCGAATTCTTGCAAGCGTACGACTAACTCCCAAGTGGCCGGAGGACGGTTTGTCGTGACAAGCGCTTAAGACGTCAGGCCGTAGGTGAGTAGGCACTACGAGTAGAAATGTCTCTTTTGATCTTTCAAAATTGCGCTTGTAGAGAACTCGACTTCGTAAAGCGTATGACTGCAAGCCACGACGAAAAATAAGCGGTACTCTACCACCGCGTCCTTCCAGAAATCGATGAGCGGCGCCAGCTCCGGGTCCTTGCGTTGAAGGTCAGCCATATGGGATTGGTTAATGGCCCCAATAAAGGGAAAATCGTCGGCGTTTTCCACTGCAGTGGAGTCCAATGGCGCGCGTGACAAGCAATCCGCATCTTGGTGTTTATGTCCCGACTTATAGACAACAGTGACGTCATACTCTTGAAGACGGAGGCTTCAACGATCTAAGCGTCCAGACGGGTCTTTAAGGCTTGCCAGCCAGCACAAGGAATGATGGTCGCTGACAATACGGAAGGGTCGTCCATACAAATATGGTCGAAACTTGCTGATGGCCCAGATTACCGCAAGGCACTCCTTCTCCGTTGTCGAATAGTTCGCCTCCGATCGTGAGAGTGTTCGGCTCGCGTAGGCGATAACCCGTTCTACTCCGCCTTGCCACTGAATGAATACCGCGCCTAGGCCAACGTTGCTGGCATCAGTATGTACAGGGTCATCCACTTCTAGCTATAACAAGGTCACTCCTTTCAAAGCAACATTGCGTCCAATGCAGGCGCATATCGAAGCAAATCTATACAAGCACAGACGGACAAGGAGGTGGTATTTCGCATGGCCAGCCACTTAGCTTTACTGCCTTGACGTGTCGGATGCTATCACGCTTTAAAAGCAGTGACAGTGTTATAGCTAGAAGTGGACGGGGCTGTACGTCGGTTGCGGCGTCTTCATTGAAATGGGCGAGTATTGGGGGTCTGTGTAGGCGGCTTCTAAGCTCCTGGAAAGCTTGTTCTTGGTCGTCTCCCCACAGGAAGGGTATGTCTTCTCTGGTTAGGGCTGTCAGTGGTTCAGCTATCTTAGAAAAATCTTGGACGAAGCGTCGGTAGTATGAACAAAGACCTAGAAATCGTCGAAGTGCCTTTTTGTCGGTGGGGCGTGGAAAATTTGACACTGCGGTAGTCTTCTCGGGATCAGGGAGAACGCCCTGTGCACTGACAACATGGCCGAGAAAGCGTAGTTCCTTGAAAGCAAAGTAGTATTTCTCAGGCTTGATCGTTAGTTTCGCGCCTTTGAGTGCTTGAAGCACGATGCGCAACCGGTCCAAGTGTTGCTCGAAAGTAGGCGAGAAAATAACGACATCATCTAAGTACACCAAGCACGACTGCCACTTCAGACCTGATAAAACCGTGTCCATCATACGTTGGAACGTGGCCGGTGCAGAGCAAAGACCAAACGGAAGCACCTTAAACTCTTATAGGCCGTCGGGCGTCACAAGTGCAGTCTTCTCTCGGTCTCTCTGATCCACCTCGATTTGCTAGTATCCGCTTTTGAGGTCTAATGAGGAGAAGTATCTGGCGTCGCGTAGTCGGTCGAGGGCGTCATCAATCCTGGGCAGCGGATAGACGTCCTTTTTAGTCACGTTATTTAACTTTCGGTAATCGACACAGAATATCAAGGTGCCATCTTTCTTTTTGACAAGGACCACTGGCGACGCCCATGGGCTCGTTGAAGGCTGGATCACGTCGTCCGCAAGCATTTCATCCACTTGCGTTTTAATGGCGTCACGTTCCTTAGGAGAAACCCGGTACGGGCGCTGGCATTACCGGTAACGTGGTCTCATCGGTGATGATGCGGTGCTTGGCGACAGGAGTACGACCGACCTTAGAGCCTGTGGCGAAGCAGTTTGCGAAATCGCTCAGAAGAGCCGAGAGAAGATTCCTCTGATCGGGCCTCAAGTCGGGGTTAATTTTAACGGTTTGCAGAGCATGACAAGGTGCGGCCTCTTCTTTAGGGTTCGCTCCGGCGGTAAATGAGGCAAGGCAGTAACATCGTGAAGGACGGCAACAGCCGTGTCCTTGGCGAGATGCCGCATCTCCTTAGCAAAATTTGTCAGGAGGACAGTAGCACAACTGTTCTGGAGTTGTACGAGTCCTCGAGCAACAGCTAATTCCTTCTCAAGTAGTAGCGGAAGGTGCCCATCCGCGATGCCCTCGTAATCTTGGAATAAGTCATGCTTAACAAGAACCAACACACTAGAACGTGCCGGAACCCTCACGTCATCGTCGACTATACGCAAAACGTTCAGACCAAGATCTTCGTTTTCAATGCGCGCCACGGCTCGTTTCGTCGAAAAAGAAACACGCGCTTCTTTCAGGTCAATGACAGCGCCGTTGGTCTGCAGGAAGTCTAGACCAAGGATCAAGTCTTTCGAACACTCAGGAAGCACGATAAATTCTCCGACATACACAAAACCACGGATGCCGACCCGCGCTGTGCACTTGCCTGCAGGTTCGATCAAGTGACTTCCCGCCGTGCGAATTTTCGGGCCGGACCAATGTGTCAAAACTTTCTTCAATTCTCGGGCGAGACCACGGCTCATTGCTGAATAATCGGCACCAGTGTCGAGTAACGCGGTGACATCCACTCCATCAATCGTTACACATAGATCGGAGGTAGTATGCCGGATGCTGTCGCTACCTGACACAAGCGAAATCTCGTCGGGTCGGCCTGACGATGACGGAGGATCTTCATATTTCCCGACATCAGCGACCCTGCCTCCGAAGGCCTCTGGTATTAGTTTTCCCGGCTAGGGCTGGGAGAGGAGCGGCGTCGGGAAGAGTGGGGACTTGTCGAACGGTAGCTCGTCGGGGACGTAGACCGACGCTCTTGGTAACCGGACGTGACGGGATACTGTCGCGCTGCAAGGTCGCTTGCAATCTCAGTAGGCCGTTCGTCATTCCGAGGGTAGAGTTACTCCGAGGCGAAACCCCGCATGTTGACGCGGCGGTACGGGCACGCCCGGTAAAGGTGACTGGCTTCCCCGCAATGATAGCACAGGGGCCGACGGTCCCGGGGCCGCCATACTTGACTTTTACGGGGTCGCTGGTAGATTGGCGGAGGGGAGTAGTGAGGCTCCATGCGGCTGCATGCGAGTCCCTCCATGCGAGGACCCTGCGGCTCCATTGCTGGAGCTGCGGCGTTGATACTGTGGTCCGGCGGGGGAGCCTTACGTAGGACGGACGCGTAGGTGGGCCTCGCTTCGAACGTCTGGTGGGGAACGCGCTGCTGGGGAACGTCAGCAACTTGCTGAGCTGCCATACGCACCTCGTCCCGTACGACTTCAGCCAGTGAAGGAAATGCTGTTGTGTTGCAAGGCATCCGGAGCGCTTACAGCTCCTCCCGCACGACAGAACGGATGAGATTTCGTAGTGCGTCCATGTCGCTGCCGACATGCACAGGGGGTGCGTCGGACCCAACGATGTTCACGTCACGGTTGTACTGACGGGCTCGGTGTTGCAGCGTTGTCTCCATGGTCGCTGCCTCGCTGAAAAACTCCGCCACAGTGCGCGGTGGACTGCGCACCAGTCCCGCGAAAAGTTCTTGTTTAACGCCCCGCATCAGGTGACGCAGTTTCTTATCTTCAGGCATTTGTGGGTCTTCACGCTTGAAAAGGCGTGTCATGTCCTCAAAGAACATACGCACGCTCTCGTTCTGGCGCTGAATGCGCGAGTGTAGCGCAGCTTCTGCTCGCTCCCGGCGGTCGGCGCTAGGAAAGGTGGCTTTCAAATCACGACAGAAGGCTGCCCAGGATGGAAAGGAAGCTTCATGGTTTTCAAACCATATCCGTGCAGACTCTTCAAGAGCGAAGTACACGTTGTGGAGCTTGCGCTCATCCGTCCACCCGTTGTAACGAGCAACTCGCTCGTAGTTTTCAAGCCAGTCCTCGGCGTCCTCGAACACGTCGCCATGAAAAGAGGGGGGTGTTCGCGGCTGATGACACAGGATGTGGGTGGGAAGCCTGCTCTCAGATGTCATTGCAGCAGGTTCTACGGCCGTCTGTGCGTCGTCCTGGTGGCGGCCGGAAGGGGTCCGAATTCAGGGGGCTCTCCACGTAGGCGGCGGCCGAGGCGTTGATGTACGAGGGTAAGCTCCGTATTGACAGGTTGATTATGCAGGACTGGATCGATGCCTGGCAATTCCTCCACCAGATTTGTAACTTAACGTTACACAGAAGGCGCTCTGGCATTCTGGCACCGAAGAACACCAACAGTCAGTCAGGGCAGCACAAAAGCGGAGCACCGTTTCGCTTCGTCGTCTTCTCCGAATCGCCCGTTCAAATCTTCGTCGTCTATGAATGGCATGTGTCAATATAACGTACTGCGCGTCTCTGTATTTTTTATATTTCCCTTATGCTTTTTTTTTTTTTTTTTTTTTGCATGGGTATCCCAAACAATGGCGGCATATTCGAGTTTTGGTCTTATGAGCGTATTGCAGGCTAATAGCTTGCAGATGTCAGGTGCGCCCCTAAGTTTATGGCGAAGAAAACCAAGTTTACGTAACACTGAGGATTTAACGTGTGGTCATTCCATTTTAGTTGCGAGTTTACGCAATACCAAGATACATATACCGTGCCACTTCTTTACCTGAAACGCCATTAATGCAATAGTTGAAAGAAAACGGATTTTTCTTCCTTGATAGCCGCAAGAGCACAATCTTTCGAGTATTTATTTTCATGCCCCATTTTTCACTTCAGGAAACGACACTAATCAGAGCATTATCAGGTGTTCTTGGCAATAAACTGAAGATGCCAGGGTATAAAGGATGCAGTCATCGGCAAAAAAAAAAAAAGAACAGTCTTGACAGCTGGATTATTATCGGAAACTAAATCATTTACATAAATAAAGCCCCTTGTGTGGAGGGTGGTAAAGCCGACGTTGTGCGTAAGTGCCGAAGCGCACGCCGTAAGCCGCGGGAACGTGAAGGTTGGTCGTGAGATCGGGGATGGTGGTTTGTGTGTCCATGAGCTAGCCTGTCCGTGACCTCATTACCTTCCAGCCCGGAGTGCCCCGGGACCCAAGTAATCTGGTGCCTGAGCAATGAATTTGTAGCCAATGAATGAGTCCTGAATCGAGCTAATTTTCTAGGTATTCTGCCTGCGAGAAGGAGCCGACACGCCGCTTGAGAGGCAGTGATTATGTGAAGCTCACGGTTGGTCACATCTCCGTAGGTAACGGCCAGCACGATCGCCGCAGTTTCCGCTTATGCGACAGTACAATGCGGGATAAAGATGCTGGAGACTTCTGTGGAGGAAGAGTACACCACCACGGCTGCTACTGCGGTTGATGTTGCAGCCGCGGTTGCAGCAAGGAGTCCATCATGCGTTCAAATGTGACTGGGGCGTTACATAAGCCGAAGGGCATAACCTTAAACTGATATAGTCCATCCGTAGTGACAAACGCAGCCTTCTCATGGTCCTGGTCACCCACTGCAATTTACCGATGGGCAGGTCATCCACTGCAATTTGCCAATGGGCGATCGTTGGTTTCGCTCCGTAGAGGCAATCCAGAGCATCATCGATCCGATGAAGCGGATAGACATCTTTTATTGCGAAAGCAATACTACTCTAGGTTTCGAGCCTTCAGCGCAGCGCGGCGGTAGCCACGTCTTACCCACGTGATGCTGTGACGTCACATCCCACGTGACACTATGGTGAGAGCTGTGCTATGAACTCAAGCGGTCGGCATAGCGCGGCGGTAGCCACGTGACGCTGTGACGTCACACCCCATGTGACACGGGCTGGCAGGAGCTGCCAACTTGGGTCTCTCGTTTCACATGGGAAGGTTATGTCAGAATCAGCCTGCTAGGACCCTGGCATTCACGTTACCCCTATAGGTCCCTATGGCACGTTCATACGGCTTGGTTAAAGCGGCCGGGGCTCTATATGAGGGCTGATGAAGAAGAAAAAGAGAAGAAGAAGAACGCTCGGTCACCCGTAGCTAATGCTTTCGCTCAATATTTGGTTCAACAGCATTAAACCGTTGTAATTTTTAGTGATCTTATTCAGGTGACGGTAATCCACACAGAAGCGCCACGTGCAATCTTTCTTCACCAGAACGACGGGCGAAGCCCAGGGACTGTGAGATGGCTCAATAATGTTCGTCTCCAGCATTTTTGCCACTTCTGCCCATATTACCTGTCGTTCTGCATTGGAGACCCGGTATGGTCGGCGGCGGATAGGACGACTGCCGCCGGTGTCGATACGGTGCGTGACAGTTAGAGCTTGGACAAGGTCGCTGTTGTGGAGATTGAAGATGTCGGAATAGGTCTCGAGAAGCGCATGCAGCTGACAAGATTGGGCACGGAGCAAATCGGAGGGCACCATTGTCGTGATCGTGTCAGTCAGAGTAGAATCGTCAACAGAGTCAGCAGAAGATGGGCACGCTCAGTGTCCAATGGGGCAACTTGACAGGAGCCAAGAGCTGAGAACGTCGCAACGCATTTGCCAGGTGAAAGCACTTGGGTCGAATAGCTGAAGTTGATCAACGGCAGTGACACTGTGTTCCCCTTGACTGTAGCGACGGTATGTGCAAGTGCAACATTGCGGTGCAGCAAGAGATCAGAAATAGGCGCATAAGTATAGTCACCATCGGGGACAGATGAGGTAGGACGCAAGGTAACGAATGAGGCGGTTCAGGATCGATTACTGGAAGACCTAGGTGTAGGATGCCTTGCGAGCAGTCGATCAGATCAGAGTGTTCTGATAGGAAGTCAAGGCCGAGGATGAGGTCATGGGCACAAGGGTTCAAAACAGGGAATTGCATCGGGAGGTCATGGCCAGCAACATTAACGCGAGCTGTGCAAAGTCCGTCGACACCAACCGTTCCGCCGTCCGCGACAAGCACCCGAGACCGAGCCGGCGTGAGAACTTTACGTAAACGACGACGAAAGTTTGCACTCATGACAGAGATATGTGCTGCAGTGTCTACAAGAACACGCACGGGAACGCCTCAACACAAATGTCTAGTTGGTCCAAACGGAAGGTCTGTAGAGTATATTTGGGCCTGGTCGTGGATGCAGCATCACCTCCGGGAGCCGCATCATCTAGTTTTCCAATTCAGATCGGCCGTATGATGCAGCAGCCGAGGATTAAGTGAGCTGCGCGGATCGAAAACGAGGGGCTCGTGGAAACTTGGAAGCGGGCATATCGAGTGGTCGGGAGCTGGCGAAATCGGTGGCCAAATCTGACGGGTCAAGCTGTGTTCGGGGCGGAAAACGGCGGGGCATTTCTGGACGATAGTGATAGGAAAACTCGGTGCAAGGAGTCTGAGACCAGATATTGCGGAATGTCGTGGAATGTGGCGACACAGGAACAGTTGAAGCATATTGGGCGATCATCAGGCATAAGCCACTCTGCCGGATTTCGGCAGCGACGAAAAGACGTTGCCCGGGGACGGAAAATATTCGTACGTGACGGCCGGACGCTGGGGTGTGCGATGGAACAGACAGCAAGCGAGAAGTCTAAGTTCGCAAGTTCTTCGCGCACAGCGGCCTGAATAAGAGAGACATCGGACAAGGGGTGTCTGGGGACGGTATGTTGAGGTGGCGCAGGTGCACTGGCCTGCTGCGCAACAACGAAGATGTTGCAGCCGTACGGGGAAGTCGTTGAAACTGATGAAATATGCGTTGGCTCTTCCCTTGCTCGAAGAGACGGCACTTTTTGATGAGAACATCCATGGTATCAGAGCCCTTGCAGAGGAGGAAATGGAAAGCGTCGTCCGCAGTGCCTTTTAAGATGTGGCCCACCTTTGCAGATTCCGCAATGGCGGTGTCCAACCGGTGACATAAGGCTAGCACGTCTTGAGCGTTCTGTAATTCGTTTACAGAAAATTAAATGCGGAAAAAAAGAAAAATTATACTGCCTGATCCGAGGGATCTTCGGATCAGGCAGCATAATTTCTCTTTTTCTCCGCATTTAATTTCCTGTAAACGAATGATAGAACGCAGGTGAACTTTGATGCGTTCAATAGAATACTGGTCACGACTGGTCATGACGTCACCAGGCAATTCATGCATAGACGAGCCTTTGATAGAATGAGGAAGCAAAGGCTCGTCTATGCATGAATCGCCTGGTGACGTCATGACCAGTCGTGAAGGTACATCCAGTCGTGAAGGTACGGAAGCCAAGTTCATAATTAGCGACAGCAAAACTGCCATTAAAAAATTTGGAAAGGGGAGGATATCGCCGGAGGCAGCCAAAATCCTCACCCAAAGAACGCTGAATAGGAAAATTCAGTTAGTTTGGACACCCGCTCACGCTGCCGTCTCTGGTAACGAAGCGGCTCACAAGCTAGCCCGAGCTCTCTACTTCCCCTTGTCGAACACAATCAGTATTCTATTGAACGCATCAAAGTTCACCGGCGTTCTATAATTCGTTTACAGGAAATTAAATGCGCAGTATATCTTTCACTTGCGGAATCCCGCTACCCTCACGGTAGACAAGGGTAATTATGATAAACGCTACGACTGCCGATGGGTACCTCGAGCGAACGACTGCTTGAACTAGGATGCATAACAAGTGGGAAGAATTGGCGGAGGCAGTGCGAGTCTCCCACTTGGAGAGACTAAGCACGACCGAGACGGGCAGGGTGAACCTTGCAAAAATAGGCCTCAACTCAGACAGAGGAGTTCAAAAAAAGTCACAATTAGTAGGGAAAGCAGGAAAGCCATGGTAGTCCTCCCCCCCCCCCCTCCCCTTCCCTAGAAACATGTATCCAGAATTTAATGTCGAAAAAAGGGCCAAACGAGCCGAAGCTCTAGAGTGACGGTTCAAGAACATGGGAGCGAAGGAGGTAGTTCATGGTTGATGCAGCAAGTGGAAGAACAGGTGCAGCGGTAGCCTCGGTAGTCGATGGCCGAGGGGCGCCGGTATGCGCGGCAGCCATCAGTCAGAGGCCGCAGCATAGAGACTGCGGAGGAAGCTGCGATAGCGCTAGCTTGCGTAGGAACGGAAGCCAAGTTCATAATTAGCGACAGCAAAACTGCCATTAAAAAATTTGGAAAGTAGAGGATATCGCCGGAAGCAGCCAAAATCCTCACCCAAAGAACGCTGAATAGGAAAATTCAGTTAATTTGGACACCCGCTCACGCTGCCGTCCCTGGTAACGAAGCGGCTCACAAGCTAGCCCGAGCTCTTTACTTCCGGGTAGCCGTCGAGCCCCCCGAACACTGAGCATACGACGAGCGTCTGCAAAATTACGGGGAAATCATCGGCCATTATAAATTGGGACGTAGACTGGCACCACCGCCGGATGTTAGACTAAATAATAGAGAAGCTGTCGCGTGGAGGCGGCTACAAACTAATTCTTTCATGAACCTGGTCTGGGCGTTTCACGCGCTACCACACCTTAGGAACAATTAATGATCTGTGCAAGCACTGTTGGGCGAGAGGGACCCTCGACCACATAATTTGGGAGTGCCTACAATCCCCAGGGACAGGACTAAATATATCATGTAAAGAACCATGGGATACCCTGCTGCGAAGCGCGGACCCTGCGATCCAGCACCTCACCGTCCATCTGGCGGAAGAGGCCGCAACAAGCCAAAGGCTACCTGCCAGCCTCTAATCCGCGGGCGCATGACTTCCCGTCTTCCCCGGCACGCGTGCCGGGGGCGGGGAAGAGGTAGCCCATTTCCGATAGAAATAAAAGTTGTGCAACCAACTAATGCATAGACGAAGCTGACCCCGCTGGGCGTCCGATCCAGGCGTCCGTGCGGTGCCTTTCGTTTGGCGCTTCCTCGAACGTCCCACCACACAGCTAACAGAAGCAGATCCAGATAGGATGCGTTGGTACAGCTAGCAGGCATCAGCGGCATTTCAAATTGATTTAGAGGATAGAAAAGGCGCAGTATCTATCACAATTCTCCGCGTACACATGTACCACGCCGTAAAGGGAGGAAAGTGGGAGTGAAAGAAGAGATAGAGGTGCCGTAGTGGAGGGCAACGATCCATCGCGCTATAATGGCTTTCGCCTCATCGCACTTTAAGGGTCCAAAGAGACCTCTAGAATTTTTTTTCGTGTAATCCTAGCTCATTTTCAATAAAACTACAAGAAAAAAGCAATATTAAGCGATAGGTTACACAACTCGTAGTAGTAGTACTACTACTACTGTTAGTTGTCGGGACCGCTTGTTTGAAATAATCGGGGTTTGTGTAAAAAAAGAAAACCGTATTCTGGTAATTTGTGGTTCAAGGGATTAATTGGTGATAGGCGATGAGGAATTTTCGAAATCATCGTATTTATTTGTTGAAGTAAATAAATGAAAAAAGGGGGTTCAAGGTGTCAAAATGCTCACAATGAAAAGCCAATGCTTGATGATGCCAAATAAAAAATTTCGCGTGTAATTGATGAATTGAAGAAATGAATAGAAAGAGGGGCTTCAAAGGTGGTCACATTGATGGGAATGAAAAGCCAACGCTTGCTGATGCTAATTAAAAATGTAGAGTGTAACTGATAAATTAGAAATAAAAAAATTTGAAAGGGGGCTCGAATGTATCAAATGCTGGAATGAAAAGCCAATGCTTGATGATGCTAAGAAAATTTACAATGTGTAATTGGTTGGTCCGTTTGTGGGGTTTAACGTCCCAAATCGATTGAGGCTGTAGCGACGCCGTAGTGGAGGACGCCGGAAATTTTGACCACCTGGGGTTCTCATCGCACAGCACACGGGCGCCTTGCTTTTCGCCTCCATCGAAAATCGGCCGACGCAGCCGGGATTCGATACCACATCCTTGGGCGCAGAAGTCGAGCGCTCTAACCACTGTACCACCGCGATTGTGCTTGTGTAATTGATCAATTTAAATATTGAAAAACGAAACATTGAAAAAAGGAAGTAGTCAAAAAGCTCAGAATGAAAAGTAAATGCTTGACTGTGCTAAATAATATAATTCATAGTATGTAATTGATCAATTGAAATAATTTGAAAACGAAAAAAAACTAAGGAGGTTGAATATATCAAACTGCTCAGAATAGAAAGCTAATGTTTGCTGATGCTAAGTATCGGTGTATAAAAATTTTGAAAATTAAAAAAAATTGCAAAATTTTAAAACTGAAAACCATCATCCGTGTGCGTGATATGCTATTGCATCATACCCTTAACGGCATTTTCAACATTTATCTGATGTTTTTGGGGGAAAAGGGCGCATGACTGGTCTTTTCCCTGTTTTTGTTTCGCTATAGTTGCATTCACTAGCTTTTAATTTGACTGGTTTTTGAAAAGGCGCATGACTGGTCTTTTCCCTGTTTTTGTTTCGCTATAGTTGCATTCACTAGCTTTTAATTTGACTGGTTTTTGAAAATAATCCGCCCTTTCACCAAATTTTTTTCTCAATTATTTAAATTATTTGATCATTTGCACTCTAAGCTTTCTTAATAAACATCAAGGATAGGCTCTTCAATACTAGTGTTTTGACACTTGAATCCCCTCTTCAGTTTTTCAATTATTTCTATAAGTTGATCAATTATGCTCTAAGTTTTCTTAATTAGCATCATCTGCATTGCCTTATCCTTCTGAGCATTTTGACACCTGTGAACCCCATTCCCTATTTTGTTTCCATTTCCTTAATTCATCAAATAAGTAAAACAATGACTTCATTAACTATTTATCACTTATCCCACACCTATCAATCACCAATTACTAGAAATGCAAATTACCATGATACAATTTTTTTACACAGCCTCCGATTATTTCCGACATGTGGTGCAGACCTCTGCTACTCACCGAACTACTCCAAGCCAAAGACCAAGTATGCAAATGAGCATGGGCGCACCAAAACGGGCATATGAAATGCCAGAATGGGCCTGCTGCTCCAGACCTCTGTTTGCAATGCCAGCCAACTTTTGCCGATTAATTCAATACGGTGCTAAACTTAGCTCTACTCTTTTCGCTCCACCTCTGCCTCAATGTATAAGTTCATTGTGAAACTGCACAGGCAGGTGCACCCATGTGAACAAAAAGCAATAGAGCCAAGCCAGGCTAGACTGGATGCATATGAGCATTTTTGTCACTTACCGGCACTCTACTGAACAGAGTTCTCTGTTACGGTGCATTACAACTGGGGTGCCTACCAAGGAGCTGCACGTTTTTGCTTTTAAAAGAAGTCACAAAGATCAAACGGTATTATGCACCAGATTACTTTGCGAGATTAGCATTGTAGAGCATGCTTTGACCGAGTGCTTCAGAACACCTGTGCTCTCCAGCTGCACATTAGTGCAATGTTAACTGAGAGCACAATTGACGCAATATTTGAATACTTCAAGAGTAGCAAATTTAGCAAATCCGAGGTGACAGGCTTCCTCACTGCTCTCTTTGCCTGAGTTATATGGAGAGAAAGAAGTAACTTTTATTCATACCCGTCAAGAATTATGGGGGAGAAGGCATTAGCCTCAACCCATATTCATTCCGCTGTCGGCCGGAATTCCTTGGAGACTCGGCACTCGGGGAGAGACTGACGACTTTACATTGCTTTTCTGCTTCGTGTTCGAGTAATAAAGTCTCCCAAGATTCTACGTTTCTATTTGGATGGTTATATGAAGGGCAGGTTCAGACCATGTGGACTAGATCTGCAATGCTATTGCAGTGCGTACATTTAAGATTAAATATATTTGGATGCCATTTATTAACCGCTGAGGGTTTGGAAACACCCGGTTTGCAATTTCTCTTTTCTGCTGAGCTGCCTACCTGAGCTTGTAATGAGAAATGATTTTGTGGAATGTTCCCCAAGGTCGGTGCAATTCATGAAAAACAGAGAATTAAGTTGTTTAGTGCACCTTGCAGATTGGGTATCGCATAACTCTTCGGCTCCCCGAGCACACAAACCCATGCACGTCTCCACCCCACCTTTCCTTCCTGCTTTCTTTTGGGACGGACACTACTGTAATTGCTTAAAACAGATATTTTAGCTTTATATCCATTCATTACCACTTGAATTTTGCTCTTTTTAATAGGCTGTGCATCTGCACGTTTCTGCTTTTTACGTGTGTTGACTACGAAAATGACTGAAGGTAATTTCATGGGGCTCTTCAATGCTTTGAAAGCAGTCAAAATTTATAAAGTTGCAGACCCTGTTACATAGAGACAATACTGTATACAGCTCTTAACATTTCATTATCACCTGAATTCGGTCCTTTTTATTGTAATACGCTGTGCATCTGCATGTTTGTATTTTTCATGTGTTCGGTGATGGAGGCCAATTTTGGGGGGATTTTCAACAGCCTTTGAAAGCAATCACAAGTTATAAGGTTGTGAACCCTAGTCATATAATTATTATTGCCCCTGTCATCCCAGAACATAAAACATCCCAGAGCATGAGCAAGTAATGGTTATGAAATGAAACACTTAGTCATCAATCTACAAGGAAAATATTGCTTTCCATGATCTATTCTCATCCCAACTATGCACATGCTTTATTGCCAAGTTCATTTACAACAATGCTGTTATACTTCATCCACTTAATAAATAAATTTCAAATGAGTAATGGCATGATGGCTGTGTGTGAAAGAAAACAATTATGATGAAAGATGAAGTGCTAAGGAATCCATCAGTTGGCACACACATCAAAAACTCAAAACATCAATTTACTATACAAGTATTCAGTGCAAACATTACCTCAACCAGACTGCACCTATACCGGCTTAAAGTTACACAGACATTACCACTTATATAACATACTATACATACCATATAGCATAACAGGATACAAACCAGGGCTCAATAACAGGGTGATGTAGCTATCTCTAGCACTCCAGTTTCCGTACATGAGGCAGTCACATTCACTACAGATGACGTGTCAATCTTATCTAGGGTTGTGTGACTCTTCAGTGGTTCCAAGGTGTCTGCAAGAGATGCAGTACACAAAAAAAGGTTTTCACTGTCTGTGTTTGAAACCTCATTGCACTGTCTTGTCAACATGCTCGGCTCGGGGACAACTCCACTCACAACATCAGTCCATGAATATTGCAATGTAGAACTGTCGCTGCTCCATGCCCCCGCTGCATTTTTGGCAAAAGAACTGTTACCACCAAGGGGGAGGTTTCCAGCACTCTTGACTGGTGTAAGTACCGAAGGGTACTTCAACATGCTCAAACCAGCCAGGAGGCCACCCTCCATTTCAGGAGGGTCAGATGAGAAGCTAGGAGGGACGCAGTCTTCTTTGCCATTGCCCACATCACTGTAACATATTTGCACTTTGGTGTCTTTCTTGATAACAGCCTGGGTCTCAAAATCTGAAAATGTTGCTGGCCTCTTCCTTAGACCTGCAACACCGCGTGGTAATGCGCAGTTGGGCTGTGTCGCAGCAGGAACAGCTTCTTTGCGCACAACTTTTAGATGCCTGATAGCAGATAGTGTCCCAGAAAACACAGATTTCATCGCTAAGTCAGGACGCTCCTTTTCGACAGATGTGACTCGAGGAGGAGAGTTTGGATGACAGGGTTTGGCTGGAGTGTGTGCACTCTCCTCGTCACTGGAACTCTCGGAAGTAGAGGCACTCGACGTTGACCAGTCCACATTGTTAATTTCTGAAAGAGGATGACCTAGACGACCGGGCAGAGCACGAGGTAGTGATGAAATGAGGTTGGTGACGACAGTGAAGTTGTTGGGGTTACTCGTAAACTTTTGGTGACTGTCAGTTTTCAAGTGCTGCAATGGAAGTACAACATTGTAAGGTTTTACTCTAGAGATAGATAATACTATGAGAAGCTTACCTCGTCCAGGCAAGTGTAGGTATAACCGCAGATTTCACAATTGAATCTTTTCTGCTCTGTGATCTTGACTCGAGGTGTTGCTTTTGCAGTGTCCAATCTATAGGTTGCAAATAGGCCGCACAAGCAGTAATTAGACCATAGCACGATCATACTTCCAAGACAGAATGAAGTTGCAAGCAGCACCGGGAGCTGTTCTGCACCAGTCCAAAAAATATTTTATAAGTCCTGGCAATTGCTTGCAAAATACAACTACCATGTGCTTACTAGCATACAGACACTTTTCAACTGTCACTGGAATTCAGCAACATTATTGAAACACATTTTTGCCACCCTTCCCAGCAGTAGCATGCTGCTATGAGCTAAACCTTTCCAGCCCTGCATGCCTGTGCAATGCCTGAAAGGTAAGGGCAGTTTGTGCACGGTGCTAGCACGCAGTGCTCGTATCAGCCGGTAATAAAGGTAAAGACATACACTGCTGACCAAGCCAGAAAATGAACCATTCACCCCTAAATTCCCAGGGAACCCTTTTCCAAGCAAGCCACCTGCCTGCCTATGCAAGGGTAGTTACTGCTACTGAATAGTGGCTTCCTGCTACACAGTCCATGAAATAACTGTAGCACAGAAGACCAGGAAAGGCAAAGGAACTGACATGAACAGCACGAGCGTAAAATTATGACAGATTATATGACAGACACGTTCCAGAACTATGCAGGTTTATCAGCAAGAAGTATTTTGGAGCTTTTTAACTAGGGGTGCGCAGATACACGAAATTTCAAATAGTTTCTGAACAGTTTTTGCTATTCAATTCAACTTGCACCATACTTTCACTATTCAAGCTATTCACAAATAGCTTGAATAGTGAAATTGGAGCTCACGAATTTCATCTCATTGCAGATCATCATATGCAGGTGCGCGGAAGCAACTTGGCTTCGGACCACGGTGAAAGGATGTGAAGTTACAGCCCGGGTGTGCTGTTGTGGTTGTTTTGTTAAGAAATCTAAAAAGTATGCATCTATTCCATTCCCATCTTTGTTCCGAGCCCTCCTGTTCCAGTTGTCCTGCTCTATACGCTAATCTAGAACACTGCCTCTTCCGTTCTGTCGCCCAGTCCACTCCCTACATCCCCTTTCCTTCACCCCTCCCCCTTAATTCTGGAGTGCCTAGCTGTTGTTGGCACAGTTGGGAGATCAGCTTGCTACAGTCAATCAGGCACAGGATATGTTGAACGCTTGTTAATCGGCGTTGTTAAGCAGAATATATCTCTCTTCTTTGGCCACAGTAGATATGAAGAAAAAAAAAGTAGGACAAAGGCGTCAGGATCAGTCAGCCCGTGCAACCACACAATGTAACAGTCAAGTGTGCGCGCTGGGGCACCTTACAGAATGGTTCCGTTTTCACGGTTCACGACAGCATTTCCGTGGCTGAGCTCCATCACAGGGCTCGCACTTCAGTGAACTGTGAACATGATAGGCGAGGGTTTGTTGCAGGTGCCACTCAACGTTGACTCCCTGTCTTCAGACGTCACGAGGAAGCGGGGAAGGAACGTTCCCGCAAGCATTGCTGCTCAGGTTGCTGTTGTGCAGTCCTTTTCGTGAGCTGTCTTGTTGCATTTTGGCAGTGACAAGCCTCACTCTTAATAGACTGCTGATATCACTTATCCAGCAAGGAGGTATTTACCTAACGTTTCATGGCAGCAGTCAGGAAGCTCCCTTTTTTATATGAGCAATAAGTCAGACTGTGGTATATGGCTTTTTTCACAGACAAAATCATTATCAAATCATTATAAACAAGGTATTACTGCATGACTCCTTTTTTAATTAAGCCTGGTAGGCCTTACACGTATAACAAAATTCTGCTAAGAATGGGTGAAAACATATATTTTGTTTTGCAATACCTGTGTTTATTTTCACAGCTGAGTTTTGTGGAAAAACTATTCACTTAATCTTCCACTATCTGTACAAATTTTCGACATTATTAAAAAAATTTAATCTCTGACAATATTCATTATTTGTAGTAGTCACTTTGCATCTGAAAAATTCCTCGTTACACAGACAGACAATCATCACAAAACAAATTGAACAGTCGATCCCAGATATACAAATTCCTGTCTATATTGGACATATATTATGGTGAGACTGCTAAAAAGTAATAGAAAATAATATGCCTCTGCCCGTCTATATTGGACATATATATTATGCTGAGGCATGTAAAAGGAAAGAAAAATAAAGAGCCTCTGCCCGTGTCTATATTGGACAGTCAATACATTCCCATTAAAATTTCACACAGAAGCAGGGCACCACTTTACATGTATGCGGAACTACCGTGCAGGTGGGATGCCACGCCATCGTCCTATGCTACACTGAAGGTAATAGTTGTCCTTATTGAGTATGTCATGGTGGATCATGATCAACATTTTCTGTAATTACGCCTGCCACACTTCTTAGGTTAGTGGCATTTGCAAAAATGTTTACGCCACTCACTTGCCATTCATCAACAACACACTGACAGAAAAAAATAAAATTAATGAGCACTGCAGAATCTGCATTGGAGTAATGCAAAAGCACGGATGCTGCTGTTGGAAGCTTGTGGTTGCTTCTAGTTGCTTAATTCACTACTTGTTTACCCATTTCAGTCTTTGGTACTTTCAAATTGCGCGCCAATCCCTTCCTATGCCCCTTTTCGGCTCTACTTCCGGTTGCGTGACGTCACATCCTTGATGTCACCCGAATTGACTGACTTAATTAACTATTTTAGTCTTTGGCACTTTCAATTTGGGCACCAATCCCTTCCTATGCCCTTTTTTGGCTCGACTCCAGGTTGCGTGACATTAGCTTAATTGACTGAGTTAATTAACTATTTAGTATTTGATACATCTCGACATCACCCTAATTAACGTATTTGATACATTCAAATGTGGCGCCAAGCCAATGGCTAATGAGACCATTGTCGCCCTTACTTATAAACTTTTTGCCTGTAATTAATTACCTATTTATTTTTTCGAACACAACATTATGTCACCCTTTATCCATTGCCTCATTTTGCATCTTCTCTCAAAAATTTGAACACTCTAAGCAGTATATCATTTGTCCATTGCAAAAGGCACGCTTTTCTTTGCCACGACACTCGCGTTAGCTTGCAAACAAACCGAATCCTTGTAAGTTATCTCAACGCTGATCTCGCGGTGGCCCTTAATTACCCGACACTGAAAATTTTAAGCCACACGAATGAGAACAAGGAATCTAATATTCTCTGGGGATCCTTCAATGGTTTAATGCATGCTGTCTTTTGCCGCAAGCCAAGCTGTTGCTTTTCATCTCGCTGCTCTGTGCTGTACTGCTCTCTACCTGTTTGCTCAACTTTCCTCACCTCCCCATCCCTTTTTTGCTTACAATGCCTTGCAGCTCTTTCACTACCTCCTCTTTCTCCTGTTTGCAGCAACCCTTTATCGTCAGTGCATGCTGCAAGCTTAGTTCAGATTCCAAGGTCGTTGAGAAGTTGGCTTTTCCTCACAGCTCATCCAGTCTGGTGGATGATGTTGCTGTGGTTATCTAAAAAAAATCTCAAAACAAACAAAAGCAAAAAAAGAAAGTGTGCTAAATTTAATTCATTGCAAATCTGATGCCAACACTTTTTGAAGGAGGTGGTTCAAAGAAACAGAAGCTTCGCGCAAAGAGCTTTTAACAAGGGCCAGCGTTATAGGGCTCCAAATCAGGTTCGACTCCTTGGTATTCCTTAATGTGCAGTAGCGTGGCACATGCATGTTCTTACATCTCAACTGGAATGCCACCACTATAGTCAGGAATCTATGTTGTGTTCAGCAGCCAAATGCTACACCAAAGCTGCAGAGTTTCCCAAGCTGGTCTCTCTGGCAACGTCTATGCAAAAGCTCCTTAACTGCATAGAAATTTGAATGTGGAGTATCTTCTCCACAAAAGTTCATTTTACTTGTGAATATGATAATCACACTGGAAACAATGACCCCGCACTGCTTCATTTTTTCTTGCTCAGGTTTCATTTTCACCCTTGTGCATTAAACGTGCGCTAGCAGTCATGAAACAGAAGTTATTTGAACGTTTTTGCAGTTAACGTTTTTGCAGTTAATTTTTTTCTTCTTATTTGCAACAAAAAAACTTGACATCATGTCAGTTTAATTCAGAAAATGACCTGCAGTAGCAACATGAGTATGTCGAGTTTCATTTCTTCCCCTAGTTCATAAGAGTCTTCGTAAAGTGGTGAATTGTTGACCTAGGCCAAATTTAATGAGTCATCTGTGTGCCTTTAAGGTCCTTTCAGCATCAGTACCGAAATAATAAAGGTCAAGAGTTGGAAGCATACAAATAAATGTGCTGCTTCTTCCAAAACGACATACGAAGTCTTAGAATGAAGAGAATTTTTTTTTTATTCATACTGCAATAAAAAGAAATTTACCTTAGTGGGACTCCTTTCAGGTGACTATCAACAGGAGGTTCCTTTGGCACAGGTGGAGCAGGTGGCGGCACTTTTTCTTCACACTCTTCTAGTTTGACCTCTGGCCATTGTTTGAGTGTTCGATACAGTGGTCTGAACATGCTGTAAAGGAGTGAATACAGTTTGCATGCAGATATGAAAACAATGCTCAAATCTTTTAACAGTGTAACTTCTTTCAAAAAAGAAAATACTGGACACACTCTCCACAAAAGGAGACTATGTTAAAAACATATTTTGCACCACAAACATATTAGACAAGTGAGCCATGCAAGTTGATAAGGCCACCAACGGTTTTCACTGGCACCAGGAATGGTGCCAGAGGTGGTAGAGACTGAGTGAAATTTGTGGCCAGCAAGATGCTTTCGTGACATCGCTCTTTGTAAAACTGTACTGGCACAACAAGCCAGCTCAACATGGAGCTCACATATGTTACTTCTGCTTCTTGCCTAAATAGCATTTGTATGATTAATCAGGGTACCTCAATAAAAGGGCCTTATTAAGCATTTATAGGAATCAATCATTGTGAACAATTTGATTAAGTAGCCCTTTCATATCCTATGTACACTGTTGCTATGCAGCAGGTGTAGAAGCAGGCTCGAGCATTCTCTTTTAATGTTTACCAACATCACAGAGTACATGGGCATTTTAACATTCTGCCACCAACATGAGGCCATGGCCAATATTGGTTCCATGACTTCAATATCGACACCCTAACACCACAGCCAGTAAGCCAATAAGGATGAGCCTATGCACGCAATTGTGATTGTAGCTTAAGGAGGTATGTTTAGGGAAAACGTTATTGTTGGTTTTACCTTTATATCTCAAAAGCAATTGCATGTTTCAATAAGAAATTTCTTGTGTTCATAAGTAATGCTTGTGGTCTTAAAACATGCAATTCATTTACAACACTGTTTCCCTTTTGGTGTCTGAGTTCTGCAATTATAGATTGTTACGAAATTTAACGCAACTTTAACAAAAAGTAGTATGGACATCAGCCTTCACATGCAGATTTCACATGTTACTGGACTTCTAATTGAACCTAAAAGATGGATCTCTGTTTGCACCATCAGCTGTCATCAATCGCAAGAGAAAGCTTAAGGCATCAAAGTTTTCTTCACACTTAAAACACATTTACATTCTTAAAGGCTTTGATTCAAGCTATTGGAAACACAAATAAAATGTGGGAAAGTTTCAACACAGAAGAATGAGAATTTTTTATGAAAAGCTGTTGAAAAAAACTTCAGAAATGTCATTTCGAGAAAATTGCAGTTTGTTTGTACATTTTCAGCGATTGTTTAAAGGGTGTCAGGAGACTAAAAAAATTTCTTGCTTTCCTTGCCCCTTCGTTTCTCTTCTTTCTCTATGGTTCCTCACTGTCTGAGGAGCATACAACACTGCCTACTCAGCATGCTCATTAAAGTGGCTGAGAGAAACTTTGCAAGCTACAACTGATCTGACGTACCCAAACAGGTTTGAAAACAGCATTTAATGCTTTATTCTATCACAGTAAGTTGTAGCACAAGAGGCAGTTTACACAGTTCAGGCCTTAAAAAATGCTTTAAGGCAGAGGCAACAGTTCAATGGTTTCATTGGTGCTATGTATCCTGTCAGGAAACGCACAAAATACTGGGTAACCATGCACATTGAAATGCTTGTTTCACTACATTTAGGATGGAAATGTCATGATGGAGCTCCGCTTGGAGCAGTTCGATCCCCAATATGGCTTGCTCGCATAGCTTTACCTTCCTCATCCACTCTATAACCGTTCTTGCCAAGATTAGGCAGAACAACATGGAAGAATAAATTTAAATATCAACACCATGCAGCGAAAATGGTACAGATAACAAAGCAACTACTTTGGTTTCAGTGCTTCACAGAACAGTTCGAAACCGAAAAATTTAGTTTCTACCAGTATCCCCACCATGGTGGTGCAGTGGTTAGGGCGCTCGACTACTGTTCCCAAGGATGCGGCCGCAGCGGCCGCTTTTCGGTGAAGGCGAAAAGCAAGATGTCCTAGTGCTGTGCGATGTCAGTGAACGTTAAAGGACCCCAATTAGTCGCAACTTCATGAGCCCTCCACTACGGCGTCTTTCATAACCTGAGTCGCTTTGGGACTCTAAACCCCACAAACCAAACTAACCAACCAACCAGTTCTACTAGTAAATATGTCAGGAACCAATAAATTTAGCAAGCTGAGGCAATTTTCTAGAGAAAAAAAAAAATGACACGCAAAAATCACAAAGGAAACAGCATGTGAACAAAAATGTGTGCTCGTCATTTTTAAATACCAGGACATACATTTGGTACCAATTTTAAATGGCTTAGAGCCCTGTCTCTGCATGAACTGTTTCCTCATTTAATGCATTGTTTTCTTGGGGGGGAATGAAATAAAGAAAAATTAAAATTTTGGTTGATTTACCCTCTCACACCCCACTATGACTGTAGAATACACTAAACATACAAATAATTTCTTAGCATCAAGAGGATACAACACTTTCCATATCACACCTGAGGTAACTTTTTACATTAGGTAGAGAACAATATTTCTCAAACTATCAGCATGGCAACAAATGTTTTGCAACAGCCAGGCAAAACATGATTCTTTGTTTCATCGAACTTGCAATTTTACACGCAGTTCAAAAAAGAAGTTGCACGATCCTTTAAAGAGTCTGTGTTCCTAACATTGTAATAATATTACAGCTTCAAGATTTGTATGCTATCACAATGGTGTACAAAGCTTCCCACCAAACAGAGACACGACATTTGCACAGAAACATAAAGAATGATCACTGCACATTTCAAATTGCAAAAAATGGTAGGGTTTTAACATTGTCAAACCTAGTAGGATGTACAAAAGCTTTTGCGCATAGATAGAGGAGACAACGTGCAACGCCCAGCGAGAGAGTGTACTGCAGTCTGCACGCAGGGTGAATGGCTGCGGCGATAGCTGTGGCATTCCGTACTCTCTTCCCACAAGGATTTCCTAGGTTCGAATACATTTTCTCATACATTTTCTCTTTCCTTCTGCACTCAGCATATGCAAGCCACAACATTCTAGAGTTGGGTTAGACCATGTGAAGTGATGATCTTGCATTAAAATCAATTACTTGGAGTTTAATCAGGTTGGACCAATTAAATTGCATGAAAGCACTGTTTGAATTGCCTGCGCTACGACACACAAACTGTGATGCCACAACCTGGCCAGCCAATCAATAGTCGGGAACAAGCAAGATCACTGCTTGCTGAGCATATAAATGCTTTTGCATTAAAACAATTCGCATCTTTAGTTTGGGGGTTAGGTAACATAGTTAAGGAAGCATTTAAATGGTTTTCATTAGGTCAACTTTGAGTGCGTAAGCAAAAAAAAAAAAGAATAAAAAGAGGTTCTTTTAATTGCGATAAGAAACTGCATCTGAAAACATCAGACCAGGATGCCAAGGCTATTTTTACAAATCAAAGCAATAACAGTACCAACCACTTTTCATCTTCTATCTTGATAAAAGGTGGCATAAGTTTTTGGGGAAGGTCGGGCTTTTGTTTTGCCTGTAGGTTCTCCTTTCCAGTCTTCTCAACTCCTAGGCGGGCTTTTTCTCTCAGTTTGAGTTCTTGTACCCACCGAAGGACACCTTTAATGCCTCGCACCTCAATTTTCCACTGCTTACACAACTCCAAAACATCCGCTGGGCCCGGCTGCAATGTGTAATAAAAGTGTAAAATACAAGTCAAGATATTATAGTGGTTAGTAATCAAAATGCATATGAGAAAAAAATACTTGCCACATTTCGTATTGCTTTTTGAACGAGAGCTTGTCCTCTTGCCTAAATGATAGAACAAACAAAGTGTCTCCTTTATTACCCAGTTATCACTAGCACAGGATAGCTCACTAATTCAGACGGTGCGGAATCAGGAATATCAAGCTGCAACTTCATTCTTACTATGTGAACTCCACTCTTTGAGTCAACTGACCGGCTTGCTGACGCCCACGAGGCAACTGGTGAACATCTGAAGAGGTGCATTGAGGGGATTGAGGTGCAAAAGAGAGGCAGGCATGGATAGTGTTAATGAATACTGAAAGATTAAGAAATGGTACAGAGACATATAGAGCCCACTGGGGCCCGAAACCGGCGTCGCATATACCTGTTTGCCACGTATCCGGAGCACGATGGACTTGTTGAAGGACCACTGGAATCCACGGAGTTGAACTTTTGCGGCGTCGAGGTACGCTTGAAATTAAAATCCCTTACATCCGTGACTACGCACGAAATGTCTTTTCCAAAGAAAGGCTCCACTCTCTGAAAGATAAGCGTTCGTGACACGCAATATCAGAAACGGCGCCATTTCCCGATGCGTTAATACAGTCCCAACAAATGCTGTGATGAGCATAGACAACTCACAGCTCCAAGGACTGCGAGATCTTGGATGAGCTGGGTTTGAGGGCGACGACTCTTGAGGTGAAGGTAGAATTTCATGTTTTCCAGTGGTTTGCGCTGACGATGACCATCATTATTTTTCTTGCTCATCGCACTACCAAAGACAACAAAAACTCCTGCGAATTACCTCACTGTGTATTAAAAAGTTCCCAGGCAACCACTACACTGCGCCAAGAATATGTGATATAGAAAAAGGAGACTCACGGGCTTTGTCAGCTTCCACTTCACCACTGTACAAGCTTGTAAAAGGCTTGCAGAAGTTTCTTACAGCGATTCTCACATATGAGTCACTATCTCTTGGAGTCAAGGATAATCTATTTTATAGCGAACACACAAGCCTCCTCACTTTATATCGTCTGATATGGCAATATCGCGCCAACAAGTTCTAGAATATGGAAGCGTAATGCTGGACCTCAGTAGCCTAAGCCGAAAAAGGTTGTAGACTTGTCAGTGAAAGTGCTATTTAGCTCTACCCTGAGCGCGAAGGAAAAGAAAAGAACAGTAACGATCACACGACACTATCTACACTTGCTTCGCCCATGCCTGCGAACAAGCGAGCCAGCCTGCAGCAACGCCCGTGTAGCCCGCGCGCGCTCGAAAGACGTGGCTTGGCATTTGGCTTGGCGTGGCCTGAGTATCCGCTCGCTGCCGGCCATCCGTGGCCGTGTATGTATAGTGTATGTTCGTTTCGTTCATTTGTACTTACTCTGCTTACTCTGCTTACTCGCTCTCTCACCTTTCAAAAGCTCATCTAAAAATTAATTCGCTTAAAGCTAGACATTGAAACTCTGATAATATAGCAATATCCGCTTCTCTTTTTGGTTCAAATATCTTGAATGAAGGGCAGTTTCTCGTATTCAGACCATTCTGACCAACGATTCTGACGGCATCACCGAGGCAACCGAGGCGACCGAGGTTGCTCAAGACAACACTGGAAAACGCACGCTTGTCGCCGGTTGTGTGTGGATTTGTGGTGCGCGCTCACCGTACTTGTGATTGTCATCCGACAAGTTGCTTAACGTTTGTGGCGTGAGTTCTTACTGCATAAGCTCTCCACAAGTTTCTGCTAGAACCTATATGATTGCCGAATTACTCGATCTACGAGTTTGGCACTCTCACTTCGCGACGCCTACTTGCTGAGCAGATATACCGCTGGTTTGCATGATGCGATCTGATCTTGACATAAATGTAGTAAAAAAAGGATTTATCGCGGCTTTGCGAGGGCAAACTGACGTCAAGGAAGCCATACTAAACCGCATCCTCTCGTCAGAAACCTACAGACAGGGCATGGGGCCTGCTGTCGTGTCTTCGTTCTGAATTGTCGTTCTTTTCCCGGTTTTCTTAAAGAGGAAAGACAATCTTATGATTCAGTTTGTAGGGTGCTTTTATTTATGTCCTTATCACGCAGTCCCTTATTTGTGTGTTCTGTTTTGCATAGGAGGCATGGATGCCGACTTGTATGATGAGTTCGGCAACTACATAGGACCCGAGCTTGAAAGTGACTCAGACGATGAAGACGCAGATAGGTACGACCGACAAGATGCTGACGCTCAAGAGATGCAAGAGGTAACAAGGAATAGTTAGCCTGAAAGCTGCAAGCTTTTGTTGATATACGAAATTTCTTCTTGCGACAGGATGACGACATGGATGGCGGCAGGGACGACGACGACATGGGAGACATGCAGGTTGTGCTGCACGAAGACAAAAAGTACTACCCTTCAGCAGTTGAGGTGTACGGACCAGACGTCGAGACAATTGTTCAGGAAGAAGATGCTCAACCCTTGACTGGTGATTTCATTAATTGCTTTTCTGTTGTATTGTGGACGTTTGAGAGCGCAGTACTAGCCTCTTCAGCTTTTAATAATGTCGTATTGAGCACTGCCTTTATGTCTGTCATGGCGGCAGACCGACAGTTAACTTGGAAATTACACGAGCAACTTTAGAGATTACCATTTTAAAATAAGACTGCTGGGAAGTTTTACACAAGGGATTTTACCATGCGAGTGATCATGTTGTATGCACTGGGATTAGCCTGGCAGGATGAGTGTGAGTGATGAGTAAAGAGGATGAGTATGAAGGATCAAAAGTTCTGTAAGTAGTATGCACCAGTCGGCTTTTCGCCGTTTGCATATCTCTTAGGGGTGTGTAGTGACTTGCACTTTGATTCTAGGCTAAACTGGCCTCTTCAAAAAGTGCACTTTATAAGCCAGGGCGATGCGTCAAAAATGTCCACAATGCTTTTCATTGCAGCCTCTTCCAGCACTGCAGCCAGAGCTCGAGTTTCAACAATGCCGGTATCAACAAACGCTGTAGATGGTCTCTCTCCTTCTATAGCATTTGTTGATGCCGAACAAAACGCAAGAAGAGTGCAGAAAAGGAGAGCGCACCTGAAAGGAAATCCCTTTCGTGCCTCCTCTCGTTTTCCGCACTCCTCTTGCGTTTCGTTCACTTTGAAAAATTAAAGTCGGCTTTCAACCTCCGTGGTTTTAACCCTGCAAAAGTGTGTCTAGCCAAACCAAAGCTTTCTCACAGCCGTTATTATTATTATTTTTTTGTGTGGGCTTGGGTTTCACAGACTGTATTTGAGAAACGCTGGTCTTACTACACAGCTAAAGTTGCGAAGCACAATGGACAATCGTGATGCAAAAGGCTTAGAAAAAAGGTGTGCTGTGTTAAAGACAAGTAACCGGAGTCTTAAACTCTGCTTGCAAATGGCAGAAAGATTTTCTCTTTGCAAGTCTCGGGCTGCAGTGAATATATCTTGCCAAAATAATGTTGGAATACAGGGCTTCGTAAGGTTACTTATAACTTGTTTACTAACTTGAAAACTGACCGTCAGTTCTGAGATTGGTCTTGTCAAGTCTGAATCCTGACCATTGCCTTCTGGCTGAGTGGCATCCTGTCTCAGAGTCTTGCCATATACATGCAAAATTCTAGAGCAGTAAAATCTAGTGGAACTGAAGTGCAGAAAAAGGCGCAATTGCTAACTATAGACTTGAAATGGTTGTGTAGTTGTTATTTTGCACTCTTATAGTGTTTTAAGGCGAAAGCCTTTAATGCCTCATCATTGTTGACAGATGGTTGTCAGCAGAGGTGTCACGCTTTCGAGAGCTAGTTAAAAATAAATTAATAAACCTTGTCTCCACCGGGAATCGAACGTCCGTCCCTTGGATCCCCAGCCCAGTGCTTTACCAACTGCGCCAAGCCCCGGATCGTGAAACGCTCTTTATAATTCCCTTTGTCTACCGTGAGGATGATAATGGGATTTCGCGAGTGACAGATACTGCGCCGTTCCTTCCCTGTAATTGAATTATAGAGTGCCGGTGAACTTTGATGCGTTCAATGAAATGCTGATTGTGTTCGACAAGGGGTGCGTGATGTACCGTCACGACAGGTCATGACATCACCAGGCGACTCATGCATATGCAAAGCTGACCTCGCAGGGCGTCCGATCCAGGCGTCTTGTGTGGCGCTTTTCATTTGGCGCCTTCTCGAACGTCGCACCACACAGCAAACAGAAGCAGACCCAGATGTCTAGGAGGCGTTAGTACAGCAGGCATCAGCGGTGTTTGAAATTGATTTACAGGATAGAAAAGGCGCAGTATCTGTCACAATTCTCCGCGGACACATGTACCACACCATAAAAAAAGGGAGGAAGGTGGGAGTGAAAGAAGAGAGGGAGATAGAGGTGCTGTAGTGGAGGACTAGGATTCACCGCGCTATAATGGCTTTCGCCTTATTGCACTTTAGTGGTCCAAAGTGCCCTCTAGAATTATTGTTGTAAATTGTGCACTAGTTCAATGGCAAGTGTCATGTAAAGCAGTAAGCTTCATATTGTGTTGCATAGCACAGCCCAGTGCCTTATTTACGATAATTCATCTGAAATCTTGTTTCTCCACGGCCACTGGATTATTTAGCATTATATACTTGAGGTTCACTACGGCAAGTTCTCTTTTGTCTAAAGAAGCAGAGAAGGGTGAGCTTGAATATTCGGTTAGAATGCCCTCAGCTCATTCTTGCCTATGTGTCATGTAGAAAGAGAATTTGGTTTGTCTTATTTAGACATTAAACCTTACCACGGTTTCAGTTTGTCTTAAATGAAGGAAAAGCTGCTAGTTCGTACACACATAAACATGGGAAAGTCTGGCCAGTCCCGCAAATGATGCTAAGTTGCCATCCTGTGGGAAGAAATACTATGAGGAAGCTGCCACCATTCATGGCATTTCCTCAATTTGTTTTGTTTGCTTTTTGCATATATAGTGGCCATTGTTCAGTCCTACATAGCTAAGTTGGATACTGCAGTGGTTTTTCATTAAAATTTTTGGATGAATCGGGCATGTGCTGATGGTAAATGTGCTTTAAAGTAGATATTTTATATTGTACTCTTTTAATGTCCAGAAGGGACACATGGGCTTTGAGGGACAGTGTAGGGCAGGGCTCCAGATTAGCTTGCAGTCCCGTAACATGGGCTAACATTGCACAGCGCTTGGGATTTTTGTATTTTACCTCCATACTGAGCAGTCCATGCAAGAGCACTGCACGGGCCCAGGCCCGCCAGAAAAGCCCGGTCTAGGCCGGGACATGTGCTGCTTTGCCTGGCCTAGGCCGGGTCTGAAGTTGTGGGCCCAAGTTAGGCTTCCTCCTGCACACAGAGGATTGATTCTGGCGTCTGATTCAGTGTTGCAGATTGTAGTACACTTTTGGCCTATAGCAGCGAGACAGTGAAATAAAGCTGTACTGCACACTGTAAAAAAATGGTTAAGGTTTGTTGTCTTATTTCTTCAATTATTGCATTGTCCTGATAATGAAATGGTAAAGTGCGCAACTACTATGCTGCGGTATCCGTGTTTGATCCTGGCCGCAGCGGGCCCCATTTCGATTGATGCAGAGAGCACTACACCCGTGTATTGTGCGATGTCAGTGTTTGTATTTTAATGAACCCCAGGGGCTCTAAGTGGTTCGCAACCGTCCACTACAGCGTCCTTCATAGCCTGAGTCATCTTGGGATGTACGTAAGCCCTGTTGTTTATCTGCATAGAAAGGCGACCCAGTTCGGCCTTGAATTCAACCCGTGAAATTGTGTTCATTAAAAGAATGTTAGTCCACTAGCTGCAAGGGCGCTTTACCGTTTAAACAGCGCGAACTGTAAAATATGACTGACGAAACCTTGGCGGAATGCAGAGTAGTTCATTAGGTGTGCCTGCAATCCTTTTCATGTGCTTCTTTTCATGTCTACATGATCACTTTTAAAAAAGCTCACCAAAAAAATGCACCTTATCACTTCCTTTTGTGCTAAAAAAGATGGCAAATTCTTCAGGCGTTACTGCAATTTCAGCTTCTTTGCCGGCCAGTTCTTTTTTTGTGTAGTAGGCATCTTTTTGCTCACAGCGAGGTGTTTACTTCATGCGTTACATGAGAATGGGCTTGGGCCGGGCACAGGCTTTGAGTGTTGGGCCTGGGACAGTCTGAGGCCTTACATTCACACCCGTGCAGTGCTCTAGTACTTGCTATAGCTTCATTTGTCTATCTGTTAGTTTATTTAAATATACTGCCGGCCCGAATGGGCATTACGCCAAGCATGCAGCATCTGTTCCAAATGAGTAGGTTTTCTTAGATGCGAGATAAAAAGGCCATGTTTAAAAGTTTTTTTCTTGATGCATTGATCAGGCAGTATGTGTACCACTTTCTGTACTGCAATGACTGAGTGCTATTGGCCAAAGAAGTAAACCGCCAGGCGTTGAATTTTTTATACTTGAAGGAGAACACTGCTTGTTTTTCTTGTTTTCCTTTTCTTTCTGCAGAGCCTATCATTGCACCTATAAAGCACCGGAAATTTTCCTTTGTGGAACAGGACTTGCCTCTGACAACATACGATCTTGAGTAAGAGCTGCTTTTGACAAATGACGGGCTCACTCAGTTGTAACGATTATATTGTTTTACGTACAGGTTCCTGACTGATCTGATGGACAACTCTGAGTTGATACGGAATGTGGCTCTTGTAGGTCACTTGCATCATGGGAAGGTATGACCAAGGATCGTGTTGTCTTAAACCTCATGCATTTACTTGTGGATACATAGCACCGAGTATGGGCACTAGAGTGATACTATTACAGCATCAAAGTGCGTGGCGAACTAATTCGTGATGGAGGGATCCTTTTCATCATTTAAGGATGATGCCTCACTTGCTTTGCTTGGTTTTAGTGGTTTCAGTCGCCTGATTTCCCTCCAGTATCTGGTGTGTGCCCACACAGATTAATCCCCATCCATGCTTACACTCGGACTAGCACAAGATGTGTTTTCGCTTATGAGCCTCGTTTGGCAGATGTGCACATGGCACTTGTTGTTGTTGTGGGTGGTGCAGAAAACATTTTTTGATGCCATTCATACAGATGCCGAAAAGTTGAGGTTGTACTTTTTCAACTAGTGTTTTGTAATTGCATTAAAAAAAAAGTTCCTTCCAAGGGTAGAAGCATAGTTTGCGTCGCTGGGGTGCATTATATTCTCTCATCCACTAGATAGTTATGTCGTTTATCTACATCTGCTGTTCCCAGCAAATTAAGCAAAATAATCCTGCACTCGGGTGCTCTAGGATATTCCTTAGGCCACATAACGCATAAAATGAGAAAAGTTACCTTTCTTTCTCGAACTGGTCATCCTTGTCATATAGGCTTAACGTTGTTCATACTTATTCTAAAATAATGAAATTTAGTAGGGGTGTGTGAATATTTGAAGAATTGTTATTCAGATTTTACTGAATAACCAAATTTCACTACACTGTATGCTTCACCGTAATGCTTGAACATGTCGACATTGCAGTGGAGCATCCTCAAAACACGGCAAGGCCGTTTTGTGAAGAGGCACCTTTCTTTTTGCGAAGAGGGTCGCGTACGCAAATCACAGCATTAGACGAAACAGGAAAAAAAAACGTCATTCGCAATTCAGTTTTGCCTCAGATGCAGACAACTATGATGCAGGTATTCATCAGATAAAATTACCACGATGCAAATGTTTTTTGACTGTTTCTTCAGGTCTGTTTGATAAGTCGAGGCTCAGGTTAAGTCGGACATTTTTTTTACATACTGTATTCAGCAGCGATATAACAGCTCTACCCAGTTTCATGCAAGTCCTTTCTGTACAAAAATTTCTATACGGAATCATGTATAAAATTTATTCTGGATATCTCGGTAGGGTATGCACTTCTCTGCCATTCTAGTATAATTTTTTTTGCAAATAACTCGTGAATTTCGAAATAAACAAAACTAAAAATGTTTGCTATTTTAATGTTCTTTTCTTTTTTCACTGACCAGATATTTGACATTCGATTCGATATTCGGAAGCACCTTTTCTTATATTTGTATTCAATTCGTATTCAAAAATTTCAATATTTGCACGCCTGTAAAATTAGCTGTAGAAGCGAAAGCTTCTTTTGCCTGCTACATTATTCTCCTATCACGCCTTATCAATGTAGGGCGCTACACTATTGGGGACACTTAAGCTCAGCCTTTAAGGGTATGACGCGAGAGCGTATATGCTACCAGCCCACATATAAAGTCCCGCTTTAACGAAGCCATATGGACGTGCCTGCAGGTCCTAGGGGTAACGTGAATGCAAACAGTTCTGGCAGGCTGATTCTGATATCACCCTCGCATATAAAAGAAGAGACCCAAGTTGACAGCCTCTGCCAGTGGCATAGGGGTAACATGAATTTAAATGCCATGGCAAGCTGATTCTGATTTCACCCTCACACTAGTTATTCACTAGTTAGTCACTAGTTAGTCTACTAGTTAGTTATTAGCCATAACTATTACTAGTACTAGTTAAGGTGTGACACCACTGATTACATCATTAACTAAAGTGTTACGGACGAACGGATGGACGGGATCGTGGCCGCTAGCATGAGCCATTAAAGGCTTTTGCCTTAAAATTTAGCATAGATGGCTGAGCTCATGGCTGAACCAAAGAAGAAGCCTTGACTCCCGAGTCGAGAGAAGTCCCTTGGTCACATCGTGCGAAAGGCTACACACCTCTTCCTTTCAGGAAAGGTCCGCAAGGCTGCAGTATTGTCTTCTACAACCTACGTATGGGGGCTGCCTTATTTCTTCACTTCCGTGTTTCTGCTTCAGAGAGAGCATGCCAGCCAAGTGCTTGTGTTGCATTAGGCAGTCGTTTTTGCAAAACTAGTACGAAATGTAGCAGGTGTCCACTGCACAGGTAGAATGAATGCGGAAGTGCTGGACTCCTTGAACAGATGCGCAAAAAAAAGCCAAATCGAAGAAGCCTTATAGGGATAGTTTCTGTAGTGTTACAGATTGTTGTGGGCACTTTAAGCACTTTTTCCCTAGTTGAATTTGGAGGAGAGCGACTGAATTCTGAGCATCGGCTGCTGCCAAGTGCCCTTACTGTCGCCGCCGCAGCTAATTTTTCATTGCGGCCACAAATTTGGCCACAGGGAGAGTTGTGCCGCCTTGGCTACTGTATTTTCTGCGACATTGTTCATGCATTTTGCACGGAGGGAGAGCTCTCAGCTGCACTGCGGTTTTTGTCCAGAAGAGCACGTATTGAAGGCAGCCAACAAGCAACTGCTCTTTCTTTATTATTATTTTTATTTTTTTTTTTTTTCAGACTTCTTTTGTTGACTGTCTGGTCGAGCAGACTCATCCACACCTGCGTGCGAAGGAGTGCAAAAATGTAAGTGTGATTCATCTGCTGTGCATAGCGGCTTTGTTTAGGAATGTGATTCTTTCCTTCTTCAGTTTATTAATGTATTTACTGTTACTTTGCAGCTAAGGTACACTGACACACTCTACACTGAGCAGGAGGCAAGTTTTTATTTTTTACTTGTTCCTCTGTTGGACCTCTTTGCACGTTTCATAACGTCTCACTTCTTTTTCTGCAAAAAAGCTTTAGCATGGCTAATTGCCTCATTCATTGTTCTTTTTTTTTTTTTTCTTTCAATGCAGAGAGGAGTGAGCATCAAGGCTAGCCCTGTGACTCTTCTACTTCAAGACCTGAAACAGAAATCCTTCATTTTGAACGTCTTTGACACACCAGGTGCGGCCTTTACTTGTTGATGCCATAGTTGAGGCCTCTGCTGCTTCAAGCATGGGATGCTTTTGGTTGGAATGAACAAACTATTACTGACTTTCCTGCACATACTTGCCAACAGGCACATTTGTCATTAGAGTACAGCAAGCTTAACTTGGCCAATATTTGCATTGTGAGGCCTATGTATGGTCCTAGCAAGACCATATTTATTTAATGCGAAAGAGTTAAAGACCCTGTTTTGCAGAAGGTACGGTGTTGTTAGCAAAAAATTGTGGCCATGGCTTTGGCAGATGCCAGTTAATGGTTCGTCATCGGGCTGGGCCGACGTCACGAAGCCACATGACAGGGCAGGCGCTGCCTGCTCGGGCATTTCCTTTGAAATGAAACGGTGAGGTGGGAATCAAACTTTTCTGGACCCTTGGGCGATGATTAAGCCTAGGCTTTAACTAAGCTGTACAGCTTGCTTAAGGCGGGGCTTTATTAGTAGCTGTGTCAGCGATCTGTCGCATAATTGGGAGGCTTATGACTGTGTACATGCTAATGATTATGCATGAGATAATAGAGGCACAAATTGTCATTAGTGATTAAGCAAGTAGCAAAGTGCATTATGCCAACGAGGATCCTTAAGACAACCTACAGACTGAAGCCATTAGCTTTATCATTTTATAGGACCTTTCAGAGGCAGAGCTCAAGTGTTCCCCCTTCCTGATTTTTTATCATTTGCTTTTGTGGTGTCCCTATTTTTCTGTTGTGTGAATAAACATCGCTTTTGTCAGAAGTTTGTATGTTTAAGAGCTTGTTGAGCAAATCCTGTCATCTGAGTTGGTCATTACGGGAAGTTTTATTTTGGATAAGAGGCTTTCTTTAGAAATCACGTGTCTGCCACGTTCTTAACTATAACTGTTGAGATATGCGATTGTATTTTTTGTGCATAGCAAGAAAGGTTAGGTTTTATTAAGTTTAAAAAAAAATCAAAGGAACACCTAAGCTTCGCCTTAGTAGACGCGAAGTGCCTTTAACACCGCCTTTTCATTGTACAAATTAAAAAAAAAAAAATTTTTGTTTAAATCAATTTAATTTTAAAATTATTATTACTGCAACGTCAATAAACATCCCAAACACACTTTAGTAAGTCATGCGCACCATAATGCGTTCAATAGGTGACCCTCTAGAACGCTTGGTACCAACGACCCTTCGTGGTGTATGTGTTGCACACTTGTCTGGCATGCGGAACCTGGGTCGTTGTTGCCCTGATGGCGACAAATTTATTTGTTTGAATGTATTTCATAACTTTATCAACTGTATTTTGAATGTGGGATGTTGGAATTCCTGCACGAGGTCATGTGGTTAGAACGTCATAGCCCTGTCAGCCAGTCACTTTCTTTCTGTATGAATATTTCTGGCACGCTGATGCTGACTACTACTACTACTACGACACTGATGGTTTTTCGACTGAACAAGTTGTATACGCGTACTAATGCACTTCTGGGCCAGATGTTTTCTGTGTATTCCACATTAAGGCTGACTCCAAATGTGTCACCTGCCACCACCTACAGTTATTGCTGGCCAAAAGTTTGATCTGTAAACAAAGGTCCTGCCCCCGCTTTCTGAAGCCTCTGGCCATGTCAGAAATTAAGAATGTTTTGCTTCAGTGTTTTTTTTATGTACATATAGTTTTTGCAATTTCATTATTGCACACTTTTTCTTTGCAGACTTCCCACATAGTGAATGAACTTTTCACAGAGAATTTAGTAAACATACTTTTTGCAATGTGCCATCACAGCATGCTCATGGTTTGAGGCGTGATAAAGTAGACAAGCAACAACAAATGCACAGGACGAATATTTGGAGGTGAATTTTTTTCAAAAGTGATAAAGTAGCTTCCTCTTAATGCCTTCTCGGCTGATTTGCTCAGAAAGCGGCCATGTAGTAAGCAGCAAGCCAAGCTTATGAACACCAGTTTGTACCATTGTTCTTGAAACTAAATTGCTTGCAAATTTTTGTTTTTGTTCATGGTTTCAAGCGATAATTTTTTTGTAAGAAGAGAAATGGGGTCAAACTTGTATGCGGCAAGTTGCCTTTTTGGGCGCGATTAGGCTTTCAATAATGCTCGATTCAACACTGTGTTTCAGGGCACGTGAACTTTTCTGATGAGGTGACTGCTGCCATCAGGCTTTGTGATGGAATCGTACTCTTCGTTGATGCTGCTGAAGGAGTGAGTGCAATCTCACTGTTGTAATGAAAAGAGAATTTTTTTTGTTTTGTTTTAGATGTCTACATCAGTCTCTCAGTATAAGTTGTATCCTTGCATTTGACATTCCGAATTCTTTTGGAGTCAAGTATAATGCATTGCCAAAGCCACAAAGGGTTTTTTTCAACCACAGTATATCATGTTTACACAATTGTAAGTCTTTGATGATATGCTATGAGGAAAGTGGTAGAGCAAACATAAAAGTGCACTGTCTAGTTTGTCTTGCCTTTATTGGCTGTGCAGGGCTTGTTTTGATTGCAATTAAACCCCCCCTTTTCGACTTTGAAATTAAAAAAAAAATACGGTACAATTGCGATAGTGTAAATACAGTAAAATGTACAGTACTACTTACCCCCTGCCCCTTGTAGCTTTGACAAATGAGTAATAGGCCTTGCATTTGTGTTCTTTCCACCAGGTCTGCCTGAACACAGAGCAGCTGCTTAAGCATGCTGTTCAAGAGAAGCTGGCCATCTGCATTTGCATCAACAAAATTGATAGGCTAATGCTGGAGCTGAAGTTGCCGCCTCAAGATGCCTATTATAAGCTGAGGAACATCATTGATGAGATCAATTCTTTGATCACGTAAGTTATTTGCTACACTGATTTATTTGCTTCTTCCTCCTAAACATGTGTGGATACCACAGTTCATTTCGGTAAGAGGGTTAGCTGCATGAAGAGGGCAACAGCGCTGTCACTGAAGCACTTGTTCTAATAGATTTAACATGCAATTATTTGAGGCAAGTTGAAAGGGGGGTTTTTCCTCAGCAAGACAATCGTGCTAGCTGCTAAGCCGTAGTTTAGGAAACGCAGTGGTCACCTTCGAATTAACGGATGGTATTAGTTCATCATCATTCATGTGGACATGCAACTAACTACCTTAACTACCCCAAAAAACAAGATGACTAGAAGGATGGGTCAATTCATTGTATCTAGTTAGCCTGCCTAGTTCATTCTAAGGAAACAGTGCAGAGTTGTGGTGCAGGAAGAGAGTGACACAGCATAGGCACTGACTCAGCCTCTCTCTTTACCCTACGTGTTTTTTTATTGCGAAAGTAACACTCCGACAGCCAAAGCGAGACATCCGGTAGCTGCAGCTACGCCGTGAAGAGGCATAGTTATGGTCTCCTCATAAAAATATGACATTTTATTTCACGTTACCCCTATGCCACGTGCAGGAGCTGCCAACTTGGGTCACTCCTTTCCTACTGGAGGGTGATACATCAGAATAAGCCTGTCAGAACCGTTTGCATTCTCGTTACCCCTACGACACGCAGGCACGTCCATACGGCTTGGTTGAAGCGTGACTTTATATGTGGGCTGGTAGTTTACGCTCTCGCGTCATACATGCCTTAAAAGGATGGGCTTAAGTGTCCCCAATAATTTAGCACGTTACACTGATATGGCATGATAGGGGAATAATCTAGCAGGTAAAAGAAGCTTCCACCGTTGCTTTTGCAATTCAACTAGGGCTAGCCAGAGCTAAACCACAACTAATTTTTTTACTAAGTCTTTAACCATCTAATCATTCTCCATTCGGTATTACATTTCACAATGTGTTTAGTGAAAGTATTCACTACACACAGATGGCATGGACTTTGGTGCAGCTTTGCTCAGTAAATTTAAGGAGGGAATGAAAGGCAGAAAGAAAGGGGCTCTGTATAATTGCAATTGTGGTTGTCTTCTTACAGGCTGTACTCTGAGGACCCGGAGCAGCAGCAGGTGTCGCCATTGTTAGGCAATGTGTGCTTTGCCAGCTCCCTCTACAGCCTATGCTTCACCCTGCGTTCCTTTGCATCCATGTACTCGCAAACCTTTGGCGGGGTCAACATCAATGAATTCTCAAGGCGCCTCTGGGGAGACATTTACTTCAGCAACAAGACGTAAGACGAAACTTTAACTTGATGTGGATAGCGATAAGGGGTTTTTATTAAAAGAATACAGAAAGGAAGAAAAAGACATTTGCCAGCCGCAGCATCTCTAATCAGACACAGAAAAACCTTGGCTATGGTGGCGGAAATGAAGGGATAGTGAATGGACAGTAAGAGGAAATAAGGCAGGGGAGTGGTATGGAGAAATGACAGGGTGGGGTATAATAAAATAGTAATACTAATGTACAGTCTTTGTCAAAAGTTTAGAGCCTGGGGGGTCTGCTTCTGAGTTGTGTAGTGGTAGCCACTGGAGAAGATAAGACTGAAAATCTTTTTACGCTCAGGAGATTGGGAACACTGGAAGTGCATTATAAGTCATGTGTTGTGGCTCAGAAGCAAACCCTCTGGGCTCTAAATAAACTTTTGACGAAGATTGTACACTCTGCAGTATGGTGATGTCTTGAGCACTGTATTGTTAACGTAGCTTGTCTGATAGTGCCATTTTTCTTTCGTTCTTACATTGTTTATTTCCAAGCAATACATGCTTGAGGAACAAATGGGAGTAAAAAACTTTAAGTTCCCAGCACCTAAAATCTTTCGGCTTTTGACTTGTGTATTTGTGCAATAATTCTATTTTTATATTTTTCATACTACTCTCCTTCAGACGGAAGTTCACCAAGAAGCCTCCGCACAGTTCAGCCCAGAGAAGCTTTGTGGAGTTCATTCTTGAGCCACTGTACAAACTTTTTGCACAGGTAAAAGAAAAAAAAAATGTTCTTCTGTGTAAGTTGAATGATACTGCAATTAGCGGTTGTTGAACTTCATTCTCTCGTAAATGTTCGCTGCCCATAGGTGGTTGGTGACGTGGACGAATGTCTGCCGAAGCTGCTGGACGAATTGGGAGTCAAGCTGTCCAAGACGGAGACGAAGCTGAATGTTAGGCCTCTGCTGCGTCTCATCTGCTCACGCTTTGTAGGAGAATTTACTGGTGGGTCAGTTTTCTGGCATTCTGAGCGCCTTTTCTTTTTCTTTCGAGCTTGTTGCCCTATTCAGCATAGCAGTGATATTTCTCATTTTTGTCTAAAAGGCCCCCTAAAATAGTGCTTGCGTTAATACTCTAATGCAAGGAATCTATAGAGGTGGTCTTTGTAGGTATGCAAGTCAAATTTAAAAGCTTTGCATGGAGCCTACAATTTACAAAACGATTCTTAATAAGTGCTCCTGCCAACTGTTTGCAACCGATTAGGGCAACATCCCTCTGCGCGCTCCTTTCATGATGACTTCATCAGGGCTTGCCTGAGTGCGCCCGCTCATCAGACGCTCGCAAGTAACGTGGACGAGACAAGGCGTGCTTCATTTTTTTTGTGTGTGTGCCGGCGCACGCCGAGTTGAGAGGGCCGAGCAGGAGCATCATTTTTGGTTACTGATATGTTCGAGGATAATGAAGCTAGCTTATTATTTTCACCGAGGAGGGAATTTATGGGGTACCTATTGTTTGTGCGAGTTTTCTGGCTTTAGTAAATAGTAGGGGCGCGCAATATTCGAAATTTAAAATACGAATCGAATATGTTTGTTATTGGATTCATATTAGAAAGACTAATATTCGAAGTTTCCGAATTCACCGCAGCTTCCCCATACTGAGCGCTTCACCGTAGTGCTTCAACTCAAGCACCCTCAAAACGTGACGGGGCCGTTTAACGAAGACTGAAGAGAGACCTTCCCTTATGTGAAGAGGGGCCTTCCCGACAGTGCGCATAAAGTGAAAAACTTGAGCCCGGGAATGAATGAATGAATTATTGGATGAATGAATGAAGCCTTTATTTGAATGAAGGGATGGCTCTCGGCCGCTGTTTGGGTAATTAGGGAGTTAGGGATGGGAATGTAGCTTTGTCTTCAGGTTTCTTCAAGCTGTCGCTCGCTGCTTGCCATGCTGCTGATCTGCGTACTGTAAGTTGACCTCTCTCACACTACTCGAAGCAGGCCACTCTCACTGCTGTATGCAGCAATGGAACGTTGTATTGCGGTGCTTGATAGAATCTGACCTGCTAGGGTGGGCATGTCGTCGGGTGGAATATGCGTAATTTTGTTTCTTTCTCGTGAAAACGGTGCGCATTGCCATATAAGATGTTTTAGATCTGCTGTACACTGTTCCTGACAGTGGGTGCATATGTTGTGTTTGAGTGTTCTATGTCTGCCGAGAAACCACTTGTCAAGTATGTGTGGTGTGTAGGCGGCGTCTGTTATTACTTGGTTGAGAAATATCTCTTGTCGAGTGAGCCCTTTCGTGCTGTCAAATACCGGCGTTGGTGTTGCTTCATACAACCTAAGCCTGCGGTCGTGTTTCATTTTCCCGAGTCGTTCTTACTTCGGTTTCATCTCAAATGCCGACATCTATCATGCAGGTATTCATAAGATAAAATTACTGCGATACAAATGGTTTTTGGCAGTTCTTCAGGCCCATTCGATGATTTATGCTTTCAATTAATTTGGACATTTCTTCTAGTGCCTTAAAGGCCAAATTAACGAGAGTTTCCTGCATTTGGCATTGATATGACAACTCCACTCCGTTTTCATGCAGGTCCTTCCTGTTCAAAAAACTAGTATACGGATTTCTCTATAAAATTTATATACGATTTTTCAGTAGGGTATATACATTCCTATGCAATTCTAGTTTAATTTTATTTGCAAATACTACACGAATTCTGAAATGAACAAGACTAACAGTGGTTGCTTTTTTATTTTAATCTTTTTTCACTGATTGAGTATCTGATGTTCGATTTGATATTCGAACGCATATTTTTTCTCATATTTGTACTAAAAAATTTCAATATTCGCACACCCTTAGTAAATAGCTTTTCATAATCCCTTTAATAAAAAAGCAGATAATTGCACACCTGCTAGTGGACTTTGCCTTCGATTAGCGCATTGGTTAGCAGATTCCTGAAGCTTCATAACATGTGGTATAAATCAGGCGTGTATTGCAAACTTTGTTACAGGCTTTGTTGACATGTGTGTCAACCATGTGCCATCACCGGCTCATGTGACCCGGGAAAAAATTGAGTGCATCTATACGGGCCCACTGGACTCGGAGCTTGGTGAAGCTATGCTGAAATGTGACCCCGAGGTGAGTGGGGAAGGGTTTTTATTGTACACTGTAGTTAACGAATATTTTGTTTAATTACCCACTTGCTTCCATACAGTAAAGGTAAGAGTAAGCAGACCTGCGTGAATGCATTTTCGATGTTTCTGTATACTATGTTTTTTTTTTTATTTCATTTTGATGATACAGTCGAGCCCACTTTTAACGGCCCCACTTAAGACGAACTTTCGCTTATAACGAACGAGACCGGAGCGACCGCCAAAATATACATTACTTCAATGGCACAAGATCGCACGTATAACGAACGTCCATGAGCGCTGCCGATCGGTTACAGCGAACGGACGGCGTAAACCCGGCGCCCCGATACGAGATAACAATGGGCTCCCATCCCTTTTGGTCTGTTTTCCCAATCCTCCTCGCAAGCGAGCTACCCTTTGCTCGCCGACGCGCGCTACCTACGAGTGTCGGCGCGTGGTGTGGCCTCCAAGGCCACGCTGCCGCCCCTCCTCGCAACTTCGCTCCCCTCTCCTCTCGCCATTCCCTCGTCTTCGCCTGTCTCCACGGCGCCGGCCACCGGCATAGTCTTTGAAGTTTTGTCGTTTCGTTTCCTGGCTGTTCCATTGAGCGGCCGTGCCAGGGGCGCGGGCCGCCAGGAGGCAGGCCTCTTCATACGCTAGCGGTTGTACTGTTTGCACGGGCGGACTGAATGCGCATTCAGTACGGCGGTGACGGTTCGTGGCCTCCGAGATTTGCGGAGGTAATCTCGGAGGCCATGGGCGGTTGAAAGCAACTACGGTAGGAGCCAACAGGTGGCAGCACTGACGCTCAGGGATGCCTCTCATTGGTCTCCCCGCTGCATACCATGCCCCGCTGTGTGTCCGTTCCGTTCCGTTCCATTCCTTAGGCACTTCCTCGCTTGCCTCGCGTGATTGTCGCACGTGCGCACGTGCTCCGTCAGTTGCGGCGCTTTGTTGTCATTTTCGTGTGTGTGGTGTGAGCGCGTCGTCTGTCGGGCCTGAGTCGTATAATTCGGGATGGCGGACGGGAATTGCCTGCCTCCAGCGGTCACGAAACGAAAAGCGCTGGACATGGCAACGAAGCGAGCAATTGTGACGGAACTGTCTCAAGGTGCTAAAAATTGCGAGCTGGTGAAGAAGTACAACGTGTCGAAATCAACCATCTCGACAATTCTGAAGAATAAGGAAAAGATCGCCAGCTCCGACGCCAACACAGCGGACAGAAAGCGCCTGCGGAAGGCCACCTATGCGGACGTAGAGGATGCGCTGCTGAAGTGGTTCGTCGACGCACGGGCTCGCAACATTCCGATAAGTGGACCAATGATGCTGGGCAAAGCCTAAGACTTCGCATTCCTACTAGATTTTCCCGACTTCTGCCCAGGCAATGGCTGGCTACATCGGTTCAAAGTGCGGCATGGGATTGTTTTTAAATCGATTGTCGGTGAGGCGCGTTCGGTAAGTGACCAGGACGTTGCCAATTGGCTTGCAACAAACCGAGCCATTATTGCAAGCTACGCGGAGCAGGATGTGTATAATGCAGATGAAACTGCATTATTTTATCAGATGCTTCCAGACAAGACGCACTCCATGAAAGGGGAGTCATGCGCTGGCGGTAAACACAGTAAAGTGCGCGTTACAGTTCTTCTGTGCACTAATATGAATGGCAGCGACCGGCGCATGCCGTTTGTAATTGGAAAATCCAAGAAGCCACGTTGCTTTCGGAACCATGTACCCGTGCACTACAGGCACAATACTAAGTCCTGGATGACACGGGATTTATTCGCAGAGTGGCTGCATGCAGAGGCAAAGCAGGCGCGTGCTGCTGTTGCTCGACAATTGCTCAGCGCACCACGTGCAAACGTCTCTGACGGCAGTGACTGTACTTTTCCTGCCGCCCAATACCACTTCTAAAGTGCAGCATCTTGATTTGGGCATAATACGCTCCTTTAAGGTATCGTATAGGCGCCGCATTGTGCAGCGCTTGCTCATCGCCGTTGACCGTCCGGCCGCTAACTTGCCGCTCCGAGTTTCATTGTATTCAGCCCTTGAGATGGTGAAGGCGGCCTGGGCGAAGGTGACGACCGCTTGCGTGCGAAACTTTCCGCAAGGCCGGCTTCGTCGACACAGTACCGGACGTCGGGCCTGACGCCTCCGATGATGATGATTCCGGCGGCGATTTGTGGCAGCGCATCGTCAACTCCGACATGGGAGGCCCTGGCATTGGTTGGCAGGATTTTATTTCTGCGGATGAAGACGCGGATATTGCGGAACCGTGCACGGACGAAGGCATCGTTTCTGAAGTGCGGGCCGAGAGCGACGCGGAAGAATCAGATGAAGATGAAACGTCTGAGCCAGCACCCGTAAGCACATCTGTAGCAATGGGCTATATAGAGGGCCTCAGACAACTTGTCTATGCCAAGGGACTCGGCGAAGAGCACGCTAGTGCTTTAAATAATCTGGAGACCGCCCTCATCGCATCTGCACTGCAGAAACAGACGAGCATCACAGACTTTTTTGCTAAGAAATAAATTTCGTGTTTTGACCGCCAACTTTTTTTTTTCTTTTTTAGTTTTTGGTCCAGTTACTACGAACTTCGGGATATAACGAACGGACGCCGCGTGACGCTCAGGTTCGTTATAAGCGGGCTCGAGTTTCGGATGGTAGTACACATTTTTTCGTGACCCCACAAGATTTGTGTCACTGAGATTTTACTGTAGATTGAATAACAACAACTCAGGGGCTTGTATGTTCAAGGCACTTGGAAGTTTAGCGTGCGGTGTAGTCACAGTAAATACATGTACAGACTAGTGTATTTACTCACACATTAGTTGGTACATCCTATAGGTTGACCGTGTAAATCCATAACCAATTTGAAAAGGAAACAAAAACAAGTGTCATATATGTCTGCTTGCTCCAGCCACCAACATGTGCGTAAGGCACAGCATGTCGTGTATTAGAGCAGCAGGAGCATAGAGAGGAACTTGGCACTGGTAACAAAGCACCTGTTCACTGAGCGTGAATGCATCCGAGTTTTGAGGAGCATTTGAGCAGAGTAGGTCTACGTGGAGCCAATATTCAGCCAATATTAATTGCATTTGCTTAGCTGATGGCACAGCCTCGGGCAGCACACTCAAGCCAACATGATGAAATTAGCAACCTTACTGCATCGTGGGAGGTAGCTCATATCAAGTGCCACTAGAGTACTTCACTGTGGCTTCTTAATTTGTTGTTCTTAAATGAGTTAATACTTTAGAGGGCAGCTGAGCTGAGTGATCTTACATCAACTTGTCCAGTTTTGTGAAGATATACAGTCAAACCTCGATATAACGAACACGCATATAACGAATTATTGAATATATTATCACCTCGGCGCGGAGTCTCATCCATCTCCGTAACGGCCGATCTGAGCTCCTGGTGACTAACTTCACGAACGAGCCCCGCCATCTTTTCCGCGCTACCGCTATCGCATTCGCCGACGCCTTAGCGGACGTTTCTGAATGTTTTACGTTCGGAGAAGTTGAAAATGTGCACCCATCCCTTGATCGTCCGGATATTAGTACAGATCTCTCGGAAACACAGCAGCACGACCTACGTTCTCTTCTTTTAAAATACAGTGCTTGTTTCACGACATCATCGAAAATTCGGCAGACGCCTCTTGTGAAGCACCGTATAATTACTCCCGACGATGCCCGCCCTATACGCCAGCAGCCGTACCGCATCTCAACGACGGAACGTGAAGCGATTCACACACAGGTTCAGGAGATGCTTCGTGATGGTGTCATCCAACCCTCCAACAGTCCGTGGTCGTCCCCTGTCGTGCTTGTGAAAAAAAAGGATGGCACCCTTCGCTTCTGTGTTGACTATCGAAAGTTGAACGACATCACTAAAAAAGACGTCTACCCGCTGCCCCGTATCGACGATTCGCTCGACAAGCTTCGTCGCGCCCAGTACTTCTCCTCCATCGACTTGAAGAGCGGGTACTGGCAGATTGAGGTTGATGAGCGGGACCGCGAAAAAACAGCTTTTGTTACCCCAGATGGACTGTATGAGTTTAAAGTGCTGCCATTCGGCCTATGTTCAGCGCCGGCTACTTTTCAGCGCATGATGGACACCGTTCTCGCTGGCCTCAAATGGCAAATCTGTTTAGTTTATCTCGACGACGTTGTCGTGTTCTCTGAAACCTTTGGAGAACACCTTGAACGCCTTCGAGCAGTATTAGATGCCCTCCGGTCAGCTGACTTGACGCTCAAGCCCGAAAAGTGCCACTTTGGCTACAAAGAGTTGAAGTTTCTTGGTCATCTCGTGAGTGCCGCAGGCGTTAGGCCAGACCCCGACAAAACAGCCGCTGTCGCAAAATTTCCCGTTCCTACCACGAAGAGGAGTTTAAAACGTTTCCTGGGTTTGTGTGCGTACTACCGCCGCTTCATCGCCGACTTTTCCAAGGTAGCCGCACCCCTGAACCGCCTCACGCGGGATGATACACAGTTCGTGTGGGCCGCCGAGCAACAGGAGGCTTTTGCGGAGCTACGCAGACGACTGCAAACTACTCCTGTTCTTGCGCACTTTGATGAAGACGCTACCACCGAAATCCACACCGACGCCAGCAACATCGACCTTGGCGCTGTACTCATTCAACACCAAGCTGGCGTGGAAAGGGTCATTGTGTATGCCAGCCGCACGCTCTCCCGCGCTGAAACAAATTATTCCACTACGGAAAAGGAATGCCTCGCAGTTGTGTGGGCAGCTATGAAATTTAGGCCTTACCTCTATGGACGTGCGTTTAAAGTCGTTACTGACCACCATTCTCTGTGCTGGCTGGCCAATCTCCGTGATCCATCAGGGCGCCTAGCACGATGGAGCCTTCGCCTTCAAGAATTTGATCACTCCATTGTGTACAAGTCTGGCCAGAAGCACGAAGATGCTGATGCGCTCTCGCGGGCACCCCTCGGATTTGTCGATAACGCCACGGATGACACAAGTTTTCTTGGACTACTGAATGCCTCAGATATAATGACCCGACAGCGAGCTGACCCAGACCTTCGACCTGTCATTGACCACCTGGAGGGTCGCGCTGCTGACGTCCCCCGCCAGTTTGGAAGGCACCGTTCTGCATTCTGTCTTCGGAATGGCGTTTTATTCAAGAAAAACTCCAGCACTGCTGATCGAGCGCACCTCCTTGTCGTGCTGGCCGACCTGCGCGACGACATCCTTTTTGCTTGCCACGATGAGCCCACCTCCGGCCACTTAGGCTTTGCACGCACACTCGCTCGAGTTCGTCAAGCCTATTATTGGCCTAAACTTTCTGACGCCGTCCATCGCTACGTCAGAGGCTGCCGCGAGTGTCAACGTCGGAAGGTACCTCCTCTCAAACCCGCGGGTTTGCTCCAACCTATTATTCCACCTCGGACGCCGTTTGACCAAGTCGGCATCGACCTACTGGGCCCATTTCCGCTGTCATCGACGGGTAACAAATGGATTATAGTCGCGACCGACTATCTCACACGTTATGCGGAAACCAAGGCAGTGCAGCGGGGCACATCAATTGAGATCGCTCAATTCTTCATGCAGCAAATCGTGTTGCGTCATGGCGCACCGTCCCTAGTCGTAACTGATCGAGGCACCGCCTTTACGGCACAGCTCATGCACGACGTGCTCGAGCTTAGTCATACCAGCCACCGAAAAACTACTGCATATCACCCGCAGACGAATGGCCTCACGGAGAGACTCAACAAAACCATCGCCGACATGATCGCAATGTACATAGACTCGCAGCACAAAAACTGGGATGAAATTCTTCCCTACATCACATATGCCTACAACACGGCCACCCAAGAGACGACGCGTTTTACACCATTTCGCCTAGTCTACGGACGTGACGTTCAGACGATGTTGGATGCTATGCTTCCGAGCTGCACAGATGATCATCCACTCATGCCAGACGCCGAACAGTTTGCTCAGCGCGCTGAGGAAGCACGTCAACTTGCCCGAATTCACATTCAGCAACAGCAGGGCACGGATGCACGCCGCTACAACCTCCGTCATCGACACGTTGCCTACCATCCCGGAGAGAAAGTTTGGGTATGGACCCCGGTGCGTCGGCCCGGCTTGTGTGATAAACTGATTTCCCGCTACTTCGGACCTTACGAAGTTCTGCGCCGAGTCACGGAAGTAACATACGAAGTTCTTCCAGTGGGTACTGTGCAGCCCTCGCGTCGGCAACCACGCTCCGAGGTCGTGCACGTCGTCCGCATGAAGCCCTATTTCACGCGGTAGTGCGCTATGCGCTTGTTCCGTTGTTGCGTAGGACACCTTACCTCGCGCTCCGTCCCTTATTTCTCTTTTTTTTTAAGAGGGGGAGTAATGCCACCTGGTGTCTCCATCTTCTTGCTGCGCCTGGAAGAAGAGGACACTGAAGTTGACTCGCGTGCTGAGCGCCGAACATTTTGCCTGCTGGTACAGCTTCGTCTTGTCGTCTGTTATGTCTAGCCCTGTTGTCCGTGACAATATCGAACTCTTCCGAAATATTTTTGTCAAACACGTATCTTTAACTTCCCATAGCGAATGCGGTTCGGCATAAAACGGATATTACGAACTTCGCGACGCCAAGCACTACCTCACTTTAATAGCAGGAGGCAGGCTTCGTTGCACTACTTGTGTGTTGTGCTGTGCAGCAAACGTTCAGGACTAACTCGCAGGCGCTGACAGCGCCACAGATGCCACAACGGCAATGGGAATTGACAGCCAAAGAAATCCATGGCCTCCGAGATCACCCCCGCGCGCCTGTTTGTGAGCGCGGAGGTGATCTCGGAGGCCATGAGAAATGGTTCGCATCTCACAATCGCTGACAGTGCCACTTCAGCATTGGCGGCAGCGGCGCGATCAAATGTTTCTTTTGCCTTTTTGGTTTTTGCATCTTTCACGTTTTTTGGTTTTAGTGTTAGCAGTGGCGTTGCGGCGTGGCCGTCGTAGCGTTCAGTGGAGGCTGCGTCACTGCGTCGGTCGTCGTGTCGAATGTGGTGCACGGGTGTTGTGATGGCGGTGCTGTGATGGCGGTGAACGTGAAAAAAAGAGCAGAAAATAAGACCAAGCTCAAGATGAAATCAGGGCCTTCAAGGCAGTTTACAAGAGGAGACTGATTGGCACTCATCTCGTGAAGTTTCTTATGAAGCAGGACTTGAAGATCGACTTGATGGGAGCATTAAAGTGGCATGAGACAGCGTGAAAGGCGAAACGATTGCCAACTGCTTTCGGCACGCAGGTTTTGTTCCAGCAGAGGCCCGTGCATCAAGTGACAATGGGAACGATCCCGACGAAGCAGAAACAGAGCGCCGCGAGCTTGATGAGCCTGGAACGATTTTTCGCTTTTTGTTGGTGACATGCTCGCAACAATGACTGTAGAGGACTTTGTAGGCGGCGACAACATCACGGTGACCACGGCTGTACTGACGGACGCCGAAATCACTGTGGAAGTTTCTGAACATCCCGCAGACGAAGCTCAGGCTGACCCTGCAGACGATGAGAACATTCCGACTTCACAAGAAGCGCTTGCTGCATTGGATTTACTGCGCCGCCACTGCAGTGCTATTGAGAGCAGTGGGTTTGCCCTTGTTGAGTGTTTACAAACAGTTGAACAGGGCGTGATATGGAACGCGATCAACACAAAAAAGCAGGCCGCGATAACGCAGTTCTTTGCGCGTAAATAAATGGACGTGACCCAAGTAGGCCCCCTCTGAGTTGCTGTGCCTTCTCTGATTGAATTTTGCTGCTCTTGCATGTATTTTCTACGAAATTTTGTATGAATTATGAATAAAGCAAACTATTTTCCGATTTTTTAATTGTTCGTTATAACGAGGTTTCACTGTACCTAGCAGTTGTCAGATTCGTTTAAGCATTCCCTCTGGTGAGCCCGTCTGGTAGTGAATTTGACTGTGCATGTTTGCGTTGCAACGCGACCATGCACGTAATGACAGCGTATCATTTTTTTGTCATCAGGGCCCTCTGATCGTACACACAACCAAGCAGTATTCAACCCAGGATGCGACTAGCTTCCATGTGTTTGGACGTGTGATGAGTGGCACGCTCCATGCCAACCAAGACGTGCGCATTCTTGGTGAGAACTATACGTCCACCGATGAAGAGGACTCCCGCGTGTTAGCAGTTGGCCGGCTCTGGGTGCACGAGTCAAGGTATGAACCGGCGTTGTTCAATGAATTTAACGTTTGTCATCTTGTCCTTGCTGTACTTTTTAGCTGGCTTCGTAGAGAAGCAGTGTGGCCGTGGCTTTGAGTTTAGCATGTGTTTTTCACTTTATTCAAGGCAATTATTGCCTGTACAGTTCCTCCGCTAAAATTTACAGTAACATGCCAGCGAGAAGGTGAGTTAATAAGCCAGTATAGGGCTTCAAGTTAAAAGTTGTAGAAAAAATAACTCTTAGTGATGTCTTATGTTCTACAACATCAGTTGGAAGAGTTTTCAGGCACCAGAAAAATGAAATCTTAGCTGCTAAAAGATAACAACTATTTTCGAATGGTGTTTTTTGTAGCACTGCAATATGCTTATTGCTCAGTCCACCTGATTCTACAAGATTGTAACAGATTGGTTGCTTATTGCTTAAGCAGCATGAAGGTGTATTTGAGTGCATTATTACAGATAGCTTTCCACTATTATTCAATAGCAAAGAGGCAGTCCCTTCTTCATTATTGCTTGAGTGTAAATCATTAAGATGTATCAACACTTTCGAGACAAAATTCGTAACTTTTGTCTAAAACATAGTTTTTGCTTGGCTTATAACACTTAGGTAAATAGAACATTCTGCACAAAAAAAAAAATGTTGAAGAAGTAAAATATATTTTTGTTATTAAATACTTGTTGAAATGTTGGCACTAACAGTAATAATTTTGAACAACTGTTTTCAAGGTGTGAAGATGTGTGTCAGATTTTTCATATCTAGCGAAATTTTCTTACCTCGTCCTGATGTTTGTTCCTTATATTTTTGCTTCCCATCATTCACAATGTTTGCTAGCAAGTATGAGCAGATGACTCGTCAAACTAAACACTAAGTTAAAATGGCATCAGATATTGCTGCAATACAGTAGAATCCCGCTATAGTAAACTCGGATATAGTAAAGTAAAACTGAAGACCTAGTTCATCTTCCTTAGACTGTAAATTTTTGCCTCTTTATAGTAAACACATCTTTGGTAAATATTGGTTATAGTAAAGTGCGTCTGGTCGTGGTGATGACTTCCTCCGAAATGACATCGCGGCATGCGCGGTACCCATGATCGCGAGGCAAATTATTTATTTATTTACTTTAAAAAAAAAAAAGAAAAAATTGCCACTGTGCTTTTTTTTTTTTTTTTTTTAATGGCTTTACCACACGGATTGGCAACGCTCAGGAGACGACAACTTCATGTAAGCCTTGGAGCCGGGAGGGAAAGCATGCAGTGCGTAGGTAAAAAAAAGTAAAGTTGTTCATTCAGGAAGTAAAAGGTGGTAAAAGTACAGCGAAAATAAGAAAAGGAAGAAACGGCCGAGTATTTGCAGCACTGCGCAGTACGCAGTGATGGAAAGAAGTGGAGGTGTGGTGTGTGCGGTTGTGCACTGCTCGACAGCCACGCACATTTCTCATCTGTTGCCTTTTAAAAGACAGAATCAGCAGAAGATGATGCTGGCTTCATGCAAGACTTTAGTTTTCACATGAAATCAAACACTATTGTATCTGTAGCCACGTTGCCCTCAGGCACTACCACAAGATGTAAACAAAAAAATCTTACAACTGGAAAAAATGAAATAGCACGAAGAGATGATAAGAGAAAGATGAAAGGTATTTTAGTGTTTTTTTTTTTTTTTTTTTTCATTAAGCAACAAGAGGTGTTTAGTAAGCTGTAGTTTAGTAACCAGTAGACTTGGTCATATCCTAGGGCAGCATTCGTGGATGCAAGAATGCAAGCTGTTGTGAATTAATGTGTAGCAACCCTTAGAACACAGATCTGACTAGTATATGTGGCCTAGTTCTTGCAGTCAGCCTACTGAGTGGCATTGTATTTCTATAGAACTGCTTTGTTTTTTCATGTGATGCTGCCAGCGCATTGCTTTGCCTCCAACTGAAAGAAATCAGTTTTTCCCTGAAGTGAAACTTTGTGCTTGACCTTACCTCAACCTTCGTGTTCGTCACATGATAGCCTCAGTTACTTATGTGCCACAAAATGCAACAACACGCAACACAGGCTAAACCTGCACACTGATGGTGTGGACATCTTCTCTGTTTCATGTTCTATTCTGCATCTGTTTAGGTACAAAATTGAAGTGAACAGAGTCCCAGCAGGCAATTGGGTGCTTATGGAAGGCATTGACCAGCCGGTAGTGAAGACATCAACCATAGTGGACATTGGCGTCCAGGAAGAGCTCTTCATTTTTCACCCCTTGCGCTTCTGCACGCACTCTGTCATCAAGATTGCCGTGGAGCCTGTGAACCCTTCTGAGCTGCCCAAAATGCTGGATGGTCTGCGGAAAGTCAACAAGTCCTACCCTCTGGTGAACACTAAGGCAAGTGAGTTTTGCCGAAAAACGGTATTCAAGACCATCCATCTTCTATGTTTGCATTTTTTATGTTAGAGCAGGGCTTCATAGTTTATATCTATGTTGGATGGTCTTATATATGGTATATAGCTGACAACTGTATGGTAATTAATATGTATAAGGTAATACTAGCAAATGCATGTATGCAAATGAGGGTAGCTGACCAACTGAAGCCAGTAACTCTGCTCTGTCATAGCTTTAAATGCAGGGCTTAAGTGCCCCCTCCCCCCAGTTTATTTTTTCTAAGCCTGATGTTCATTTTTCAGGTGGAAGAATCGGGAGAGCATGTGATCTTTGGAACAGGAGAGCTCTACCTGGACTGTGTGATGCACGATCTGAGAAAGATGTACTCAGAAATTGGTATGCAACCATGCTTTTAACGCAGATTTCACTTACTCAGAATCGAGGGTTTTCTTTGCCAGGTGTGCAGCATTCTGCAATATTAATTTCAATATACCTTATCAAAATGTCATGTAAACATTATGCAAATGTCATTAATGTTATGACATTTGCATAATTGCATTTGCATTTGGTGACAGGTCACCCTTTATACTGTAATTAATCTCTCTGATAAATGCTGCAGGGCTACATTGTTAGTGTGCCTTAATTTTCTTCTACTGTGGTAACTCTGCTGCTCCTTGCTTCTCCTTTTAGACATCAAGGTTGCTGACCCAGTTGTCTGCTTCTGTGAGACAGTTGTGGAAACTTCATCGCTCAAATGTTTTGCTGAAACACCAAACAAGAAGTAAGTTGTACTTTTTCTTCAGCACTATTTATTGTGCCCTAAAGGTCCAAGTTGCATTAGCAAACAGGAAATGGGAAGCACCACAATATAAAAGACAAATCAGCAAGATTGACGTTACAAGCACTTGAAAAGGTTAGGGGTAATGGAAGGAAGTTGTTCAGGATTGTTGTTATGGCAACTTTTAACTCAATGAGCCCATGATTCAGTGGGCACTAGTACAGCCGCCGACAGAAAATTCGGACCCCTGAATTTTTGGACATTTTTTGTTATTCGGGCTTTTTGTGTCTCCGCGACATGCTCCATAGAACCCGAAATTTTTGACGTATCGCGACTGATTGTTAAATTTTTCAGACCTCATTCGCATTTGCCGTGGCACTGCCGCCAATATCCAAGGCTTGTATAAAATGTATAGTTGAACGTCATTAATTCCAGCCGGAAATGTAATAAAATAAAACAAAATTCAAGTTAGCATATTAGAAGTGGCGCCCTTTTTGCAGTGCAGCGTGGTACCAATGGGGACTCTTCACAGACAGCCCCACCGCGTTTTGAGGGTGCTTCACCGCACGGACTGGAGAGCTATGCTGTGAAGCATCCTCAAAGCGTGACAGTGCAGCGAACCTGCAGTGGCAGGTACGCTCTCGTGTCTGTACTTATTAAGCCCGCGCGTTCGCCCGTCACATGCCATCGACCGCAGGTTGTCTGTGCTGTTATCATCTGTGTTGGCTTGGCTTGGCTTGGCTGGCAGCTGAGACTGCGATAGTGGCGCAAGTGTATCTGTGGCGCAAGTGTGGCGCAAGTGTATAAAAGCGGAGTGCGAGAATAAACGGGGTTCATTTTCGTCGTCTGGGAGCGCGGTGTCTAGACTGCTTTCTCGGGCAGCGTTCCGGCGCGGGTGCAGCGGCGCCCCCCCCTGCCTGGGCTAACACGACATGGTGTCAGAAGTGGCCGTCTACGACATGATGTCAGATGGTCAAGAATCTTCCCACTGAGCCAGGCACCTTACATCCACGATGTCGAAGACGCCTTCAATGCGGCTGCATGGACTGCAGCAACCGCCACCGCTGGACTTTGACCGCACGTCAGAGTGGCCGGCGTGGATCGAACATTTCGACGACTTCCGATATGCAACGGGACTCAACGAATGCTCCGGGGAGGCTCAGGTACGAACGCTGTTGTACACAATGGGGAGGCAAGCTCGTGACATATTCAAGACGTTTTCACTATCTGACGAAGACGCCAAGAACTATGAAACCGTAAAGAAAAAGTTCGACGGGCACTTTGTAAAAGAGAGGAACATCGTGTACAAAAGCGCCTGTTTTCACAGACGCGTACAAATGCCAGGAGAGTCGGTAGACCAGTTCGTCACTGCGCTACACGGCTTGGCGGAACGTTGCGACTACGGTGAACTAAAAGAACGAATGATCCGAGACAGACTGGTTGTCGGGCTCCGCGACGCAAAGCTCTTGGAAGCTTTACAGAATCCAGCTCACGCTGGCTTCGGCGCTGTCGAAGGCTCGCTTAAAGGAAAGCGTCCAACAGCAGCAAAGTACTCTACGAGGACAACACAGCCATCAGTCATCGGAAATTCGTGACCAGGACCCCAATGTGGACGCGGTGGTTCAACAGAGGCACAAGGGACGTCTGCATGGGCAACGAACGCCGGAGGTGCGGCAGCATGGGCAACGAACGCCGGAGGTGCGGTGTCCTTTCTGCAGTGGCGACGCCCACCTCAGGACAATGTGCCCAGCCAGAGCTGCCAAGTGTCTCCACTGTGGCAAGAAGGGACATTTCGCAAAGGCCTGCTTGAAGAAAGCAACGGCTTCCGCTCAACGAAAGGTACGCGTCTCAGCGGTCAACCAGGAAACTGGAGAGCTACGCGTCTCAGCGGTCAACCAGGAAACTGGAGAGACTTTCGTGGGATCAATAGATGCATGCAGAAAAGCGCGATTTGTTCAGGTGCGCATTAATTCTGTGCCCATTTTTGCAAAGGTTGACTCAGGTGCTGAAGTGTCAGTATTACCGTCAACGTTTCCGGGATTACCGTCCCGACTGGTAAAAACCGATGAAATCTTGCAAGGTGCAGGAGGCAGTAAGCTTAACGTACTAGGCAAATTCGTAGCAGAGATCGCATGGAAAGAGAAAACTGTGTATCAAACATGCTACGTTGTCAGTCCGTTACGCGATGTCCTTCTAGGATTACCTGCACTTGAGGTCTTAGGTATCGTGAAATTTGCAGACGCGGTCGACTCGGGAAACCTGCAGTACGAGACGCGTTTTCCAGAAATGTTCCGCGGTCTAGGTACGATGCCAGGGCAGTACACCATCACGCTACAAGCTGGCGCTATCCCGCATGCCATAAGCGCTCCACGCAGGGCACCAATTCCCCTGAGGGAGTCCCTGAAGCGCGAAATAGATAAAATGGAGCGGTTAGGCATAATCAGGAAAGTGGATGGGCCCACCGAATGGTGCGCCGGAATAGTTCCGGTAGTGAAACCCTCAGGCGACCTGAGAGTTTGCGTAGACCTCACTAAATTGAACAAATGCGTAGTTCGAGAGCGATTTACGTTACCAACTGTGGATCAAGCTCTAGGGTCACTGTCGGGAGCGAAATGGTTTTCAAAGCTCGATGCCAACTCAGGCTTCCACCAGGTGCGACTTAGTAAAGACTCGGAAGAGCTAACCACGTTCTTAACACCCTTCGGTAGATACTGTTTCACGCGACTACCCTTTGGAATTACCTCTGCTCCGGAGTACTTCCAAAAGAGAATGTCTGAGATACTAGGTGGCCTGCCGGGGGTCGTTAATCTCATGGACGATGTCCTAGTGTTTGGCGAAAGCAAAGCTCAACACGATGAGCGTTTAAGTAAAGTGATCACACGCCTAGCAAGGGCAAATGTGACATTAAACAAAGAGAAATGCTTATTCGGGGTTAGGCAAGTGCGTTTTTTGGGTCACATTCTGAATGAGGAAGGTATTCATCCTGATCCAGCGAAGGTCAGTGCTATAAAAGATTTGAGAGCACCCAGAAACGTTACTGAGCTTAGAAGCATTTTGGGCATGGCGAATCATTTGGGCCGCTTCCTGCCCCATTTAGCCCAAGTGTCTGCTCCCATGCGTGTTCTTTTGCACAAGGATAGGGACTGGGTCTGGGACAGCAATCAGGAAAAAGCGTTCCAAGAACTCAAAGAGCTCATTTGTTCAGCGCAATGCATGGCTTTGTACGACGCTTCGCTACAAACCACTCTTTCAGCTGACGCATCGTCTTTCGGTCTGGAGCAGTTTTGTTTCAAAAGCAAAAAGACGGGCAACGTAGACCAGTTGCATTCGCTTCTCGTTCGCTTACCAAAACCGAGCAACGGTACTCCCAGATGGAAAAGGAGGCACTGGCGTTGACGTGGGCAGCGGAAAGGTTTGATGAGTATATACGTGGTCTGGAAGTTGTTTTTGAAACTGACCACAAGCCCTTGGTGTCGCTGTTGGGTCACATGGCAATCGATGCTATGCCGCCAAGAATTCAACGTTTTCGTCTGTGCCTGATGTGATACAGTTTTTCTGTATTATATGTACCAGGCAAATCGCTAACCACTGCTGATACTCTTTCACGTTCGCCGTTAGCTCGTACGAAAGTGGAAAGCTGTTTACCTGTCTCAGAGGTAACCGCTTACTCGAAAGCTTGTTTACTGGGTTTAGAAACAGGCGACGATTTCTTGAAAAGAGTAAAAGAAGGTCAAGCAAAAGACGAAGTGTGTCGAAGCTTGCGCACAGTGTGCAAAAAAGGGTGGCCCAGGAAACAAAATGTTCCCTGTTATCTTCTGCCATACTGGCAGGAACGTGCATGCATTACTTTGGTGAACGGGTTTCTGCTCAAAGGTATGAGGTTTATCATTCCTCAGACCCTTCGCAAGGAAGCGCTAAGCAAACTGCATGACGGTCACCAAGGCATCTCGCGATGCCGCAGTGTGGCTAAAGGTTCTGTCTGGTGGCCGGGACTTAGCACTGAGATAGCGTCATTCGTGAAACAGTGCAGCGTTTGCGCGATGCATGCGCCAGAACAGATCGAACCGATGATTGCATCGCCAACGCTCTCTTTTCCTTGGGAGAGAGTAGGGGTCGATCTGTTTCAAATTCAGGGACGGCAATATCTTGTCGTAGTAGACTATCTTTCGCGGTACCCAGAGATTGCCATTCTTCCGTCAACAAAGTCTGCTACCGTGATAAGCCGAATGAAAAGCATTTTTGCGAGACATGGCATTCCCGAGTGTGTGGTGACCGACAAAGGTCCCCAATTTGTCAGTGCCGAGTTCGAGAAATTTGCAAAACTGTATGGCTTCCGTCATGTCACCTCGAGTCCAAGGCACCCCCAGGGAAACGGGGAAGTCGAACGTATGGTAAAGACGGTTAAGAATCTCATTCTAAAATCGGACGACCCTTACTTAGCCTTGCTGGCTTATAGGGCCACGCCTGGTGTTTTGAACGTCAGCCCAGCGGAGATACTGATGGGTAGAAGGCTTAGGACGAGAGTCCCAATGCTGCCTTCGCACCGCAATCCGGGACAATGCTGTCTGCAAGAAGCGGCAGCCAAGGACCGTAAAGTCAGAAAGGAGCAAAGCCGCCACTTCGACCGACGTCACCGGTCTAAAAATCTTCCAAAGCTGGAAGCAGGTGATGTGGTGTGGGTGACTGATCTCCGTACCAAAGGTACAGTGCTCGGAGCAGCACCACAGCCGCGTTCATACCGGAAAACGGGGTTGAAGTCCGTCGAAACAGGAGAATGCTTAACCGTCTCCCAAAAGACCGGGTAGATAGCGGGAACTACGAATTTCCGGATAGTCAGGAACAGCCCAGCAGGGCCGGATTGGTAACTGGAGTAGACAACCAATTTGACGAAGCTCCGGAAGCTTTGGTGCCTCTAACTCAGACGGAGACTGACGGTGGCAATTCTCAAGCTAGAATTGTAACTACGACCAGATTTGGAAGAGTTGTTCGCAAACCCATAAGGCTGGGCGTGGACGACTGATGCTTGGAGTGACTGTGTTCTGTCGTGTTTTCTTGGGTGTGTTCCAATGTTATATTGAAGTGTATGCATGTAAAGTTAATAGTGCTTGTAAAGGGGGATGTGCTGTTATCATCTGTGTTGGCTTGGCTTGGCTTGGCTGGCAGCTGCGACTGCGATAGTGGCGCAAGTGTATCTGTGGCGCAAGTGTGGCGCAAGTGTATAAAAGCGGAGTGCGAGAATAAACGGGGGTCATTTTCGTCGTCTGGGAGCGCGGTGTCTAGACTGCTTTCTCGGGCAGCGTTCCGGCGCGGGTGCAGCGGCGCCCCCCCCTGCCTGGGCTAACACGACATTGTCAGCCGCTGTCTGTGTGAACATTGCGCGGTGAGATAGTCGAACGTCAGAATGAGCACAGATCCTCTGAGCTCTTCCTCCATCATAGTGGCAGTCTGTAGTTTATGCACTGCAATCTTTCCCGTAAAATTTGACCTTTCGGACGTTTTTGTGGTTCCTTGCAAGTCCGAAAGATCGGTCGTTGACCGTAGTTTAATAAAATTGAACGGTTCATGTTTGCTTCCAGAATATGGCGGCAGTTGTATGTAGTTGGCGTTGTTCATTATGTTCCGTGCGTATTTGCATCCGTTTTCTTGGAGAGAAGCACGTTGATTGTGGCAGTTCACATTCTTGATGCTTTGCTGCCTCATGGCATTTTCTGTGACATATGGAAACCTTGTTGGATGAAATTGTGTGATGGTTTACACTAGAGGTCAGATGTGTAGTATGCAGATATTTCGAATTATATTGTATATATGTATGTTGAACACCACTAATTATCCCTTTAAAAATTTTGTATAAGAAGTTTGGCAGATTTAAGCATGGCTAAACCAAACGTGCAAAACCGTTATGAGACAGCCCAATTTAGTAGTGCATTAAGAATGGTTTTATTTCAATTACGTTCAGCCTCCAACCTCACAGTCCATTTTTCTGGTGTTTCAGCAGCTCGTACCATCTGCTGCCTGTCATGTTTTTGTCAGTTCTTGTCGCCTGGCCACATCTTCAGGATCCGCAGACTCTGCTAGATGGTTTTGCTTGGCAGTTTAAAACTGCATTGAGAGACTGGAACAGAGTTTGGCAAAGTGTTAAGCATCTTTATTTCACGGCGTATAATTGGAGGTATGTGCGTCGTTGCGTCACAATTTTGATACGAAACAGAGGAAATCTGACACCACGTGACGGCCCGTAAGGGCTATATCATACGAGCAAATGGGGCGCAAGAAGCAGTAGGGGAGAGGGACCTGGCAGTATATCCAAGGTCAATGTACAACTGGTCGCGCAACTCGGAAGAAAACGCGTGCAGCTGCCTACTGCCAGCGACATCAACTCGATGATGAGGGCGCCTGCGAACTGTGAGGCAAATTACTAACGCACAGAAAATAAGATCTGCCAGAACTGCAAAGAACTAGAAAGTAAACATAATATTCGCGCCCAGGAATGAATGCAGTTTTTGTTTCTTGCGTAAGAAAAAAACGTGTCACGTTTTTAATGATATTTTAACTTGTTTCTAACGGCCTCTCTCGGCCACTTATTATCCGCTGCTCAGATATGGTTCAGACTGTTCAGACCAAAGCTTTTTTCATCCGCGGAATGGGTGCTTCGTCGGCCCCGGTTCAACGTTCATCGTTGCGTGCTGCGTACAGAGTGGGTTATCTGTAACAAACAGTCAGTATTTCATTCTGCTGGTTTTGGTAGAGCTTTACTGCAAGGCGAAGACTGTCTGTGCTCAATGAAGCTGATTGCCGCTGCATGTGCGCATTTCCGGACGATGGGACAATGCTACGTCACAGCTCGGCGGCTCGGCTCGGCCTCCCAGGCACGTCGCAAAAGTGGTGGCTTGTTTTACGGATACACGTCTGCATGAGCGGCGTATCGCTGCATGTTTTAATTGAGCAGTGAAGGTGAGATTTTATTGCCCCCAAGAAGCGTGTCGCATTGCTCAAAGCCTTCCGTTCCGCTCCCTTTGCTGCGTGTTTTGCTTACTGCGTCGTATTACCGCACCAACGTTCGCTGAACGTGCTTTAGCTGTTATTACAGTGATGTTCCTATTGTCAATGGGATCTTTCTCATGAACATGTTAAATGCTTAAGTTGTAAATTTGTAACCTCACATTGACTCCTTTCAGTGGCAAATGAAGCGCGAGTAAAATATGGGAATCATGAACAGGGCAAGATTTATTGGAGCGAAGCTATATCGTAGATATTTTCACTTCTCAGACGCATTAACTTCTAAATACTAGCAATCCCAATTTGAATTGCTTACCTAAGCTCTTACAGGTTGGCGTTCTAGCGCTAGCGTTAGTTATTCCGTTCGTTTGTTTTTGTTGTTCTTTGACGCTGATATGTACTTTGTTAGCAAGATCTTTTACCCTTTTATAATCTCACCGCGTCTCGTTTGGAGACCTACGCTCAGGTCATTTTGTTATCACGAGGATTTCATGAAGACCGTGACGAATGAGCGGTGGTCGCTCTCCTACACTTAGATTTCATTGTCGTGAAGGGTCTATGTAAGTAATCGTGAATTAATAAAGCCTGGCTTTCTGTGCAGCGCAGCTTCACTCATTTATGCCCTTAGTGAAATGCCTCAAGCCATGTGGTTCTATCCATGTGCTTGCTGAATTCACTTGAAGGTCCTTCACAAACGTGCCCGAAGAAATAAGCCCCAGAATGCGTTTACATGACGCGCGACGAAAGACTAGGCTAACGACGACGGAGGCAGAACGATGCTATGATGAGGTGGTTAAAGATGCCGTAACATTTCAGTTAACGTAAAACTTGACAGTAGAAATCCATGTCAAGTAAAGTTGGCTGAACAGTTACGGTGTCCATTTTTCTGCCTTATCCGAGCATCGTTCTGCCTCCGTCGTTGTTGGTCTTGTTTTTCGTTCATAAGCAAAAAGACAAATTCCCCGCCAAAAGTACGTCACAAGCAACGTCACGTGTTTGTTGTGCCTCACAGTTCGCAGGGGGCGCTGGGAAACTAAAGCCTCGCTCAGAGTCGACACGCAGGCTTCTATGGGAGTTACGCTACCATTTGTTCTTCTACCATGGTATATCTGTTATGCATGCCGTCATCTCGCTCTCACTCCCGGCTTCAGTGGCTCAACGGTTGCTGTTATAGTTGCTATGGCAGCCAGGCATGGAGGCACCACACAAACAAGCTTGAGGAGAGGGATGGCTGGATAAGTACTTTTGCAATGCCTCTAGTGGCAATTATAGTGGTGACTGTACTTGATTTTAACGTAGGAGGGTGTGCTTGAGGCTGACCTTTGGCCTTTTGTTCTTGTTTTTAACACATTACTGTCACATGGTGAAGCCAGCCTAATTAACTAAGGCTGTAGCTGAAGGTACTGCATAGGCATTCTATTTCCAAAGCATAGTGCACTGTCAGCATGCTGATGGCGGTACATTGCTACAAGCAGCACTGCATTAGTCTGGGTACAATACGTATATTGTTTTTTGTCGGTTACAGACAAGCTAGTCAGTGCAATTTTTTGTGTGTTCAGTTATCGATATAATATTGAACTGTGTTACAGTCGCCTTCGAGTTTGGTACGCCCAGGTTCAACTGTATTTATTTAGAAACTGTTCACTTAACTTGGTTTCACTTGGTTATGTTTGCTTAGATGATTGCATAGGCTGCTTGCTGGTTTAGACTACATGTTCATACCAGCATGACAAAATGGCATATGATCTGTTAATAAGTCAGGCAGCTATATTACCCAGACTTTCTATATTTCAGCACTTTGTGAACAAGCGGATGCTTGAGATGGTCTAGATAAGGTCTTATCAATCTGCAGCATCTAGTTTATGGTTCATGCAGGTGAACAAATTACTGTAAGAACCCACATATAACATGGACCCAGATATAATATGAGTTGTAATTTCAGGATAGTGAAAATAGCAAAACATTTTGATCCACCTGTGACGTGAGCGAAGAAAGACAAGCAAAAGTATATATTTGCACTGCATTTCGCGGTTCCTCCACAAGGTGTACGCGCTCCAAGCTTTCGCATCCAACGCCACCCAGCGGCATGTGTCGAATAGTGCCACCGCACTTCTGTGCCGGTGCTGGTTCGCTTCCCTTCTCGCGCCGACACGCTTGATCAGAGAATTTCATGCACTACGAGCAGGAGTGTAGCTCGCATTCACCTTGACAATCACGAAAACCACGTGGTCCTCCAGTTGTAAACCAGTAGGCTACTTCCAGCTCGCACGCGGAACAGCAGTGCACGAGCTGCCGGTTAGCGTGTGCCGCACTCGCGCCTGTTTGCGTCTACCACCGCACGTAGGCACGCGGTGTGTGTGCCTCGGAAGTGTTTTCAGGTTCGGTGTTTTCGCGATCGTTGTCGTCCTGTGTATGTCTGTCGAGAGTTCCTTATTAGAGAAACATTTCTGTAGAAACTCTTCTTTGGCACATCTAAACACGTTTGTTATTTCGCATTTCTCGAAAGTGCGACCTCGGGAATGCTGGTCAAGCGTCTGCAATTCGGCTGTAGGGTGTGTCCAGCATGGATTGAGATGCCCATGAGAGAGCTGTACAAAATGCCAAGTGTTTCTTTCGCCATTCCTACATCGCACGAGGTACGATCTATCGGCTTCCGGTCGCGTGTGCATCGCAAGCACCGTGGTCATGCCATGGTCACAAATAATGCGGGGTCGGCATGGGAAAGCTGAAACTATTGCAGCAGTCAACCAACGTAATCCTTGCTGGAAGCCTGATGCTGATAGTGCTGAATAATAATGAGACCGAAACTACGAATTTAGGCTGAAATTTGTTTGGATCCGCATATAATACAAAGCGGAAATCTACCATCATAAAATTTGGGGAAATAAACCTCGTATTGTACGCAAGTTTTTACGGTATTTCTAACAGCAAATACTTGGTCTTACTCGTTGAAAAACAGTGGATGCCTGAAGCCATGTGTCTCAGGAGTAAGGAACGTTCTGCAGTCACATTTGCATCACAGTCATTGTGACATTGTACTTTTTCACATTGGCGTGTTTTCTTCCTTTCCTCTTTGGCCAGGAACAAGATCACCATGATTGCTGAGCCACTGGAGAAAGGTCTGGCTGAGGACATTGAGAACGAGGTGGTGCAGATCACGTGGAATCGGAAACGCCTGGGAGAGTTCTTCCAGACCAAGTACGACTGGGATCTGCTGGCAGCTCGATCCATCTGGGCATTCGGACCTGACGCAACAGGCCCCAACATTCTTGTGGATGATACCTTGCCCTCGGAGGTAAATTTCATATATATATATTTTTTTTCTGGCATCCTGATCGGGTGTCATTGGCGGCAAACAAAATCCATATGCATAAGTGTGGCGAATGCATTTACTCAGACCTGCTTTTGGCTCACTGGTTTTATTTACGAGCGCAGCCGCTGGTAGCTCACAGTCCATGCAGCAGGACTGGTGATGCTGGTGTGGCGATGCGGGGTGCAACTTTGTGCAGTCATAGCTCACACATTAACATTGTCCGCAATGGTATGGGGGTGTCATCACGACGTCTGAATTTCTGCCTATTGAGCACTATGCACCCTAACAAGGTAGTTTTTTTTTTCAATTCGTATCAACCGGAATTGTATCATCCAGATTCTGCTTTAATCTATTGCATAGGAAAATGGAGAGGGTGCTTTGGGCCCACTATCTTTATCTGCAATGCCGGAGTAAAATGGGAGTCTACCTTTTTTTTTTTTTCTTTTTTGTTCTTTTTGTTTTTTTTTTTAACTTACTGCCTGTACAAAAAAAAAAAAAAAAAACGAATGATGGCTTGGGTATTGGAGGCAGTGCTTGGGTAAATGTGAGCGGCATTTGAAAAATTAGGCAATGATCTTCAGTGCATCTGAACCTTCAGTTTATAAGTTTTAAAGACAAGCATGCCAGTAATTGGGAAAAAACAAACAATTTGGCCAATGTGTGTTAGTATCAAACCATACTGCACTTTTTTAGCATCTCTCGTAGCCGAAGTCGCTTTGGGACATTAAATCCCATAAACCAAACCAACCAACTGTACCACACTTCACTTAGCCAGAATTTATTTACCTGTATTATAGAGATCTCCTTTGTCCTGCAGGAAGCCTTACACAAATTTACATTCCAAGTGAATATGAAATTAATGTAAAGCTTAACTGTAGACTTCATCAGAGCCTTTTTTTTGCTAGCACTCTTCTGGTAGCAATGCGTCCGAAATTGTTTTCTAGCCTGGTTTGCAATTAGGCCTATGCGCAGAGGTACAGCACTGTTACCGTAATACCTATAAGGAGCGCAAAATGTAGTGTCCCCGTGTCTTGTCACGGTTTTCTTTTGCAGTATTCCGCATGTGCAGCTCCAGTCTAAGTTGCTCTATAAAAGTGATGCAAAGCAGCAATCAACAAGGTCGCATGGAACGCTTTTTTTTCATGTGGCTCCTAGGAGAGAGGGCAGGCAGTTAATGTGATGATCTTGTGCATGTAGTGGTCGATCTAATGTGGCATTTTCCCCAAACTGCGCTAGACGGCAAATGCTGCTACATACTGCTATAAAAGGAGCGTTTGCTCACGTTTGCATCACACCTGCCCCAAACGGACATTGAAAAACCTGGGCAGGAGCGAAATCTAAACTGAAGTGGTTGGCTCTGTATTTGTTGCTGCAGTCCTTGCTAGCTTTTGGTTGGGGCTGATCAATAAACGTAGCTGTGTTCAAAAGCATTTCTTTTGGAATAAGCTATAACCAGTAATCTGTAGATTTCGTGCTCTCTTTTGGTTTGTCATGTGAGGCACCACATCAATCTGTTTCGTGGCAGCGCTTGTGGTTTCAGTGTCATTGTTATTTATTGGCTTTTAATAGATTTGATATATCATCCATCATTCCTCAGCTGGTATGCTTTTCTGCCTTTTCAGTAGTCACGGAACTTTGACTGAAATAGTTGGGCAGAACAAGAAAAAAGTCAGGCAATTTGAAAAGAGCAGCTCGCTATACATCCTGCCAGCAGTTCCGCTACAGTGCGTGTAGTTGCATCAATGTCGGCTAAAATTTTTTCTCCCCGTCATTGTTGTTGCTTTAGGATATCCTTAATTCGGAGTTGTGGTTTATTCAAACAGATGCTTTAGTCCTATCAGCATCAGGGATATGAAAAGGTTTTGCCCTAGTTCAGCTCCTCATTTTGCAAACAAATTTTCCGTCTCCTTTAAGTTCAAATCATCATGGGTGAACTGTGTAGTACATTGAATGTGCTCTAACCTTAGACATGGCCTGCCTTCCCCAGGTTGACAAAGGACTGCTCAGTATGGTGAAGGACAGCATTGTCCAAGGATTCCAGTGGGCTACCCGTGAAGGACCCCTCTGCGAAGAACGTTAGTTTTGTACATTTTGTGTCTAAATGCCCTTCCACATTTGTCTTGTGCCCTAATACCCGCTCACACTTGCTGGTTAGTCATAGTGCGTGCAACTCCGTGAATGGCACTGATTATTTCTCAACGAGAAGTGCACTGCAAGTGGCTTTGTATATTGTCTGTCATGGATATATCAAACCCTTATATTTCAAATGATTGAGTATAGTGAGCAGTGAAAGAAATTTATTGGAAAATTTCATGCAGAATAAATCTAACTTAACCTTAATAAAAAGTTGTTATGCAAATAGCGCAGCGGTAACATCACTAAGGTTTTTATCCTAGGCAGTAGCTGATTAAAAAGCACCGTGAGTGGCACGTTGTTAGTATGATGTTAGGCGGCACATCACTGCAGAAAGCACTTCCCTCGCATTGGTGCTTCATACTTTAACTCCTGGGCCACTGGTAACCATATTCATTGATGTGTTTTTTGTACTGAATTTTTGATGTGTTGTACTACTTTGGGGTCCATTACAAGTTTGGGTTTGATATATCCGAGGTTGTATTTGCTGGAAACAAGATTCCTTGAATTATTCCTTATACTGTGTTTTTAGGACAGGAAAACACGCTCTAGCCTGGTTAATTAATAAAAAATTGCATAAGAGTTCAGCATAGCCAAATTTCATAGTACACTAGGCTGTTGAAGTACACTGTTACACTAGTACACTAGTACACTGTTGAAGAATTCTAGGATACGATAACATGAGGTCATTTACTTGGTTCCATGTAGGATTCAGTGTAAAGTATTCCCGCTATCGACAAAACTGTTTTCCGAGCGCTTTGGTGACAAAGCTGCTGCTCTTTTCACAGCTATCCGTAACTGCAAGTTCAAGATCCTGGATGCTGTGATAGCAAATGAGCCTATCCATCGTGGTGGAGGTCAGATCATCCCCACAGCTCGTCGTGTGGCCTACTCTGCATTCTTGATGGCCACGCCTCGTCTCATGGAGCCGTATTACTTTGTGGAAGTGCAAGCCCCGGCAGACTGTGTGTCGGCTGTCTACACAGTCCTTGCTCGTAGAAGGCGAGTGTCTGCCTTAATTTTCGTGCACAGCATGGAGACATTGCATCTGAATGGGCCTCATACGATGTTAGGGTTTTTAGCTAATCTTTGTCCTTAACGTGCTGTTGTGCCTACGTAACTTGCAGCATCTGAAGTTGCCGTGACGATGAAGCTCACTATGCCTGTTCATATGCATTATTAGTTGACTGCTGAACTCAAGGATGCGGGCTAAATCATGGCTGGGGCTGCCGTTTTTCGATAGTGGTGAAAAGCAAGGCACCCACGTACTGTACATTGCAGATGCACTTTAAAGAACGCCAGGTTGTTTAAATTTCCAGAGCCCTCCACTCTGGCATCCCTCATAGTCTGAGACGCTTCGTTACATTAAACCCTAATAAACCAAGCCAAGCCATATGCAGTCAGTTGGGAGAGCACATTGCATAGTCGTGGACATGTGGTATCACCGGTTCAACTTAGTCTTAAAAAAAAAAAAAAAAAAAAGGCTGCCACGCTGCCCTTCGTGCAAATATTGTTCCATTGTTCATTACAACCTATTTTTTGTGCATCAAGGTACCTCTTTTATATTTTGGATTTGGCCATGTTCGGTTCAGCACGCCAAAAAAGTCGGGCCATGTCTTCAACGAACATCATGACGCTTTCATTTGGTCTCTGGATTTGGCACAGGAGAGCTTGTTCAGCCCTTTCTTTCTGTTCAGGGCTTCCAAAGTCGTGCAGAAGCTGACTACGAAACTTCTGCTAAGTCGTGAGGGTCGACTCATGATTCTCGAACCACGTCTTGGCGGAGTGCTTAAAAGCAAAGTAGACGTTCCGCAACTTACGATAGTCGTTCCAGTCGTCGAAGGCGGCGACGCAGTCGTAGGGGTCGAGCCGGTCTTGAACATCTTCAAATGGGTCACCATGGAAGGATATTGGAACGGGTGGCGAATAGATGATGAACGAGGAGCCTGTAGCATACGGTAGGCCAGTAGTTTGAGTAGATGTTGTGACGGGCATTCTGTGAGCTGGGGGACTCAGGTGAACAGCCGATGTGGAAGGCCTTTCATGCAGTGGCTTGTTCGAAGGTCGGTGGGCGCGGTGATGTTACTACGCTGGTCACTTCCCTTGGGGACAAAGGGCACTGATCTACCCAGCACCTCCATCAAATGTTACTTGTGAAAATAGAAGAATAACAGTTCGTTCGGCAGCCTCCGATCACTAGCGCACTTCTTTCTCTTTGTCTTTCCATGAGGGGCCACACTAGTTCCACAATACATGTGGCATTATCTTTCTCTGTGCTTCACAAAGCCTGCATTTGAGACAGTTTTGAGGCTTAATCTCTGCACTTTATCTCAATGCTTACATTTCTTTTCTTTCTTACTATGGCTAAAAAAGACAGAGGCTTCATCTTGAGGATTAGTCTCAAGGTCTATGCTCTATATTTCACGTGAACACTTTCTTTTTAGCAGTTTCTCTGCTTCCTGCTCTCTATACATTGCAGTTAGCATAAAGGCTGAGCTACATGTACGCAAAAACTAACGCAAACACGATGGCAGCACTCGTCGCGCGAACAGAAATGCATGTGTCACTTGGCTCGTCGCTCGGATCTGCCGAAATAAAAAGCTTTGCTTGTTCGCCCGGATGTGCATGCGTAGTCAAGTGTGCGTCACTGCCGCTCATTTCGCACATTTTCATTCTTTTGCAGTGTTGCATTGTGATTGCGCATTATCGTGTAAATTTTTAGCTTTGTACGAACAATAGCGAACGACCAAGTATTCAAAGAACGTCTGATTGCAGCCAAAAAAACTATGAGATCACGTGACTACTCGTATAGTGCAAGTGAACACGTGTTAGACGCTTCAAATCCATTTTATTTTGCATGTTGTTGCAAAAGACTTCAATTTTTGCAGTTGTTATGACTGTTGTTGCATTTGCCAATAGGTTTACGGTGTACATATGTACTATGCCAGCAACACAGAGCGACGTTGCCATTTCGCGTTGCCATTGGTTTGCGCTGTTGCGTGCGTGTATCTTGCCCAGTAGGCGACGGACCGAACCATGATCGCTTTCGTCGCGCCGCTCCTCTCGTCACTCACATGTCGCTCAGTCCATTGCGTTGGCATATTTCTTATCCCTCCCTTTGAGTTCCACATCCAGAAGCATTACTAATATAGGAGTTTTGACTTGCTACATGCTTTAGTGGCATTCTGTATGCCCTTTTTCTCGCAGCATAGTGATGCACCTTGTTAAGTGTTCCAGTTCCCGTTGCAGCATGCACGCACTTATCTCACTGAACCACTCACCTTTGCCCTGCAAATCAATCCTTGCTGCATGGTTGCTTCCTCTACCTGCCTATCAGCGCTTACCACTTACGCCTCTAATGTTCCCCCTGTGTGTTGCACATTGCCTGGTCACTACATTAGCTGTTAGTATTGTATGTATTACTGCTTGCCACTAGTTGTGTAAACAGTTAATAGGGTGCACTGAGTGGGCGCTACCAAGTGATGAGGGCAGGACAATGCGCAGTAAGGAGCCATTGTGACTTTTTTTCTTAATTTTCTTTCCTTGCAGGCGTGTGCTGAGTTTAAGGGGGAGAGTAAGAGTGCCATTTTCTATCGCCGATACCTTCAGTGTTACAGAAGCTAACTTAAACACCCCTGCGTTGTGAAGAAGACCGAATACCTATTAACACGAGAGTGTCAAGGGCCCCGTGTCACAGAAAAGCTGGTGTCAGCGTTGTTGTATTTCTGTGTTATGGTAACTTTAAAATCGGCACCGGCATGCTGCACCACAGGAAAACCTGTGATATTACTGTGCTGCTGCGGTGCAGGTGACGCGCAAGCAGTGTATGCCTTGCCATGTGACTAAGCTAATGAACAGCTGTGTCATTAGAAAAGAAATTCGTGGAATGAATGAGCAGAGTGAAGGGCACCATTGCGTCTACTTTTAAGGCTAAGCTTGAGAACTGTCCTAATTTTTTTGCTCATGCATGTTTTCTAGTTCTAGTTAATAGTATTTCATGGGCCCTTTAAGTAATGATATCACTTTAATTGAGTGGCTTACTGGTATCGCTCAAGAGGAAAGTATACAACAGTTGCATCTTACCTGTACTCATCTATGGTGCTGAAATGTGGAGGCTTGCGAGAAGGGTTCTGCAATGCAGAGGGCAATGCAGAGAGCTATGGAACGGAAAATGGTAGGTGTAGTGTTAAGAGATAGGAAGCGTGCAGAGTGGGTCAGAGAAATCACTTGAGTTACTGACATTCTAGTGGAAATCAAGAAAAAATTGGCTTGGGCAGGACATTTAGTTAAAACAGAGGAATAACAAATGGTTGTTTAGGGTAACATATTGGACTCCAAGGGAAGGTGAGCATAGCAGGGGGTGGCAAAAAAATAGGCGGGTGAATGAGGTTAAGGAGTTCGCAGGGGCCAAGGGCATGCAGCTAGCACAGGACTGGGTTAATTGTAGAAGAATGGCAGGGGCCTTCGCCCTGCAGTTGGTATAGTCCAGCTGACGATGGTGATCAGTTGAGAAGCATTACACTAGTTTATCTCTCTTGTGAAATGAGCTTTTAGGTACACCTTTTTGTTGAAATGACTATGAAATCACATCATTTATATTTCCATTGAAATAGCATCTGATGAGTTTAGAGGAAAGTCTACCTTTACGGAGTGCTTGTATTAATTAGCAATAAGCATTCCGTCACAAGAACTGGTTCATGTGCTTTTGCTTGTGAGAAATTGAATTCCAGTTTTCGGGTGGCGGTAATGGCCATGTACTAATTCACCTTACATTGCAGAGAGCACATTGCAGGAAACCCCTTCCATGTCTTTCTTTGTTGTGTGTGTGATTTGCAGAGGTCACGTGACACAGGATGCACCGGTTCCTGGGTCCCCCCTGTACACCATTAAGGCGTTCATTCCGGCCATTGACTCATTTGGGTTTGAGACCGATCTCCGGACACACACCCAGGGCCAGGCATTCTGCCTTTCCATGTTCCACCACTGGCAGGTGAGACGGCTCTCCACCTTTGGTTTCGAAGTTTACAAGAGATGGAATCTGTCTTAGGTTGGCAGTCATTTTAGTGCAAAAGCACTAAAGCGCTAAAAGCACAATGTGTGGAAAACCCAACATGTTAGTTGTATTACCTTCAATTAAGGGGGGACGCGGCTTTCTTTTGTTAATTTATTGGTGGTTATTGTTAATTGGACTGAAATGGATATCCAATTATAATGGACCACTCTCAGTTTGATGGTTGCTACCAAAGTTGGCCCAGGCTACCCACAAACGTTTGCTCGGGTCACCCGAAAATTCACTTTGGCAAAATAGAACCAAAACTAATATCTAAGTATTATAGACAGTGCCCAGTTCGATGGTTACACCAAAATTTGTCTCAGGTTACCCGAAAATTGACCAGCATGAATGCATCAAGCAGACCTTGCTTTTGCATGAGTTACCGATGTAATCACATTGAACTGCTCTTTTGTATGGCCTGCACTTTTGCACCAAATATTTTGTTACATTTAGATGTAAATGGACATATATGCATAGAAAACGTTCACAATGGGCTCTTACAGTTGTTATCACGGTGCTTCTGTTCACAGCAAGCACCCTCTTGACTCCTGCAGGGTCCTGAATATTTTCAGAGTCCATGCCATGCAACCTCCCTAACAAAAAAAAAAAAAATAATAATAATAATTTTTTTTTTTTTTTAACTCGTGTAATTCAAACACTGCCAGCAGTTCTAAAGTAGCTGAAATACCACATTTAGTTGCATAATGACCCCGATTCCCGCTCCCAACGTCTTTAATTGAGAAAATTGACCTCAATGTAAAAAACACACACCCAGCATTCAGGGACGGTGTTCAATGTGTTCGCTTTATGTCTACCCAAGCCAGTGCATTCAGTTGACTCCGTTTAAATGCATGATTGCACCTTCCATGTTGTCAAAGAACCATTTGGTTGTGGCAGCTGTGCTCACTTGCATCTGGGATAGGCCAGAAAAAAAAAAAAAAAAAAGCACTTTCGTTTAATTACAATTTTCACAGTATAAATCACATTTGTTTTAGTACGAAAAAATAGACTTCACAGAAGCCAGAACGTCGGTTCTTAAGATGCGCACATTGCCTTGAGATATGTGGCGGTTCCTTAATAAAATTGAAAATGTTGGGCAAGTACAAATTACTAATAGAATCTGAAAAATCGGTTGCCACAGAAAGTAAGGTTGTGATTGCGATTTTTTTATTATCTACATAGTGACATGAATTTGAACTGTTACAGAAAGCTTTTCCGCATATTGAACAGTCCCTTCAAATTGGTGTCAACTTTTTTTTTTTTTTTTTGTAAAGGGGATTATTGCATGCACAGATGTGGGAGTTAGCTGCAGTGATAGCGCAGATATTTTCGCCTCCCATAAAATGAGAACTTCTAGTCTCCACAGCCCTTATGCACAAGTGCTTCCTCATTATGAATACCTTGGTGGCATATATAACATTCTGCTAAGCGCTTGCGAAGCTGCCTTTACAAACCCGCAGACGTGACTAGACGGCACGATTACAGGCTACTCCACAGCCCCAAAACCTTGCTTCCTTGTTGCCAGTCATCGTTGCTGCAGTTATTTCCTATTTTCCTCCCAGATTGTTCCTGGTGACCCTCTGGACAAAAGCATAGTGATTCGACCACTTGAGCCCCAGCCAGCACCTCACCTTGCCAGGGAGTTCATGATCAAGACACGGAGAAGGAAGGTGAGCCTAGGCTTGGCCTACTTCTTTTAGAAGAGATTTTTTCTTTTTTGGTCAAGATGAGCTATATATGAGCAATGAGATATCCTGAAATTCTAACTTGTGTAGCATGGTATTAAAAATGGATGTAACGGTACTTAATTTGTGCATAATTGGAAGCAACTGGGCCTTGAAATAAATTCTAATCTTCCAGCTGGCAAGGTCTTTTGTTTTTGTTTAGGTGCAATAGTACTATGGATGTAAGCTCAGTGGTACAAGTGCTGCTATTTTACTTACTATAAGCATGTGCGTGTCATGGCTGCATGAAGCGTTAGGTTTTCCATATTTATTGTCCTTGGCTTGTTCCTACCGTCTTTTTCCTCACTTGCACAAACTGTTTTTCTTGCTCTGTTTGCTGTCATATTAATGCCCCTTGTTCTACAACAGGGCCTGAGTGAAGATGTCAGCATTAACAAGTTCTTCGACGACCCCATGTTGCTGGAACTTGCACGGCAAGACGTCATGCTGTCGTATCCACTGTAGTCCACCAGACGCCTACTTGTACAGTTCTCTTTGTCATCGATTTCATGGGACGAATACATCATTTTCCTGTGGTGTACTTGGTGTGCTTGACTGAAAGGGGAATGTTTCAAAGGCTTCACTTTATCACAGTTGACAGATGTGGAATTTCATGGCCCCTATTAGCTGTACAGAGTTGATCACACTTGTCTAGAGCGGTCGAGCACTGCTGTACGGAAGAAGTAAAGTGAAATTTTAAATTAGGTACTGGCTTTAACTGATAATACTTGCGATCAAGGGCAGCCGCGAAGTCATGCGAACCGCACAGCCACAAGCGCATCGCCTCTAACAAAGTGGCATTACGATTGCACTAAATTCTTTCCGCATCACACTGCTGGAGTGCTCTAGACACGTGTGATCGACTCTGTACACCAAAGGCAGAGCAACAAGCATGACCTCACACTCTTCTGTGTACAAAGAATGCACCCAAGTACAGTGCTATGGGGCATCAATGTACAAAAGGTGAGTGACTCCTTAATTCAGCCGCTGCAGTGTGCTTTCTCTGCTAGCGTGAAAAGAGAAAGGGCTATCGAGACTTTGCTCCGTTTTCCCCCCAGCGTGGTTCTGCCACTATCCATTGAGAGGAAGTGCATGTTGACATTCGGTTTCTCTGCCTGTATACATGAAGTGAAAAGGAAAGAGGGTGAAGGCATCGCTGTGTTTCTCTTTGCCAAATGGAAAGGCCTGTGTTGCATTATTAAACAACCAGCAAAAAGATTGGTAGTCATGATGTGTAGTTGCTCCTACAGCCTCCCAACAGAAAGTCTGCAGTGGCTCACAAATGCCTCCCTCAGCTACTGCTGCTTTCACAGGATCAAATCACAGATCACCAGCTGCTCTTCTATGCGTGCCTAGCATATAGCATTGTGCACAGAGCATGCATGGCAAAATTACGTTTTTAAGAGGAATTGCTTTACTAATTTTCAAAAAGTGCACAAATGTTATTCACTTAATGACATCGCATTGCAGTTTTGGCAAGTAATGCAATCACTACTATTACGATGAAATTTATTGCACTGGAGCATCAGCTGAGCTGTTCAGCGGTCGTGGAAAATTTTGCCTCAGTTTGAAGAAATGGCGTTTTTGTCGCTGCTCTTCAGATGCAGATGGGAACAGCCCAGTGTTCTGCCTTAAAACATTTTTCATTCTTTGGTACCACTCAAAAATCCTAAAGTTATCATCTGATGGGGAATTAAACATTCTGTATAATGTGAAAACCTGCCCTGCTGATTTGGCAAACTCCTAGCATCCATCTCCTGGGTGTGCGTGCTGCTGCAATTTTTTTAGTGGCACCCCTGGATACAGCACAATCGCTACTGTGGCCTCGTGCCAACTATATATTAAGTAAAGCAAAGTCTAAAATTTTTGGTTAACTTAGCTGTGCACCATACATTCTTTGAATTTACGTTATTATTGCATCAAACTCCGTCAGGGTGTGCCAGCAGAGTGCTCTTGTTCCCGTTCTGTTTTTCCCTAGATGCTGCCCTCGCAGTCTATTTCATGGAGTGCTCGCCCAGTGAGCTCTTCACCGTCGCGGCTCCCAAACGGAACTTCTACCTTGGAAAGCCGCGGACGTTACGCAGGCTTCCCTCAATTTACTAATTGGCTGGACCTGCTGGATTGGCTGCATGTGGATCGTCAGGGGGCGTCTGTCCTTTGCTGCTAGCTGCACCCGTCTCGCGCCAGCCTGCTTAGCGCCCTCTCACCAGCTCGAACTGCTCGAACACGCGACCTCGTTGATGCGTTGCCGCGTCATACGATTATCTGTTTCATACGTTCAAAATCGCGGGCAGTAAAACATCTCCCATAGAGTTACATAATTTTTCTCCCGGTTAATACATTCTCGGATAACACGATTTTCCGGCTACTACGTTCGAAATTTCGATAAACTATGGTTGTATACGTTTTGCGATCATATGCTAACGAGCGCTCGCGACGTGAACTCATCAGCGGCGGTCACTCACCATAGCTGCTTTCCTGCAGTGCCTAGGTGCAACGGGACGAAGTATCAAAGAAGGCCAACATACGAGGCGCCCGTTCCCGCGGAAACATGATTTCGTGAGATGCGCAGTGGCTTGTTTTGCGGTGCCTTAACCGCTTGATCAGTACAACCAGAATGCTCGTTAGCTCGAAATGGCCCCATGACCAGCGCGGCGGCCGGCGGCGCCGGAGGATAGGGGTTGGCGGCGGCGGCTGCCTGCTCTTGCGTGCAACCCCCGGAGCGTACAACTAAATACTCGTTAATTCGACCCTCGTTAATTCGGAAATACGGATAACTTTCTGCCGGCACGGTTCCAGCCAACGTCCATGAAAGGCTATGACGTCGGAAGAGAGCTACGGCGCGGGTTTTAGATGAAAACCAAATAATTACGCGGAAAAAGCCCCCCCCCCCCCCCCCCTTTTTTTTTTTTTGCGACAGTCGTCTATCCTTCCACCCGGTCATCAACGAAAGCACGCGATCAGTCGCAATGCCAGCTTTAAGCACCGTTAGCTTCAAAAGGCGTTTGGACTATTACATATTTCAATGATTGTGTGGCAGCGGACGGCGCCCGCTCTAAACGGGACACGATAAAGGGAAAACGAGACTGCAAAACCGGATGAACGCTGGCACCTACGTTACTAGCTAGCACTTTTACAAGTTACCTCCCCCTCCTTTTCTTTAATAAGGCGAAAGCCTTTAATGGCTCATGCTGTCGTGGACAAAATGTGTTCCGCTTTTGCGGCGTTCTGATTGGCCGAGGCAGGATGACGCTTAAATGTCTCGATCAATCAGCACCACCACAGTGTGCGCGAATGCGTACCTTAATGGCCAATGTCAATCAATGATCAATCACATATTAATGAATTACCGATTGATGCCTAATCAAGTAAGCATTAACTTTTAATGAATAATTACCTAACTAATTAATTATTTACTAATTGGTGAATTAAGTAATTACGTCCTTCGTTATTTCTTTTTTACTGATAGAGCTAGCATGAAAAGGTAAATACACCGTGATGTTATCGCTGCGCAGCATCTTGGCGCAGTGCCAATAAATGGCCGGTGGAATGGGACGGTGACTGTGCGAAACGGAGGGACGCGCTAACGAAAGCTTTTCTTTTTTTTTTAGAATTCTCAGTGGCAAAAGTGGGGGTGGGTTCATTATTCGAGTGGGCCGTTTAAATACGGTAAATTTACCGTCAAGCAAATCGTTCGTGTCAGTTTTTTCGAGGCTATTCGATAATTCGAGTTTTTCCCGGTCCTGCGAAGTTCAAATTAACCAACTTTTACTCTATTCGCTTGCATACAAGCGGCCCGGGTCTGGGGGAAGCAGCATGAGCAAAAGCGCGGCGACTGTAAGCCATCGCGATGGCTTCTCCAAATGTCACTGGTCTAAGGGGTGAAGCATCCTGAAACAATTACGGAAGCGATCCCGGCTCGTCATTCCTTCTTCGAACCAGATCTGTTGCTAAATCTCTTCACTTAGGACAACGCAAATACGGAATGAATTCTGCGAGAGTTAAAAAAAGGAGATGTGCATACTTCATATTTATAAACGCTAATCTACACTTTTATGCAGTGAAAGTCTCAATTCTATATGCGTTTGTACCTCATTCAGCAGTTAACGTTTTTTTTAAATATTAGCCAGTTCGGATCATACGTTTTCACGGATGATACGTTTTTCTAGACATTAAAACAAATGTATCAATTAGGCTTTACTGTAGTCTGCTGCGCGCACAAACATCCACACGTGCGCGATGCTCCTTCCAGAAATCCATTTTTTTTTTTTCGAAAAGTTTGCCACAAGGCATAAGTTGGGAAAGAGGGAATGGGATGCAGGAGATAGAAAGTTAAAAGAAGGACTGAAGTCTAGTTGCGCTTAGGTATTCGCAGAGGTTGGCGGTGTAGCGATTGTCCATTGTCCACTTCTCGTAATCACAATCGCGGTTCCACCGCAGGCCCACCTTCATGAGTAGCCGTTGTCTAATTGGAGTCGTTGCTGGACACGTCCTCAACAAGTGACACACATCACAGATCTCAGGTGCAGTGTCACAGTGAGGGCACCTGTCAGTCACTGGCAGATCTTTATCACGCCAACGATGTCGTACAGATGGGGTCAGAGCCGCCCCTGCCCGAACCCGGCGCACTGATACCTCCTCCTGCCGAGTAAGATTACGGGGGACAGGGTGCGAACACGGAGGAATGAGAGCGCGTGTTCGCTGGCGCAGAACTTGAGAATCGGAAACGTGGGACAGGAACGGATCTGAGGGAAGATGGGAAGGTGGTGGATCGCCTGATGTGTTTATGTACGTCATAGCATCCGCTTGAATATTCTGTGGATCGCGAGCATGGCCGCGAATCCAGCGTATGCGCACAGGACATGGGTACCTTGAACAGAGCAAATTAATGGACTGTGTTATTTGGAATGTACGTCGAACGGCCTTAAGCTGTTTGGCAGTGAGAGAGTCTGTGTAAAGATGAACTGCATTGAATGTAGGAACGGGCGGAAGGGAATAAATATGGCATTGTAAATAGCTTGAAGTTCCAGTGCCAGAGGGGTGCACGTATCCGCGGTATATGTCATGTGAGTGTTCAGATGCGGATGAGAGGGACTATACACAGAAGTAACTCCTCGCTCTGCAGTATGTGATGCATTGGTATATAATATGCACCCTTCAGGCAGATGTGCGGATGATACCGACGGGGAAGCAGTGGGGCGATTGTCCGTGAGCTAGCAGTACGACCATGGAGGTAGTGCCTTTAAACGATGGAGTTGTAAAGACTGTTTGCGAGCTCTGTTTGCCATCCATTGATCAATGAGTTCACAGAGCGTATTTAGCTGGGCGTATTCCTGAAGTACTGGTATGAGTGTTAGACGGGAGAGACATGTTATTGCACGCATAGCCTCACGATTGATGGCCTCAAGGGAGTCCCACTGTCTGCGGGTGAGACGTTGAAACTGTGCCTGGTAGATTATACGCGGCTGGAGGACAGAGCGAACAAGCTGGCGGGCCGTGTGACCACGCGCGCCGCCAGAGCGCATAGCTATGCGACGAATCAGACCTAGAGTAGCGTGAGCGGACTTACGGATGGCTGTCAGCCACGGGGTGCCAGTCCCAGAGGAATGAAGAAGAAGACCAAGAATGCGAACGGTTTGTGCCTGAGGAATCGGGGTATTATCTATCATAAAATTTATAGCGGGAGCTTTCCGTAAGCCAGCTTTATTTCCAATGCGAATGAAACAGGATTTTGTGGAATCGTTCTCAGCCACGCAGTACAGCCATTGCACCAACCTCGTCCAGCACGCACTGCGCACACCATGCAAGGAGCACGTGCGCAAGCCCTGGGGCAAGAAGGTGAGACCAGCGACAGCCATCACAAACAAAATTCGAACAGTACCCTAGATATTGAAAGTAGCAGCCAACTGACCGCCTACTGTGCGCCAACTGAAGAGCAAGGCTCTACAAAAAAGAACAATTCTGAGCCTATCCCGCGCAAGCTTGAGTGACGCCGTTTTGCACATCATGCCTAAAAGGGAGGCGAAATGTCAATACATCCAGCGCATCCTGGAGGGCCGCTTGATGGACAGACGTATCTGGGTGACAGCACCATAAGGTTATATCATCAGCATACGCAAGCACGCGTATAGAAGGGATGGTCTCTAGGGCTCGAACAAGTGGAATGAAGGCCACATTAAATAATGTAGGGGCGAGAACGGAGCCCTGGGGCACTCTTCTGTTTGAGGGGAAGTGACCAAAGGGCTTTCCATGGACACGAACACTGAACGTTCTATTTGTTAGAAAGGCGTGAATGGAGAGGATAAACTTGTGAGGGAGACCAAGAGTTTGTAGGGAGGCAAGAATGGCTGAGTGAAGGATGTTATCATATGCCTTTGTTGTATCTGTAGCGATCACGGTTCTAACAAGATGACTGTGCGGAGAAAGGTGAAGCACGTCAGCAGCCAAATTAGCAAGGCCGTTCTCCGTTCCTATTTGTGGGTGGAAGTCGATTTGGGATTCTGAATAGCAATCATTGGATTCCAACCATCACGATAAGCGAGTGGCGAGAGCATTTTCTTCAAGCTTGCAGATTGTTGGCGTCAGGGAAATTGGACGAAGGGCAGATAGAGATACTGGGGGATGACCTGACTTCGGTATTAGAACAACAATAGAATGCTTCCACTCGTCCGGCATGACACCAGAATGCCACACGTCAGTGAATGCATCAAGCAGGGCCTGCAAAACAGTCCCTTCCATGTTGCGGAATAAGGAGTTAGGTATGCCGTCGTGCCCGGGAGCAGAGTTAGATTTGAGGCATTCAATGGAGGCCAGCAGCTCTGCCATGGTTAGGTCAGAAGTAATCTCATCGGGGGGTTCGGTAACCGGTAAGTAAGGTGAAGGAGTCGAGGTGGAATCATAGTGTGGAAAAAACTGTCTGGTCGCCTGTTTTGCAAATGTGTCTTCATCCACATTCATCGCAAGGCGAATGCTCTATGTGTAATCAGAAAGTTGAGAAGAGTGCTCCATGGCGTGAAACACTCGCCAAAGTTGTCGATTACCCTGCTTGGAGGACAGGCGCTCACGCCATGCAGCCCAACGTTGCCTTCCTAGATGCTTTTCATACCGCCTCGCACGTGCGGTAGCCCGGTGAAGAGCGGGGAGGGATAGCCGATGGGTCATCGGGGGAACGAGCAGCATAATGATCCGCCTGGCGACGCAGTGCCCAAAGGTTCAGGTGGTGGATGTCCGGGTTTGGCTCGTCTTCATTTACAGTGGTGGTAATCATGTGGGACGCAAGAACACCAGTGAGAGCAGGCAATGCTGATGATAGGGTGAATTCAGATAAGCGATTGTCTGCGCGCGTACAGAGTCCCATGATGACATTCATACGCTACGGGGTATTTTACGTGTGCGTGAAGGAGTGAGAGAGATAAAGATAGGACTGTGATCACTACCCCATGTATCTGGTTCAACAGCCCAACGAGGGCTACCAGGGCCTAACCACCAAGTTAAATCAGGTGAATAAGGCCCACCTCGTGGACAGGTAGATGTATGCGGGTGGTTTAAAAGATGAAACGAATTATATGAAAAGCTGCCCTGGATGTGTGCACCCCTGGGAGAATCCGATGGGTAACCCCACGAGGTGTGTGCGCCGTTGAAGTCTCCACCGACTAGAATAGGGATACCCGAGTAGGTTGAACGCAGAAAACGAACCCATTCATGATTAGGATATGCGGAACCAGGACTGCCATAAAAGGAAACTAGAATAAGTGGCGTGCGTACAGGCTATGCAATTCAAACCCGCATAGTAATGCACTTTCCAGTCCCCCCATAATTCGGTCCATTAAAAAGGTAGCAAAGGCAAAGGAGGGCAAAGAACATGGGAGCAAAATGGCCTCTGTGCAGTGCTGGTGGAGTAGTCTGTACAGTTTGAAACCTATCAGCGCTGTGAAAATATGCCTCAAGTCTGATGGAAGAAACTTAGGTGTTCATGTGGGAGCACGAAGTCCGAAATCCAACCCAATTATCTTGCCGCTTGTGATATGTGTACTTGCGGCGTGTGCACTTCTACGAGGGGGTACCCAAAAGAAACCGAACTAATTTTTTGGTGAGCAGCGCTTTCGTAGTACCGTGTTTTGCCGCTAGGAGCGCATAGAGTGAACATTCCAGAGTGAGTCATCCGAGTGGTGTCGCTGAAGGTCCGACGTACTAGTTTTTGCAATGGCTATTTTCGTGAACAGTGTGTGGAGGTGAAATGTGCTTTTTGCTCAGAAAAAATGAAACAGAAACTCTTGAAATGTTAACAACGGCGTACAAGGGGGCAAAACTCAAGTGTTTGAGTTGTTCTCTTGTTTCAAAATGGGTGAAATATCAATTGATGACCAACTTCGTTCTGGTCGTCCTTCTATGGCCCGAACAGATGAAAATGTTGAAAAAATTCGTGCAATCATCAATATTTAACCAAAAATGGTATGACCCCTGTTCCTCACCCCCCATACTCACCGGACCTGGCCCGGTGTGACTTTTTTTTTTGTTTCCCAGAATGAAAAAAATATATGAAAGCAAAGCGTGTTGCTGATGTTGCAGAGACAAAGAAAAAAACGACGCAGGCACTGTCAAGCATCACAAAAGATGAATTTAAACAATGTCTTGAAAAGTGGAATGAAAGTTTAAACATTGTATTAATGAAAGCGGAGAGTACTTTATAGGAGATTGAAGGTTTGGGGTTCAAATGTGAATAAATAGGTTCAAAAGGAAATCAGTTCGGTTTCTTTTGGGCACAACCTCGTACCATTACACCCCGCGTGAATTCTGCTTTTGAGGCGCAGTACCCGGCATAGCAGCTTTGCCGATGAGCTGTAAGGTTTTTCTTAAAGTAACTTTGGAAATAATTACTTTCACTCCCAAATTACTGCTCTAAACTGATTAATTTATTATTGATTTATTAGACCAGGAAACTAATGCGTCACATGGCAAATTCCACTAAACTAATTAAATCAAGAAATGCAATTACAGTATTTTGGTTACTGCCATATCAAATACAGAGCCATGGGAAGAGATAGACTCGCGAGAATGAGAGAAACATTTTATAGGACCATAAAAGGTTGGGAGGATTGAGAAGTAGGGGTGAGTCATCATTCCGGGACTTCCCAAGACACATTAGGGTTGACTGCATCGATACATTACCGCGGTCTTGTGACAAAGGTGTTACTTGCATTAAATTGAGTTATGAGCTAGAAAAGTCTAAAAAGATTATAAGAACGATGACGGTACTCCTAATGCGATGTTTGATTAAGAGCTTTTGCGATATATTTAGGCAATATTTTTGTATGTATGTATGTATGTATGTATGTATGTATGTATGTATGTATGTATGTATGTATGTATGTATGTATGTATGTATGTATGTATGTATGTATGTATGTATGTATGTATGTATGTATGTATGTATGTATGTATGTATGTATGTATGTATGTATGTATGTATGTATGTATGTATGTATGTATGTATGTATGTATGTATGTATGTATGTATGTATGTATGTATGTATGTATGTATGTATGTATGTATGCACGCACGCACGCACGCACGCACGCACGCACGCACGCACGTACGTACGTACGTACGTACGTACGTACGTACGTACGTACGTACGTATGTATGTATGTATGTATGTATGTATGTATGTATGTATGTATGTATGTATGTATGTATGTATGTATGTATGTATGTATGTATGTATGTATGTATGTATGTATGTATGTATGTATGTATGTACAGTCTTTGTCAAAAGTTTAGAGCCTAAGGAGTCTGCTTCTGAGCCATATCATGTGGTTCATAATGTATTCCCATGTTTCCAAACTTGCTGAAGGCAAGATTTTTCGTCCTACCCTCTCCAATGGCTAGGACTTCCACGATTGTCGCTGTCATCGCCAATATGCTGCACTTGTTACTCTGGGCATCAATAAAGCGTACAACAGCGCTGAACATAGGCTCCTGCTGTGCAAACTGCAAGTTCTAGGCTTGCCAGGTTACTTTGTTGCTTGTGTGTCAGCATCCGACTGACAGGAAATTTTACTGCTGTCAACTTGGGATATCGTCACCCAAATTCCGATAAATTCGAGGGGTGCCTCAAGGTGAGGTTCTCTCTACCACACATTTCAGTCTTATACTCGATCAGTTCTATTCCGACCACTCCTGATGTGTCTACACACAGCTTTCTTTGCAACAGCGATGACATACATATTCAATTTACAGGGTTTTGCAGTCATACTTGGATGGCTTTGACCAATGGTTAACGGATATCCACTTATGCTTTAAACCACATTTAGGCATAAGTGGATATACACCTTACTGTCACCTTACTTCTAAAAAGCCTCTTTTCAACAAGAAGTCACAGTTCTCATCACTATTCCCACCAGTTTCTTGCACAACATCTGATGACTGTATTCTTTAAACAGATGCAGTCATAACCCCAAAAGGTGGTTCAATTGCTTTTATAAGCACACTCTCACTGAACACCAGTCGAACCTATATTACCGTTACCAAATCACATCTCGCCTTCGAACTGCAAGCTATCTTAAACACCATAGAAGCGTTACCTGCCGACCCCACGTACAAAAAGGTTCACATAATCACTATCTCGAAAGGAGCCCTGAAGCATTTAAAGAAAGTCCGCGGTACCCTTGGTCGCACAGGCTATATATACTTGCTGCTTGTCACCGTTACCCAGGGACTATACTCATTCACTGGGTTGCCCCGCCGTGGTGATGCAATGGTTAGGGCGCTTGACTAGCTGTTCTTAAGGATGCGGGATCGAATCCCGGCCTCGGTGCCCGCTTTTCGGCGGAGGCAAAAAGCAAGGCGTCCGTGTGCTGTGTGATCTCAATGCACGTTAAAGAATCCCAGGTGATCGAAATTTCTGGATTCATCCGCTACGACGTCTCTTATAGCCTTAGTAGGTTTGGAACGTTAAACTCCAAAATCAAACCAAACCAAACCATTCACTGGGTTCAAGACAACACAGATCTGATTACTATCGCAGCAGATGTGCTTCCTCATGCAACCGATGTGCCACAACCTCTTCATGCTTCCTTGCCACCAGATCCACTTCTGACCCATTTGACATCTTCAGCATCCCTCAGGCAGCGTACACGTGTTCTCATTCCCCCGGGTACGTACTCCCTTCCCTCCACTCTACCAAGGGTGGAGGAGGTCTCTCTGAGACGGCTGCGAGTCGGAGTGACCCTTACACCGGCAGTTTGACACCAGTGGCACAATGCTAGAATACCAGTTCCGGACAAATTCCCGCACTGCAAAGCACCCGCTTCTAATGCATGTCCAGGGCATGTACCGTCTTTGCCAAAAGTAACCGAGCAGCCCAGCCGGCCGGCGGAGCAGGCACGGGGCCGTGCTACAATCGCCGTCGCTGGCAGCTGCTCTCCGGCAGCGAGTGTAAGCTGACTGACGTAACCATGCTCCCTCGCTCTCCTTCTTGGGATGATAAAAAGTAAGCGAGCATCATGTGCGATGTCTGATTTGGCGCCTTCAGAACGCTGCGTTACTGAGGAAGGGCGCTCCGCATACAATCACTGGCGCAATGCTCCCTTTTCTGGCGCTGTGAAGCTGCGCTCTTCATTAGAATGCCTTCGCGTTTAATATCGGTACAGTTCTCTCGTAGTTGCAACGAATGGAGGAATACATTTTTTTCTACTCGTTTGGATTGTCCGGAAACTTTGGCGAGGAATTGATTTCGAAAACTCAATGCGCTTTCCCTGCAGTTCCTGCAGTCTTCTATTGTGACGGCTACTGGCTTTGCTGGGGCGCTTAGTTAAGCTCAAGGAGAGAAAAATGAAAGACTTCCAGCTTTTTCATGTGCCCCTCTTGCTGAATACCCTTTTCCCGCTATTTCTAACGTACAAAAAGCGCGTTGTGTTTTCCGCGTTGGTAATATCATCGTTTAATGAGTGAACTGCATAAAAATGTCATTCTCACACCTAAAACATATGTCGCCCATTTGCTCAATAAATGCGGCCGTTTCGGTTTTGTTTGTTTATTTTACGAGGGAACACCATGCGACCAACCTAACAGCAACATGTTCTGGAAGTGAAAAGAAATCCGGAAGTGCAGCATTTGATTTGCACTGCAAATTACTTTTGCGCTCCTACCTATTACCTAGTGACTTGATTGGTAGTTTAGCGCCCGCTGGCAGAGTGATGCATCGGTGACTCGATAAATGCGTTACTAGAATAGAACCTTCAATTGCAACATAAGATCAGGCTTGCAAACCTGAGACATCCCGTCTCTACTGAACTCCCTGGCCGCAAAAAGGTGAAGCTTAATTCGGAGGGAATTTCAAAGCAAGTGAAAAAAAAAAACGTCTTCATCTTCATAGGCATCCTTCGCAATAGCAAGGCTTTCTTGGGGCATCATATGCTAGGGAACATTTACATCACTCATTCGGTATTGCCAAATATTTTTTGAAGCTGTTATCATATCTGCTCAGATTTTCGGCATTCAGTTTGGCGTTGCAATTGCAAGAACCATTAAGCACCTCTGTGTATTAACAAGCAGCAGCAAATGCGAAAACAACGGATTCGCTTCATTACATGGACACGAATAGCCGCACTAGAAACAGCGAAAAATATCGCCTTGTTTTTATTTCTCTCTCCCCATCGCAGACTAGGAATCGCGGGAAACACCAAACCCAGGTTTCTATCGTATCCTATCTCCCTGTGCTAACATTCCAAACGAGAGGAAAAAACCACTTTTCGAATCACTTCCTCTACGGGAGCTGTGTTTTGGGATTTAACATACAAGGCTTTCAACGAAGAGCACAGATTCATGATGCCAGCCCAATATCGCCGTTGAGTGTGTTTTGCTGTGCACAGCGCCCTCCATGAGTAGCACAGCGTTCTAAAAGAACAAAATCAGAAGTCGCACGTAGTACCCGCTTACATTTCATCATCCCAAAAAAGATAGCGAGGGAGTAGCCTTACGTCAGCACGATTATAATCGCAGCCGGCGAGCAGCGGCCACCGACGGCGACCGCCACGCCGCAGCTCGGCCCTGCGCTTGCTCCGCCGACTGGCTGGGCTGCTTGGTTACTTTTGGCAAAGACGGTACATCATCTAATATGGACATGCCCAGGAATTTCGCATGTGCGCAACACCATTCTCCAAAAGGCAGGACTTTCACTAACTAATGACTCTCATTTCCAGTTATGGAGTTAAGTTTGAGTTAATTTTTTTATACCTTGAAACACGGCTGCCATCTCTAACTGCGAGGTTTCGGCTTGTGACCGTCCAAGGATTCTTAAAATTATGCGATTCGGAGCGACATGTAACCAAGTAGATTTTCCGTACTCATACCGGGGAACTGTTTAGTGTAAGGTGGTCTTGCTTTCAGTCTCTTCAAATTTGTTTCGTTAAATCCTTCCTTGGACCACTAAATATGCGGATGTCTGAATTTTTTTTTTCTGTGGGATCAATGATATCCTTTGTGAATTTAACCGTCGATGACATTTATCCATGTAATGCCAAACTACTACCTTTCCCCTTGATGAACGACATACTACAAGACTGCTTAATGACCTTTCGCTCACATGTTACAATTGCGAGTGATGCCTCGGTATGTGAAAAAAAGGCAGGCGAGGGCATTTTCTCTCAGTCCCTTGACTGGTATTTTTCTCTCCTTCTTCCTGATTTCACCCCTATTTATTTGACGGAATTAGTAATTCGTGCCCCGCGCAAGCTCCCAAATTCTTTTTCAACGGCTTCAATATTTACACTCATTATCTTTGTGCACTTCCCTATCTGCGTGTAACGATTCGTTCTTCGCACATTTAAATTTCTCATCCCTGTTCATGTCCAATCGATTAGGATTGCTTGGGTTTCGGGTCACAGGGGCCTCCATATCAATGAGTCTACTGATGCTTTAGCGAAAGCAGCCCTGAATGGTCCGATCTTTGACCTCCTTCCAACCTGTGCGATCACCACGGCAGCCCGCTTTCGTGCCGACATTTAATGCGAAAATTTGGCATCTCTTCGCATACATCCCTGGATGCTTTTCATCACCTTATATCCCCTTAGAGAAGTAAAGCCTGGTGGCCTCGCAAGCTTGCAATTTCCTTTACGCGATTTCGTTGTCGTGTTCATAAGCTAAATTTTTACCTTTACAGGCCTGGTCTTGCAACCTTTCCTAAGAGCCAATATTGTGATTAGCCAGAAGCAATGGAACATTTTTGCTCTTTTTTGGCCGATATACATCGCTAATGAGGCGGTTGTCAGAAATTCCATTACAGAAACGTAGCTTGCACTTGTCAGCGGTTGTTCTGTCTCTTGGCGCTTCTATGTTGCAACGAGTGCCGATGGAAATGTATGCTTCGTCGTACAAAATTGTCCTCAAGAATCAAAAAGTTTGTCGTCATAACTGGTTGTTATAATTCTTTGTTCTTTACTTTTGATATTCTTTTTTTGTTATCCTTAATTATGTTTTCCTTAATTATTATTATTATTATTATTATTATTATTATTATTATTATTATTATTATTATTATTATTATTATTATTATTATTATTATTATTATTATTATTATTATTATTATTAATCTCACAAATCTAAAGTTCGGCAAGCCCATGCACCACCCTCACCCATCACTGCCAGTGATGGGTGAGGGTGCTCAAATATCTAATATCAGTTTCGCACAATGGAATCTTAGAAACTTATATCACCGCCTGTACCACCTAGTTTTGATCAATCCCCCTTGCGGGTATGCGCCATTTTTATGAATACAACAACTCTTCTGAGAAATTCTCTTTGACTCTTGATACTCTCGTGGCTCGTGATTCGATTTCGTTCGGTTACACCGGCAACGACACACACAACGACACGGCTCAACCGCCGAATGGGAGGATAAGAGCTGCTTTTTCACTAATTATACAGCATGAACATTTACCGAGACCTCACCCCGAGTGCCATGAGAGAATAAAAATTCGAGGGACACTTGAAATTGTATGATATCTACGACAACTTTAATGGCTCCCGTCTGCGGCTGCCCTTACAGATCCTCGTTCGCGAAAAAAAAAATTGCCTTAACAGATTCGGTTTGATTGCATCTTAATGTATTCATTCACATTTAGAAAGCCTGATCGTCATAAGCGGTTGCCAACACCTGAAAAATGGAGGGGGTAGCTGCTCATGGTCCTATGAGGCTGGGAATGGTAGGCCCCTACAGTTTTTGGTGGGGGCTTGCCCACCACTGGCGGTTGTACTGTTTTAAGCCGTCATTGCACCCGCCACCGCTTTGGTGGCGGGTGCAATGACGGCCGGGGATTTTCCGGCCGACCAAGGCCGGCCGGAAAATCCTGGACAACCTGGGAATTGGATATCAAGGCAGAGAGCAGACGCAGCTCTCCGTCCCCGATGAGATCAGGCGCAACATCAGAGTGGGCTCGGTACCGAAGAACATGCACCCGGAGTATAACAAAGGGAGGAGAGCAGCGAGAGCCAAGGCGCTGATAGACCAGCACGCGGCCGACACACACGCACGCTACGTTGACGCGGCTGAGTATGCCAAGAGTATGCCAGCACGAGATGCACCAAGGCAGAGCAAGCGGAGGAGGTGGCCATCGCCCTGGCCATCGCCAACCGCGACTGCCACACAGTGCTATGCGACTCGAGGCAGGCGGTGAGAAATTACGCCAAAGGCAGGATAGCGAAAGAAGCTGTGCGCATACTGCAGGCAACCAAAAACGACAATGGCAGCAGACAAGTGAGAATCAAGTGGTTCCCAGCGCACGCGGGCGAGGCGTCAGACCGCAACGCCAACTACAACGAGATGGCACACGCCGAGGCGCGCGCGCTAACGGACCGCGCCTCGGTCGACTGGCCGCTGTGGTTCAGCACCAAAGACCGCGTGACGGACTACAACGAAATAACCAAGGTGTTCCGCCTAGCTCGCAGAACTCTTCCACCCCCTTGCTCGGGGCTCAGTCGAGAGCAAGCCGTTTTATTCAGACAGCTATAGACGGGCTCACTCCCCAGTCCGTTGCTGATTCATAGAATGTATCCCGAGACGCACCCGACAGACAAATGCAGAGTCTGCCGAACGGAGACTGTCGGCTTCGCACACATGCTGTGGAATTGTACCCAGTACCAGGAAGAAGCTAAGTCTGGGAGGATCCCGCCGCGACTGGAAGCAGCCGCAGGGAGCGACAATCAAGAGGAGCAACTCTGGGCCGTCCAGCAGGTCATCAAGGCGCTGGCCCGGCAGGGAACCAGCGAGCCAGCCACGGCGAGCGGGGACCCAGGCCGCGCGGCCGGTGCCCAGAGGACGACGTAGGCCCTGTCCGGAGCGCGCGCGCGCGGGCGCGAGTTCTACTGCAGGCCCCGAATAAACATTTTACCAATCCAATCCAATTGGTGGCAGACGACGACTGTAGCGACGCGCTCCTTTCTATCTCCGTCTTCCTCTTCTTTCCTCTCTATTTTCTCCTCTGCCCGCACGAGAAAGCGGAAGTGGCTCAGCTGTAGAGCCAGTAGCAGGCCTGTGCATTTTCTTTTCCTTCTTCCTACAGTCGCAACAACAAAACTTGAAGTTTTACATTTCTTATGTACCTGAACAACAAAACGGAAATGCCGGTTTAGAGCTCCCTCTCAAAGTCTGGTAACATTTACGCATGTTAATCGTTAAACTAACCTGTGTCGTGACCGTCCGCAAGTTGTCTAGGTCTTTCAAACTTTAGTTTAGTTACTCCATGTGGTTATCACTCCATCGTTGGGTGCCAGTGAGAGCTTTACCATATTCATCACGCTCACGAATAAGGCAAGGTAAGCTTTGCCGCAGTAAGGATCATTATGCAAAGAAGTACGCTTTTCAGGAGCAAAAACGCGTTCAGTGAAAGTGAGATCTTGTGTTAATTATGCAACGGGTTGGCTCTTGAATATGAATAAAAGGCAGAGCATTTTACTCAACAATAATCAAATGTCATGATATTGGTTTCACGTTGCAGGTATGAAAAAATGAACAGAAAAGTGCGAAAGAAATAAATTCAAGACGAAGTTGGAACCGGAAGTACTCTGACACCTACACCTTGCAGTAACTCCAACGTGACGTTCTTCCCACCCCGCCGCGGTGGTGCAGTGGTAAGACGCCCGACTACTGTCCGGAGTACTTGGTCGAGCCCGACCTTGGCGGCTGCGTTTCGATGGAGGCGAAACGAAGAGGCGTCCGTGTGCTGTGCGATGTCAGCGCACGTTAAAGATCCCCAGGTGGTCGAAATTGCACCGTAGACCTCCTCTACGGCTCCTCTTTCTCTCTATCTACTTTCATTCCCAAATTCCTCCCTTCCCCTACGGCGCGGTTCAGGTGTCCGCAGAAATGAGTGTGACAGATTCTGGGCCTTTCTCTTCCTGTGAACCAATTATTTATTATTCTTCCCAAGCCCCGCCGGGATGGTGCTGCGGTAAGACGCCCGACTACTGTGCCGGAGTTCCCGAGTTCGAACCCGTCCGCGCCGGCTGCATTTCGATAGAGGCGAAACGAAGGGGCGTCCGCGTGCCGTGCGATGTCAGCGCACGTTAAAGATCCTCAGGTGATCGAAATTACTCCGTAGCTCTTCACTACGGCTCCTCTTTTTCTCTTTCCACTTTCATTCCCGCCTTCCTCCCTTCCCTTACGGCGTGGTTCAAGTGTCCACAGAGAAAGTGTGACAGTTACTGCGCCTTTCCCTTCCTGTGAGCCAATTATTATTATTATTATTATTATTATTATTATTATTATTATTATTATTATTCCCAATAAAACACAGACACGCAGTCACGCACAACATGCCCGCTACGTGAGGACGCTTGTGTGGGGACACCCAATCTCTGAGAAAAAGCATCCGGTGAGCTCCTACATTTCACAGAGTTATCGCCCGTTCCTAAGAAATAGCAGTAACAGCAAAGCCCGTGCATTATTTATCATCTTAAAGAGGGTGATAGCGGTGGTATTCGCCCACATACCGTCGTCCCATATGTCCCCTGTGGCACAATCCTCCTTGGCCAACGTATCTAGGGTATGTTTAGCCGCTCGCCTAAGCACTAAGAGTTTTGTTGTCATTTCTGCCTCATTGCAACTGTTGGCAAGAGCTGGCAGTTGCCAGTACATTTCTCATTTTGAGTAGGCAATCCTTCCAAACACTGCCATTGCTGAAGAAAGCTGCGCTTTTCTGGCCGTTGAGGAATCAAGTGCTGTGAATGCCAACGTATTTTTTCTGACCAGTGCGAATAAAGCAGGGCAGAATATCTAAGGTCACGAGTGCACAGGTGATTAAAATTCAACACGATTTTACGAGGAACATTTCTTAATTCTCAGCCTGCCTCTAAAAAAGCGCAGTTGGGCATATGGACAAATATGCAGATCTCCGAAGGAAGCGAGAAATGGCAAGATCCACTATTCCCTGGGGCCAGGTGACAATTCGGAGAGTTCAAACACGTACGCTATACACTCGGTAAAGAACTGGCATAGCAGACGCATTATGCGAAGTAGCAGACGCCGAATAAAGCTCTACAGGTAGGTGTGCTGTCCTAGTGTGAACTGCGCGTCATGGTAGAGAAATGTCATTTTCTACTCGTAGGCTGACATTCCGCTTTTGTTGACAACGCCAACAATCGCAACAACAGCGCCAGAGGAATTTTCGTGTAATGGAGCTGCGATCAGGGCACTGGCGACAACGTCTAGCCGCGTTCCACAACAATCCAGTTCGTAGACGTGTCCGCTGTTCTTGTCTGATGTTCGTGGTGTATAGGAATGAAAACGCGCTTTGAGAAATGTGAAAATTGACTTTATTTATGCGACCATTCGCGAAGAGTGTTTCGATGACTGAGCGATGCATGGTTATGTTACTCTATCTGCACAGTATAGTGATGACATGCTGGTAACAAGCCAGATATATATGTGGCCGCAGTTGCGCGTAGCCTTAGACTGGAATGGGTACTGACAAATCGGTGGAAGTGGTTCGCTGTCCGCCACACGTGGTGCAACCGCATTCGACCGGACTCTGGTAGTCCTTCTGGACTCGGCGCCCATTCTCGCAGCTTAGAGACACCTTGGCCGGGATCGCCTTCGTGATGGTGCAGCAACGGCAGTTGGAAGTGAAGTTGTTCGTCTCTGCACGAAAAGCGAAGCGGTATAAAGCACTGCGAATATGAGCGTGTGGTCCAGGTACCGCGTAAATGGCTTTGTACGTGGTACAGAACTCTTTTTGACTAACTTTGGGAAGAGTTACTGTATTTTGATTAGTATAGATAGCTAGTCCCACGCAGGGATAGCCTTCAGGAGCAGATGGCGCACGCAGTACACGGCTCCCATTCGGGGTTGTGCTTAGACACCTTTTCGGCTAGTTGCACGGAAGGTTAACTAAGCTTTTGGGGCTATCCCGGACAATTCAAAGACAAGCTCAATAAGTTAACACAAGTTTATAATGTATAGCTTCATTAAGACTAAATCATCCTAATACGGGTATCCTGTTGTGATAATTTACGTTAACTTTACAACGTGGTAACCTTAGTGATTGTGCGTTATAAAGCACAGCACAATACTTTTACAAACAACCAAATCTTCAAATCTTCAAGACTCATGCATTTGTAAAGGTTGAGTTGGAGCCTCCGTTACCCAACTTATCTACAAGAAGACGTGTCCGCCTGGGCCCAGTCGAAGACAAATGCTTTAGTGGAAACATCCCATTCAACCCTTGTTCACCATGTGTTGTTAAGTGTGCAATCTTCCTGCCTCCTCTATACCGCGTAGCTGAAACGAAAGCGTGAAGGTGAGTAAAAAAAAAAGGAAGTAAACAAATTAATAAAAAATGAGTAAAAATAGAAGCTCATGGTTTGTTCCTTTTGAGGCAGCTCGATGGAAAACACTAGTTATAGTGACGACTGCATATATATTATACTGTCAATGCTATGCTTTGTTTCCAATTTGCAGATCACTTGCTCGACTTTAGCTCTTCCTTTTGTTTTTGTTTTTAGTGGCGCCCATTAATAGCTTGCTAGTAGCTGATAGCTGAGAGCCGTAGTAAACCCAAGTAAAGCGCTATCGATAATGTACATATTGATGCGGATAAACGACCGAAAGACTCTGGCAGACATGATAATTGCGGACACGCGTTGTGTAGTTAGCTGTTTTTAGTACATAATTTGCGCATTTGCATCGGTACAGATGAAGCAGCTAGAACAATCTAATTTCCTCTGAGCCGCCGTTGCCTACACCTTCTCAGACTGGAACAAAAAACAACAACAAAAGACTGTCGGAACTTATCAGTGCACAACTAAAATTTTGTTCCTGTTGGCTTCCTGTCCACACGACGTTTGAGTTCCGACGGAAGTTCGACTGCTATCCCACATTTGTATTTCGGACGTCCATGTTTACCCAATGTACAACCGCTGGACCATCCGCTTTAAGACCACGAAACAGGCTTAGTGCATACAATGGACGTCCGAGAATATAATTTATATGGACATTTCCTGGCGCAAATGGAACAATCATGGCGGTTCCAATTGCATTTGGCTATAGTTTCAACTAGTAGTTTTTCAACGGATAGTGATTGGTTCACAGGGCGCGCATGATGTCTCTTGCCTGGATTGAAGACTGTCCTCGAGAAGCACTGTCCCCTGCATTCCGCCAGGTTGGCTATGGGTTCGGTGTTATAGCACAGGCCGTTTTCAGGATCGTACAGGGTGAAATACTGCATCGTCCGAGAGGGCTCGAGGGTGTGGGGTGCGCAGGAACCTGAATCAGAAAAATGGCGCCCATAAGTTCCGACCACGTATAAAGGTGAGCATCTACAGAAGCATGTCGCAACTCATTAAGCGGGCGTGAATTGGAAACTTTGTACGTGCTTCTTTATTCTTTTTTTATCTCCCCTTTTGAAGCAGAACTAGAGTCTATAGAAATAACCGGGACAAAGTGTTTAACGTCTTTAGTTGACAGTGTTGGTTTGGTTTTGGGGTTTAGGAAGGCTCAGTATATCTGCCTTACTTCTCGGACAGAACATACACTTACAATTAACGGCATGCAATTGGAGGCGCACATGTCGTCAGTTTGAATTCCTGTTACAAGCTAGCCTCCAACTTAACTAGAGTTTAGCTACTAAATGGAAACGAAATAGTATGACGCCATTCTGAACGCTGCACAAAGAAAGGTTGCGCGCCAAATACATACATACATACATACATACATACATACATACATACATACATACATACATACATACATACATACATACATACATACATACATACATACATACATACATACATACATACATACATACATACATACATACATACATACATACATATATACATACATACATACATACATACATACATACATACATACATACATACATACATACATACGTACGTACGTACGTACGTGCGTGCGTGCGTGCGTGCGTGCGTGCATACATACATACATACATACATACGTACGTACGTACATACATACATACATACATACATACATACATACATACATACATACATACATACATACATACATACATACATACATACATACATACATACATACATACATACATACATACATACATACATACATACATACATACATACATACATACATACATACATACATACATACATACATACATACATACATACATACATACATACATACATACATACATACATACATACATACATACATGCATGCATACATACATACATACATGCATACATACATACATATATACATACATACATACATACAAGATTCCATTAAATACTTTACCTCAATATATGTCGAACGCTAGAATAGCTGAGCTCAAATTTTGCATTAGGGTTTATTGAATCGCCCTTAGAATTTTCTTTTTATTCCCGTGAGGCGCACAGAAAACCTGCAGTATTGGCATTAAACTGAATGGTCATCCGTGCATGCCAATGCCCTAGCGTTCCATTGTGTATGAAATTGGTCATACATGCGTCAGTTGCTTGTCTTTATTTCACAACACCGCATACATTAGGAAAAGGAATGTAGAGAAGAATTTGTGTAGGAAGCATGAAATATCACGCGCATTATCTAATGCTGTAGAACCAACAAATCGAATAATGCGTCAAACCAGAGCTGATGAATTACGAGGTAACTTTTTGGCACTTTTCTTGGGATGCACAACGTTTTGAAAACTTCTGGTTATGAGAAATATTTTTGATGTGTTCCAAAAATCTGAGTACCTATGAAGAGATTAAAAACGCCCCAACGAGTTATTTTTGAGATATTCTGAAGAGATTTTGTGTTTATTAAGAAGAAACAATTTATCATTTTTATGCAATAACAAAAACCAGCACTCAAGCCCCTATTCCAAGACACAATTCGAGCGCCACTTGTACAACGCCCTGCTAAGCGTTTCCGATACAGTAGAATTGATGCCCTTCTGTCAGCAGTCAGTTCCTGTCTATCTTCCTCTGTGGCTCCGACAAGGTATCCATCCTGGCCGCAGCGACCACATTTCGATGGAGGCTAAACGGTACGCTCGTGTGTTGTGCGATATCAGTGCACTTCGTTGGTAGAAATCACCGAAACCCTCCACTGCGGCGTCCTAATTTTTCAGACAATATTTAACGATGAAATATTTTTAGTGTACATGAACTTTATAATAAATATAAATATTAGGCTAACTGTTAATGGAAGAAAAATGCACTGTGCCGCTGCTATTCAGCTGTAAAAGAAAAAAAAAACCTGAGCCTGAACGAACCTTTATTGTCCTCTAAATGTTGTACAGAGCAGATGCGCACCTTGATCATAAACAACGAATTTCAAAACAAGAAACAAGTTCAAAGGCACTTGCGTAGTTTTAAATAAACAGGACTTTGTTATAGTTACTTAAAGTAGATACTACGGGACTCTAGATTGCTGTAGGTGAAAGGTGTAAGTAGATAATAGGATTATGTGCACAGCGGGTGATGATTATTACAGGGCGGTAAGGACTCGCCAGCTTGTGTTTAACGCAGCACTGGATAAACTGCGATTCTTAGCCCCTCAGACACATGAAGAGTGCTTACAAAGTCAGAAGGAGCTCTTACCTGGCGCGACTTGGCACTTTTGGCAGCACCCTGTCTCGTCGCGTACGATATTGTTCTGGAAACAGAGAGGCTAGCACGTGAGCAACGTATCACTGCAAAGAATTCGTCTTTATGCTATGGGTACGTGCAGCTTCACCTTGGGGCAGTTGGGCGGTAGCTTGGGACACGCCTTGAGCGTATATTTGGTCTCCACTACACCGGCGTCGTTGCGGACGCATTGAACCTGGAAGCAGGGCCTGACGGTCGACACCCACCTCTCTCCGACCTGAACGATACGGAAGGAACAAAGTGCGGCTGTTGCTATTGTCAGTTACGACACGTGACTCCACGGCAACAACAGTATAATAAAGCCTTCTTCCGGAGGTGCATATTCCACTTATTAGGGACTATTATCACCATATAGTCATATACCGTGAGCAAGCTATAATAGTCTCTGCAGGCAAACACTCCTGTCATCGGTTTAAACTTGAAAGACACAGGAAGCGAGCGTTATGTTGGCAAGGATATTCGGAGGAGGGGGGGGGGGGGGGGTGCAATGTATCTGATGCATCCCACGTACCTTTACCCACTACCACTACACAGAAAACAAAAAAAAATAGGTTTATGATCCGTGCAAACCGCATAGATTCGATCTACGAATCGAAGGCCTCTCTTCGAGCACTCACTAGGTAGAGACTTCCATTCTCCTCGCAGAACACCCGGACACAGCGGCCACAGCAGTCCCCAGAGCCTGGTGCAGGTTCCACATATCTTTCACTCTAAAAAAGACAGAGAAAAATAGCATGCAATTGGTTTGGTTTGGGGGGTTTAACGTCCCAAAGCGACTCAGGCTACGAGAGATGCCGCAGTGGAGGACTCCGGAAATTTCGACCACCTGGGGTTCTTTAAAGGCCCACTGTCCACCCTCCGGTCGAAAATATTTTCTTCCCCCGTGACTGTGAGACTTCGCCCCTAGAACGCAAGGCCGCAAAATGTTTTTGAAAAGAGTAACTAATAACGCAGTTACAGCCACCGCAATCACCCGATTCTGTCATGCCTCTCTCCTTCCGTTCCCTCGCAAAGGTTTTCACTCTCCTGCCCGAGGTCGTCTAGCCTCCGCAATACAAATTCCCCTTCCTCCTCCGCGTTTGGCGGGTGGTGGGGCGTGGCTCTCCGCGAGCGCTAAAAAAAAAAAAAAAAAACGGTCGAGGGAGAGCGCTGCTGGATTCAGTCTGGCCGTGGCGAGGGAAAAGCGCGCTGCGAGCGGTAGACACCCATCCTTCTCCCGTCAGTCAGCGAGACGGACCAATGGACATCGTTCGCGGTACGTACGTCATTGCTGTGGCCCGTCGGGCCAGCGCAGGAAACGGGGAAGCTGGCTTCCCGGAGGAGAGCATGAGAGAGCTTTGAATTGTATTTTCGATGCTTTGCGGCGCGCGTGTCACTGCAGCATTTTGCACAGACTATCTCCGGTACCTGATCGAAACACTGGGCTCCTTTGCTTAAAAGGGCCTTCCCTGGACAGTGGCCCTTTAACGTGCACTGACATCGCACAACACACGGGCACCTTACTTTACGCCTCCATGGAAAAGCGGCCGCCGAGGCTGGGATTCGATCCCGCGTTCTTGGGAGCAGTAGTCGAGCGCCGTAACTTTTTTTTTTATTGCCTGCTTGGACATACATCGCTACACAACAAAAGTGAAAGAACACATGTACAGGGTCGTCCACTTCTAGCTAGAACACGGTCACTGCTTTTAAAGCAACATTGTATCTTACGCAGGCAGATATCGGTGCAAAACGATGCAAGCACACAGAGACACGGATGTGCTGCTTCACATGGCCAGCCACTTTAGATTACTGCGTGGCCGGGTCGGATGCAATGACACCTTGAAAGCAGTGACCGTGTTATAGCTAGAAGTGGACGAGGCTGTACATAGCGTCGGTATGGGCTAAAACTTCCAGCCAAACCTTGACTGATGTAATGGGGCTAAAAACTCTTCATGTGCATAAGGGGCTCAATTCTCGACACCCATTCGGGCACCGGGCACACATTCTTGTGGGTTGCCACGAACGCCGCAACGGATTCGCAGAAGTACTGGCGTGCCGGCCTTGCATCAATGTCGGCGTGTCGCGTGCCATGCAGGCTTTCCATATACAGTGCAATCCCATCAGCATTACTGCGTCGAAAGGGACGCCTTCATCATTTTCCACAGCTAGGAAACGAATTCCTCAGGGGTCTAGTGGCAGGTCGTTTTTCAGTGTTCTTTGCAGTATGTCCCAAAAGAACACGCCACCCAAACACTCCAAGAAGACGTGCTCGACGGTTTCGGGCTTTCTGAATAAAAAACAATGCACACCCCAGGGAACGTACAGTCCCTTTGCCTCCATCCAGGTTTTTACCTCTAAGGTTCCGGTGTGCAGCCTAAAGAAAAAGGACTTTGCGCCTGGAGCCACATGCATTCTCTTTACGCGCTTTAAAACGTCGCTACCGGGATTGGCACTGTACGTGGTGCGATACAGTGGTACAGGAAAAACTACGTCTGCAAGGTCCTTGTACAACTTTTTGCGCTTTACTACAGCTAAATAATCGCGTGAGAATCGCGCACTTAAGAAATTACAGGCCGCCACGACCTCCTTGAGAAAACCAACAACACGTGCTGTTACGTATTCGGTAGAAACAACAAAATCGGGTAGGAGTTTGCTTAATCTGATCTGTAACACAGTGCGTAAAAAAGGGTCCTTCACGTCTCGAAGGAAGCAGGAAGGATTAACTACCTGCCGCAGGTATAAATGCGACAAGCCAAGGCCTTCATTACCAACACTACGGAAGAGGTTTGTACGGCTTGTCCTCTCCCATACCGACCCCCACACAAAGACAGCGAATATGCGGTGAAACTTTTGCACATTAGTGCGCGAGCAGTGCAGAACACTTAGCACATACCACAATTTACTAACAAAAAACACATTGCACACAGTGCTGCGTGCAAACATGGACAAGTCCCAACCTTTCACCCTCTCCGTCCTATCACGCATTTCCCCAACTTGATTCCGCCAGTAGGGCTCACTGTCGCGGTAAAACTCTAACGGAGCGCCTAGGTACTTCGCGGGTGTACTAAGCCATTGCATGTTGGCCAGAGGTCTCTGGCCAAGTACCATGCCAAAATCCAAGGCACTTAGCCCAATTGACAGCACTTCCGCTTGCAGCACAGAAACGCTTCACAATATCCAGTTTTCAAAATGCTCTCATAGTCAAAGCAGAAAACCGCAACGTCGTCGGCATATGCAAGGAGTTTGATCTCGGCTTGCTGTAGTTTGAAGCCTTTGATATATTAAGTCCCGACCATACTAAGGCAAAGGGGTTCTATGTACATATCAAAGAGTAGAGGCGAGAGGGGGCAACCCTGGCGCACAGATTGTTGCACCTCGATGCGCGCTCCCACCGACTTGTTGATTATTAATCGCGTCGTGCAACCACTGTACGCCATTTTGACACACTGTTCCAACGTTTACATGTTGCAAAATGGTAACCACTGCGCCACCCCGGCGGGGCCTGAGCCGATAATTGTTTGTTCAGTCACAAAGCCGTTTAAATTAAAACTGCACTTGTTTTTATTGCTTGTATTGTTTTCTTTACGCGAACCTTAGACAAACGATCACAATGCAGAAGAGATGGAGGCGCATGTAAGATACATGAAGCGGTAATTCGTTGTTTTTGTATAATTTTGTTCCGTCCATGTTATTTATTTTTTATTCAAACGTGAGCCAGCCTACGTGCTATGGCATTAAAGAATGTTCGCTATCGTGAGTGTAAATATTTGTAGTCTGACGATAGGTAAAATTGAATATTGTTAGCTGGGTGATGGTTTCCGTGGTTCTTGTTTGTTTTCGAAGTGCAAATTCGGGATGGAGTTTCTCGACGCTCTGCAACATTCATTGCTTTTGATACTGACTCAAATGAAGCATTTCAGCATTTAAACTTACAGCGTCCTTCATAACTCTGCTATTCGCTTTTGGGGACCAATGTGTCACTTAAAATAACAACTGTGTTAATGACGTCACCGGATGCAGTGGAATTGGGCGCGAGGACCTGCGTGGCCCAACATCTCGGCAGCGCCCGCGTGACGCACAATGTGTAACGCGCGCTGAACTGCTCCTCTTTGATATTCTACAGGGCTATTTAGCTACAAGTTAATATTTACTTAATATTTATATATTTACTTAATATGCACTTCTAACAGGGCTCGTTAAGCTTAATCTCGGGTAATCCTTGAAGCAAGAAAACTCTTCAAGGATTCAGGGAGCTGCAGTCGAGGTGTATCCCAGCAAGTTCTTACTGCGATGATGACCCGCACCGCAAGCTTTATTGTTGCTGTGAAAAGAACTGACGCTGCTACACAGCGGCCGATGAATCAAGGTATAATGTAAGATTTATCTGTCGGGTGTCTGTTAGATGCGAAGCCCCTTCGGACAGTGCCGGCGGAAGTGGCGCCATTCAGCTGCTTCCCTGAAAGTAGTAGGCAAGTTGGAGAGCGAGCACAAAGCAGAGAAATCATTTAATGCACATGTACAGAGTTGTGCTCCGCGCTGCAGATTCTTACGCACTGACTGCAATCATGGCCACTCGGGCTTGGTGCAGGATGTTTGTTTTTAACCTTGCGGAGTGGTTATATATTTTTTCCCTTCACCTCAGCAGATCACGACCTGTAATGATCTTTCTCACTCTTATTTACTTTCTCGTAACTTGAGGCCACTAATTCAGCACTAATGAATCTGCTTAAGACAAAACATTATGCAGACCACCGAACGTGGCGACACAGGCAGATTTCTTTTTGTTTGTTTAAGTGAAATATTCGTTGTCAGGCATCAATGCCGTCATTGACAAAAAAATTGAGACCTCTTGGATTTAGGACAAACCTTTGTTGCGCTGGGAAGGTACTGCTTAGTGAAGAAGCATAGCATACTTGTCGCCATGCCAGCAATCAGTCTTCGTTACCTTTACAAGTGATAAGCGCAAGGATGTAAGCGCTCGCGCAAGTCCTTCAGCCGCTGCTCACCGAGCTGTTAGTGCTAGTTTCGTACACAAAATTTTGCTCGCTTCCTTTCCTCTTCACATTTTCGCTACCCAAGCTTCCCTCCGCTTATTTTTCAGGTAGAAAAGGGAGCTGACACCAGGAATTCCGTCGCGTACGTCCGGTATTAAGGTGCAGAGCTTCAACGGACCACGACAACAGCTTAAATAAAGTGCAGAAACACCAGCGACGGCGCAATATTGAAATTGTGTAATGCTGGCACTCGCCAAAAAACAAAGCTGCAAAGAAAAGAGACGACCTTCTGTTTCTAAAACGCACAAACTCAATCGAGCGTCTGCTCCAGATGCAGTAAGAGGAATCACGTGATATCACTTGCTCATCCAGGCGCCAATGGTGGAGCTCGCGTCCATACCCGTGCGCATTTCCCCGGCGGAGAGGACAGGGCGTAACCTATAGCTTTTGTTCAAACGAATGCTAAGAAACCATGACGCGACTAGTCTTCCTTCTTAAAAAAAAAAAAAAAAAAGGGGGGGGGGGGGGGGAGGAGAGTGCGAATTGTTTTGCAACATAATGACGAAAGCGTTGAATCCGACTGCTAAGACCAAATTTCAAACTTGGTCGTTCACGTGCCCCTATTCAGCAGAATAATTGGGAGGGGGATTAGCAAAATGGCTGATGTCGTAAAAAGGAAGTCTAAAAATGAAGGTCAGACAGGGACGCACCGGGTGGCAAGTCTTGTTGCAGATCTGCGTGAGCACGACCTTGATGACCTTGCCCGTAGATGGCGACTCCTCGCAGCGATACGATCGGCACTTGCCGTCCTCTGGCTGCCGCCATTCAGAGCCCACGTAGTACGTCTGGCCGTTGTTCCTGCAAGCCGTACGCCGCTGTTCCGGGCAGCAAACGCCGTAGTTGCTCGGAGACACCGCGTACACGTAGTCCTACGAGAACCGTTGAGGCACGTTCAACTCGTAAGTGTATTTGCAACGGGCAAATAAGCAATGCGGTCGATCAGGCCAAAGGTTAACCATATAAAAGCAAATTGATGTTTTGCTTTCTTAGGAGTGAACAAATTGTGCACAGAAATTGAGGGAGGAGCGTAGCTGTTTTTTTTACACCTCTCAGTTCTTTATTTAATGCGCTTACACTAGTAGCACAAATCGCGAATAAAAGCCGCCATCCGGCTTAGTGTCACTTCGCCACCTGCAACTGCGATAGGTGGCAGGGAAACCCTTGCTCTCCACATGTTGGGGAGAGGAGGGAGAAATCGAAAGGTGTCTGCTACGGGAAGAAGACAAGGGTCAAAATGACTGAGAAAGATTGTACAAAAAGAAAAATACTAAAATGACCCACAAAGAAATGAAAATGTTAGGATTAGCTCCGCAAAATTTAAAAAGCAGTCAATCGCAAGGAGAGGCCCTATAGTGCCAAAGTATTGTGGTCACATATTGATAACTAGGCGGCACCGTAAATTTTGAGGCAGTGCAATGTTGGACTTCGAAATGATTTGTAAAAGGAAGACTAATATATTTCATGGAAAATTTTCATTGTTTTCTAGGAACATAAGCCAAGCTGTCTTTATCCAGGATTTCACAGACTGGTATAACCAATGGCAGTGACCTCATGAACTAAGATAGTAGCCGTACTGTCCCCTATACACGGGAGAGAAAAATACACCACACAAGAAGCAAGGAAGGTTCGCTAACCTCATTGTCCTTCTGCTGGCCGGAACACACCTCCACATTACAGCTGTACTGGTACTGGTTGAAATTCTTGGAGCACGTGCAGTTGGTGCACAGACCGTCCATCCAGCTGGAGCCCACCTGAGGATTAGTAATGAAATAGGTGCTACTGAACACGCAGTATAATCGGTTAAAGATATGAGACCGTCGTGTAGGCGCATGTTTCGAATGTGATAATAGGGTAAAAGTTGTGCTGTCTAACCATCAAATCACCAGCTGTAGTAAAAACGAAGTAGCTCAATAATCTGCACATAATAAATTTGTGAAACATGCTATGCTCACTAAGTATTGCGTTTAAACAAAATGACACAATTAAGACTAGCCCTTATTTCTGCGTTAAAACACTACGCCCACGCTAAAGCATTCTGCCTTCTTAATAAAATGTCATTTGCACGCGACGGTATACTGTATTTTTCTAAAGAGCGGAGCAAATTTCGAATAGACTGCAAAATATTCTCACCGGATACATCTTCTTGTAGCGTTTTCCATATTGCAGTAGAACTTGCAAGCCGTTCACTACGTTGTACCGGTGGGTGTAGACGCACTTGTCCATGGGTACTGCAGCAGTGAAGTGGTGAAATGGACAAAAAGCTTAATGAAACTCTACGCACAACGTTACAGCTGACACCTAATTGACACAATTCGCGCCACCGCTGCAACCTGCACTCCGCAGCCGTGGCTTTTCAATGCGACAGCATTGAGTTGCATTACCAGAGTGTGTAAAGAGAGTGCATGGGCATGATTGTGCGTGCGCAGTGTGGGCATAGTGTGGACAGCATATGTGGATAGAGCTTCCAGGAAAGCGTGTCCGCGCAAATAAACTGGTAGTTTGACCAAATTTGGTATGCAGTACAATCCGATTATGGCCAACACGATGGCAATCTTCAAATTTGTATGGGTCAACCCCAAAATCGGCCCCTTGGACCCTCAATTTTTCACCTCGTCAGAATTGGACAAAATTGATATCTGCCCTAAATCGAGTACGGACAGTTCAGTGGTGACCTCTGAATTGGGATGCGCCGCCATGAAAATTTGGCCGCTTGACCCCCAAAATTTCACCTCGTCAGAACTGAACCAAATTTGATGTCTTACCTACATCGTGTACGACCCATTCAATGGTGACCTCCAAATTGGGATGGCCACTTCGAATTTGGCCCCTGAACCCCTCAATGTGAGCTCGTAGGAGTCTGACCAAAATTGATATCTAACCTAACCCGAATATGGCCAATTCAGTGGTGGCCTTCAAACTGGGAAGGGCCACCTCCAACATTTGGCCACCTTGGATCTCAAAAATTTCACTTCGTATGAATTTGACCAAAATCGACTTCTAACCTACATCAACTATAACCAATTCAGTGGTGGCCTCCAAATTTGGATGATCCACCTCTAAAATTTGACCCCCTGAACTCCCGAACTTGAGCTCATAAGAGCCTGACCAAAAGTGATGTCCAACTTATTTCGAGTATCAATAAAACTTTTTGTTCGGCGAGTTGGTTCATACTTCTCATTGGAGATATTTATAGCGTGACAAAGAAAGGGACACGCAGAGCGGGAGAAGCGCTTTACCACAAAACCTCCCTCTTTGTAACATTGCAGTAACCGAAGGGAGTTGTCCTTGAAGTAGGCCACAACATCACGCATTGAGTCCTTACAGCGTACACCGTTCTTTGACACAGTCCTTGAGAGGCTGTCCATCCCATCGAGAAGGCACCTTTTCTTGATCTTCGGTTTGTGCTGTGGTTGCCAAGCACCTGTTCAACGGGAGGAGCTGTGGAGCGCTGGTTCTTGATTCCCTACTGTACTTGGATCCTTTTTCGATAACATGCGTAACTTCCGACTGGAACTTGTGCTCCGCCAAGGATCTTCAGTCCTACCTTCTCCACGGGATCCTTGGGTAATATCGGTAGCTGGAGCAAAATTTAACGCTACTAGAATTCCGTCATCTGGCTGGCACACTTCCTAGAAGCACAAAGCCTGACCTCAGCAATCATTTCTGGGTATTTAGAGAAGAAGGCGACTCGGAGCGAGTCATAGTACAGCCTCACCTATCGCCATGCGCGATGTGCAGCGACTATGCAGGATCCTGCGCTCCATAAGTTTTACAAGAAAGAAACTTGCATCAGATTTATTTTAGCCCTGGGGCTTCATAAAGGTCCACTGGGGGCACCAGCCAAGAGGAAGAATCACTTAGCTAGTTCGTTAACTAAATGCGGCAAATAAGTTTTCTGATATTAGTTTCTGCGGACATGCTGTATTTTCAGAACTAGAACTCGTCCTACAACTGGTATAGCCGAGAAGAACACTTCGTAGAAAGTTTTGCAGCGCGCGTTACTTACCGCACAAATGCGACATCGACAGGCGGCTTCATAGCGTAATTCAGAGGCAATGATCGCGTTTACCGTAGACAGCTTTGCCCAGCGCTTTACATCAATCTTCTGGCGTCACTTGAGGACCAGTCAGGCACGCGGCGGCATTGTAGTCAATTCCACTTCGTCCACCGCCTCTCCGAGTTCCTCCGTGTCAGTATACCCAGTGCGCGACGCCAATGATCTTGCAATCCAGCCTCAAATCTACGAGTTCATGTTAAAGGTCGCAAAAAAAAAAAAAAAAAAAAAAAAACTCATTTCAAAGCTCTGTACCTTCGATTATGATAATTTACAAGTAGCTTTTGTCGTTTTGGGGGTCGAACACGAAAAAAGGAAATTTGAACGTGCTACAGCTTTCCGGTTAATGGTGGCGCTATATGAATAGCCATAAATTAAAAAAGAAGTGTGGTAAATGTAGTTCATTGTGCATACTACACGTGACATAATCCTGAGTTAAATCTTGAGCTCCATTAGCTCCTTACCGCATCCCAAGGACAGCATCCAATCGGATTCAATCTGGCTTCGCACGGCAGTCTTGCATTTGGACACGAATCCTTCGATGGCGTTGCACAGGCACATCTCGTCGTCGCCGCCGGATGAAGTCAGGCAGTCGCACACCACGTCCGCGCATCTTTCGACCGACGTCTCCAGCTGGCCCTTGTCTTCGAGGCAGAGTGACAACGGAGGCGACCTGTGGAAAAAGCAGGCAGGCGTACAGGATACGTGCACACAAAGCGGTGCCATCGGAAAGCAATCTACTATGAAAGACGCAAGGGAAAGGACAATGAAAGAAGGATTGCATGGATGGTCTGAGCGAACTTACTGTGGGAAAATAAAGCCTAATGAAAATAGGCAATTGGTTATTTATTACAGAAGTAATATGCGTGACACAGTCGCCATCATATGCTCGCTGGCCAGAGTACGGAGTTGTTATGCAAGTTTAAGATACCCCTTTTGCCTGTCGTCCACCGGTAAGGCGTGAAGATTTGCATAACGCTTCCTGCTATTAGTTGATTGTTATCCCTGGCTGTTGAATTAGCGTGTATCTCTGTCACAGGTGGAAGAGCACGTCTCCTTTTAAGGAACCCTGGAAATGCTCTTAAAATACGTCCGTGATATTGAACCGCCAAAGTGATGGTTAAGACCGTCCGGTGACAGCGCAGTGCTGCCGTAGTCGAAGCGGCATGGTTGGCTGGTCGATTAAATAAGCTCAAACGGATTACGTTAACACAGATGTTGGGGGAAGGCTTACTCACAATGTCATAAATGGTTGCCATTGAAAGAGGGCGCGATCCCGCGAGCGTCACATGGTTCCAAAAACCGCGAGATATTGTATTGAAAATACAGGCTCTAAAGATACAAGCTCTCTTATAATTTATCTTTTTGAAGCTGCTGATACCGTTCTAGGTGTGTTTTATTACGGAGTAGGAGACGACGAATTGGGCGATGGCTCGAGCAGGATAGCTCGCGTATCGTTCCCGTCTTTCACCATGGCTACGTTTTTCGGCGCGCCACCAAGTAATATTTAGTGGAGGTGCTGGGTGGACCTTCATTATTACAGTCATAAAAATAGTGAGCCTGTCGTCCGTCGTGGTCTTCGGTGGGCTGCTCATGGTTCGCACCTGCCGGCGCAGCATCAGACTGTCAGCCGTGATTCGACCTCACCTCTCTCCTCCCGTTCATACTTCAGCCCCAACCAGAAAACACGACGGCAAGAAAACGACTATGACCATACCGATCCGAAACCGCCGCCATATGACTAGAGACCCCCCTTACCGCACGCACTCACGGGAAAGAACGCCGCGCGAGCCTTGCAGTTGGTTGAGAACATGGGCCGGCGACGTTGGCTTCTGATGCCTGGTGGCGCTAAAATCTTCGTGCGCCGGGATTCAACTGCTCATCGGCCAATCAAAGAGCCCTCGCGCCAGACCGTCATTCATCAAATCTTATCCTCGACATGTATCATAATGTCTAGATCTTCGGCTTACCGTCAGTTAACGGTATTACTATACACTTTTGTGCGACGTAAGTAGTTTTATTGCTACATATTACTTTGTGTTTTAGAAACTGCATTCTCATAATACCATCATTACCTGCTTGCAAGCGAGCAGTTATTGAAGAGTGGAAATTATGTTCAATGTCACTCGCGAAAGCACTTACCTCTCGTCTAAGGTTCGTTAAAATGATGGAAGAGTAAGTACTTCATGCGTGCAATAAAAAATATCTCTCGAATGATTTAGGAATGCCGTTGCTATCTCCACTTGTCATAAAATGAGTATGCATTGCTGTGAGCACGAAAATAAAATCTGTTTCAGCGATAGGACCACGTCGACAAGCACGCTAACATCTGTTGAATGGAAAGTATAAAAGCCAAAGCCTCAAAAGGAAGGTCAGGGGCGTAGGTGCGTAGGTGCGAATGCTTGCAGACGGGACAGCTCATAGCGGATGCGTCACAAATCACAGTTCAAGAGCCATAAAAGGCACCTCAGCCTATGCGACAAGTGCGAGGTGGCAGTAAAAGGCTGTTTTTCTCAGGGCTATGCATCTACAATTGCGACTGTTTTGTCACTATACTTTCCTTCGCGAGTCCTTCGAAGATGATTGCTAACCAACTAAGGGGTTAAGCGCCCATACGGAACTATGTGGTACCTAAGCAACAATGTTTGATGTTATAGCATCGCTTGCTTGCATGATAAGACGATGAGTGCCGTGAATCATGTGCTTAGAAGAAACAGCCGAAAACCATCGTAAATCACGTTTACTGACAATAATCCGCAGGTGCCTGAAAACCACTCATAAATTGCGCGTGTCTGTTTTTGTTTTTTCGTTTTGCACCCGCATCATGTCATGACCATTCCGGAGCAGTCCAGGACGCCGTAACGTTGAGCTGCAACTAACTGCCTGCTTCATTCTGTGCAGCCTGTCATCGGGAAAAAAATCCTCAAGCCATCGCCTGAAATCCTGCTTATTGCCTACACCGAGCGTCCACGTGCTGCGTCCGCCAGATACCTGTTTGTGCCTGCGCTTTGCTGTTGGACTGTTGGAGGGCCGTCGGCGACACTTTATCATCCGGCAGTCAGCTGCGCTTGCGCAGCTCGAAGGGCCATCGACGTCACAGGAAGGCTATAAAATCCGCTGTCTAGCCCATCCTCAGCACCATTCCGGAGCAGTCCAGGACGCCGTAACGTTGAGCTGCAACTAACTGCCTGCTTCATTCTGTGCAGGTACGTGTGTGAGCCTTCTTTTACTTAAGGTGCTTGTTGCTATATAGCGGCTCTTGGACTGCTCCGTCCGTCTGTACATGATATTATGGGAGACAAGGCACCTTCGACTATAAAGGAAGTCGTGAAAGCACTTGCTGACATGTCAGCACACTTTGAGACAAATCAGCTAGAGCTGAAAGAGGCCCTCAAAAAGGTAATTGAAGATGAGCTTGAGCCAGTGCGGAAATCCATGGAGTTCATTAACACAATTTTTGAGGAGCTTAAGGCAGAAATAGCTGAAATGAAAAAGGAACTGAAATATGTGAAAGCTGAAAGCGTAGAAATAAAAAAAGACAACGATCGCCTCTCAAAAGAACTAGAAGACGTGAAGAAAGAGGTGATTGACTTGCAGCAGTACAGCAGGAGAAGTAATCTGGAAATCAAGGGGCTTCCTGTAGTCCAGGGTGAAAACCTTGTCGCTACTTTGACAGATATATCACGCCATTTGCAAATTGAAATCAGTGAGAGCGACATTGATGTCGTTCACCGAGTGCCATCGATGAACAAAAAAGAGTCAAATGTGGTGGTCAAATTTCATTCCCGTGCCGCTAGAGACAAAATGCTGAAAGCTGCCAAAAAACAAAGACTAAACACATTTCACCTGGGTTTCAACAGCTCAGAAGAAAAGAGTTCACCAGTCTATGTAAACGAGCATTTGTGCCCGGCAAAAAAAGTGCTGCTGGGCCACGCTTTGAAGGCAAAAAAAGAGAAGGGTTGGAAGTATGCCTGGGTCATAGAAGGTAAAATCTTGATGCGCAAGACAGACAACTCGCACGTACTGCAGGTGACGCGAATGGCTGACCTCGCCCAGGTACAGTAATAAATAGGCTACCCTGTAATCGCTGTATCTCCGAATGACTTACACTTCTGCTCAAATCGAAAACAAATGGCTTGGGCGCGGTCAGGTATCTGTGTTACACTGCAACATTCGGAGTGCTAGGAAAAACCTCGATCATTTGGTTGCTTATCTGTCACATTACTCGTATCGTTTTGATGTTATTGCGCTGACAGAAACATGGCTCAAGCAAGGTGAAACTGTTGAAATTCCTGGGTACAATTTCCTCTCGCGACCGCGGGATAGTGTATCACGTGGTGGTGGCCTCGCACTTTTTGTTCGAAAAGGGATCGACTACTGCTGTAAATGCAATGCTAGTTATGAAGCAGGTGTAGTTGAAACACTGGTCATTGAAATGAAGTGTGGCATCATTATAGGTGTTGTTTACCGCCCACCTAGCGCTTGTCTAAACAAATTCTATTCCGTAATGGAAACTACGCTATTATCACTTGCGACGGGTAAATCGTCTTTGATTGTATGTGGTGATTTCAACATTGATTTGTTGAAAGATGATTGCCGTGATTACCTCTTGCTGATACAGTCCTTTAACTTGACAAATGTTATAGATGAGCCAACTCGAGTCACTAACCAATCCGCCTCTCTGATTGACCATGTGCTTTGCAACAAGGACATAAATGTGTTTGCTGGTGTGTGCGACATTGCCATCTCAGACCACAATCCCATCTTTATTCTTTATCCCTGTGACCCTTTGCTTTATCCTCCCAAGCAGTTTAAAAAACGTACCACCCGAATCGATTACGCTCAAGTGCGATCGCTGCTTCAGTGCACAGATTTCGAAGGCGTGCATGATGATGACATAGATATTGAATATCAATACCTGATAAGGAAAATCACAGACGTCATTGACCGATCCACTTACACATACACTAGGCGTAACTACGACCATGGTATATGCCCTTGGATAACAAAAGCTATACTTGAAGTCTTGAAAAAGAAAGATTCATACTATCATAAGTGGAAAAACAATCGAACTAATAGGTATTACCGGGAACAGTTTCGATGCTACAGAAACAAATCGGTCGCCATGATGAGGAACTCAAAGAAACAATACTACACTAATCTAATTATGAGACAGGAAGGAAATTCCAAAAAGATATGGGGAATTGTGAGCGATGTTGTTGGATTAAAGAAAAAAGAACATATCCTTCCAGACTTAATCTCAGAGGAGATGGCTGATACCTTCAATAATAATTTCGTCGATCGAGGAAAAAAACTGGTTAATGGCTTTCCTTCAACAACGCCTCACCTAGGAAGACCTATTGCAACAAATAATACCTTTGCTTTCCGGGAGATAACTGAAGAAGAAATGAGGTCAGTAGTTAAAAATCTGCGAGAAAACAAAGCTTGTGGTTATGACGGAATACCATCGAAGGTGCTAAAAGACAATATCGACATTCTTTGCACCCCCTTATGCAACATAATTAACCATGCGATGGTTAGCTCTCAGTATCCAATAAGCTTGAAGATTGCGAAAGTTGTGCCAGTCTACAAGACAGGAGATCCCAATGACCCCAGTAGTTACAGACCCATATCTGTGCTTAGTATAATCAATACTGTTTTTGAAAAATTAATATCCTTACAATTGAACAAGTTTCTGCTTGATAATAATGTAATCTGTGCTGAGCAGCATGGCTTTATCTCAGCCAAATCAACAACCACTGCTGTCACATCACTTTCTCACCATATTAACACTGCTCTTCACAAAAATCAAATTGCAATAGTAATATTCCTCGACATAAAAAAGGCATTTGAGTGCGTCTGTCACTCAGAGTTATTGGAAAAATTAAAATCGTGTGGTATTACTAATGCCTCTCTCCAGTTTTTTGATAGCTACCTTTCCGCTAGAAAACAAAAAGTAGTGCTGAGTGACAGACACTCCACACTACTACCTGTGACTTGCGGGGTCCCGCAAGGATCTGTATTGGGTCCTGTTTTGTTTTCCATTTTCGTGAACGACCTACCGCAGGCCGTTCAATTTTCAAAAGTCTTTATGTATGCAGATGACACTGCTCTTTTGTTCACATCTAAGTCACTCTTGGGCCTAGAAAATACGATAACGTCCGAACTGTTTAATGTTTCAGAATGGTTTCGTGCTAATAAACTAACAATAAACGTAGACAAAACTAAATATGTAGTATTCCACTCCAAGAGAAGAAACATTGACCCTAGTACGATTCACATATCTCTAAACAACGATTGTATTCAGCAAGTTTGTTCTTTCAAATACCTTGGTATCATCTTTGACCAACACTTGCACTGGCAAGAGCAGATAGATAAGCTATCTAAAAAGCTAGCTTTCAGTTGCTACGCGCTTACCAAGGCGAAAAGGTATTTCCCGTACACCATACTACGTTCCCTGTATTTTTCGTTATTTCACTGCCACATCAGCTACTGCTGTGAGTCTTGGGGACAAACGTACAAAACTTATCTACTTCCCTTACAGAGACTGCAGAAGAGAGCATTGCGTATAATATACCGCGTATCTTTCGACTGCAGCAACAATAATTTATTTCTAGAAAATCGAGTACTTTCTTTAGAATCAATGCTTAAATACAAAATCTGTGTATTGGTAAATAACATCATTAATACTAGTATTCCTCTGCCACTTGATATTTTCTTGTTGCCATCTCGCAATACAAGACACGCATTAAATGGCAATTTCAACCTCCCTGCCTGCCACAATGTGTACGGAGAACGTTTAGTACAATTTTCTGGAGCAAAACATTGGAACACGTTGCCTATTAATGTAAAACTTGCAGGTAACTTTAAAATGAGTTGTAAAATGTTCTTTATTAACAGCCAAGGAGAGTTATGATCCCCTCCCCCCCCCCATTTTTTTTTTTGTGTGTGTGCGCTTGCGTTTTGTATTAATTGCCTATGAATTGCTTGCTGAAAAGTATTTTTCTCCGTGCCTGTTGATTCTTTTTGCTTGTCTGTTTGAGTCGTTTTTTTTTTTATGTTTGTGTGTGTGTGTGTTTGTATGCGCTCATTACGGCTGCCTGACCAAGTTTATTCTGTACTGGACCGTCTACTAGCCCCCCGGCTATCGGTCCAAATATTCTTTATGTATTTCGTTTCCTACAAATAAAGATCACTTTGATTGATTGATTGATTGATTGAAATGAATGTACTCACATAATTTCCTCAGAGATGGGTACCTTCAGCATGAATACAATGCAACCATGAATTAGCGGGCTTCTTGAAACAGAGCTGACTCATGTCACATGCCGTAATGTGATTTCTGTCAAAGCTCTCTTTTGTTTCATGCGTAGAGTAACGCTACTAGATATAATGTTGCCAAAGTAAAAGGTCGATGGTGTAGCCAGCGTGTCTGTCCGCTATAGGATGCTGTGTATTTGTTGCTGCCAGGCACGACGGCTGCTTTTATATGCCCTCCGCTTCTTCCACGCTTGTAGCCGTGCCTTTGCACAATACCTACCGCCAGTTCTCCGCATGTACGCAGTGATATACGCAATGTGAAATGCAGTGGTAACACATGGCAAGCGGCAGCACGCAATAATGGACCGTCACTCTGTATGCTGCCTATAATGTATGCCTATATAACTCACCGGCTTGCACATTGCGTAACATGCTGTTGCAGAAGCCACCTGGGCAGTTAGGTATACTGAAAGCACGTGCGTTTCAAAAGCAAGGCAACAGGCAGCGACGTAACTTACGCGATCTTCTGGCACCATCGCTCGGCCTTTTCTCGGGTCTCCTTCGGGCAGGTCGGCATATCGCAGTTGGAGCTCGTTGTGCCGGGGGTGGTCCAGCTGTTGGCGAAGGCCCAGGCGTCGCTCACAAGGCGGTCGTCGGGAGTGCGGAAGTCGTTCTTAGCGTCCCAGTCGTAGAGACCGCACAGGCCGTTCGTCTTAGACGACAGGCAGTCGGATACCTAATGACCGTGAAAAAGATTGAGACAGGACATAGTCACAGTCTCACCGATTTGTCTAGCCTAGGGCTCAAAAAATAAAAAGAAAGGAAAATGTGTACGCAGCTTGAAAGGTCGCATGTACAAGATTGACTGGCTGTTCGACTACTTCAAGTGTCCTTCCACTTAGCGATACATGAGGCCACGAATTTATCTAGAGCTTCGCACTTTAGGGCCGTTACGCCCTAAGAGAAGAAAATGAGAAGGTTAGAAAATAGCATATATGGTTTAACAGTGCCTCATGAGTAAAGTTTTTGTGCTTCCTCTGTTACTTATGTAATAAAAGCTCACTTGCATCGATCACAAATAACTATCCCAATTTAACTCTGTGGGACAGAGTTGAGCCTTATTCTAAGAGTTGTTCAAGCACAAAGCGAACGTTATTAATATGTGTGTGTATCTATGCTGTTTGTGCAATAGTACCTTGACATCTTTCAACTGCCTCCTGAGGTCCGGTGGAGATTACACGAATCAACAGGAGAGAACTTCGCATTCTTAAATAGCGGCCTTATCCCGTCAACTCAAACGACTCACCGAGATCTTGATGGCTCGGCGCTCGTCAAAGGCGACCTCGAAGTTGTGTTTTACCGAGGTGAACACGAGCCGCTGACCGTTTCGGGACAGGTGCACGTCTCCCAGCCGCCGGCTGATGGCGCCCAGGTTTCGCACATCCACAGAAATTCCGTTCACGCTCACGTCGGACAGCGTAGGGCCCAGCTTGACGAAGGTCGAGTTGCACTTGATCGACACCGATGACTCGCACGCGTCAAAGTCGCCGACCCTCGAGCAGCGCCGGTAAACTGGCGCAAGGCAATGAGACTTCATTGTAACGGCATCCGGGGCAATGTAATAGATTGCAACGTAATTTTATGTAGAAAGAGAAAATTTTCTATCCAATGTAGAGGGCAGATCTGCACAGTTTGGTACGAATGCTTACTGTGTAGAATACGAGAGAAAAAGATTGCAGTGCACTTAGGCGCCGCCTTTAAGAGTTTGATTCGACAGTGTTAATGGCTCCCGTTTGCCCAACTCTCCTCGCGGACCCTTGATCCCGTACAGATACTTTGGTATTCGCCTAGTTATTAATCCCTTAATTTCCTCGTCTAATACCTAGCACACACTATTTATCATGCAGTAGTACGTGAAAGGCCGTCCAACGTACAATATAACGCCCTTCTTAACCAAGCCGTACGAGCGTGTCTGCTTGGATTAGGGGTAGCTTGTCTCACTCAAAATGCAAGGGTTTCGGAAGGATATGGATTCTGATCTCACCGCTCAATCTGAAAGTACAGAGGCCCGAGCTGGCAGCTCCTGTCCAATGGGTCGTGTCATGTGGGAGCGTGACGTCACACAACCCCACGTCCAATCAGTGCATGGTTAGTGAAGGGCTCCGGAAATTTCGACCATCATTGGTTGTTTATCATGCACTGACACCGTGCTTATAATGGCGCCTTCCTTTTCGCCTCCATTGAAAAGAGGATTCCGTGTTGCCGGAATTGAAACCGCGTCCTTCGGTTCAGCAATTAATCGTCCTAACATATCCAATCAGTGCACGGTTAGTGAAGGGTTCTGGAAAAAGGGAAACAATCCATAGAGGTGGTTTTTATGAGTATTCGAGTTAAATTTGATAGCTTTGAGCGGAGCCTACAATTTACAATAAACATAAAAAAGTGCTTCTAGTGACCGCTCGCAACCGATTTAGGTGACACATCCGCGCGCGCGGGCAAAGCTCTCCTTCATATGACGTCATTGGGGCTTGCTGAGGGCGCCCGCTGATTGGACGCTCACAAGATATGGGGGCTGAACGGAGCGGGGTGTGTCGTCTTGAGCGTCGGCATGGGCTAAGTTGAGTGGGAGAGGAGAAGCACCATTTTCAATTCCCCCATACGTTTTGTGGTAATAAAGGAAGCTTCAATATTTTTGCATTGAGAAGACGATTGATGGGATACCTATTTGCTTGTGACCGCTTTCTAGTTTTAGTAAGTAGCTTTTCATGGTTCCTTTAAATTGGGAGCTTATTTTTTAAGCTGAAATGTATTTACTTTTTGTTCTAGTGAATATGTTTTCACTTCACTAAGCGTAGTTTCAAGTTTCTTCTACATATAAGCCAATTCTGTCTACAATTTTAAGACTAGAAAATCTGCGAAATTTCCTTGCTCACATTGAAAAAGTACAAATGTTTATAAAGCATCATTTCAACGCCGGCTACATTAGCGCGTATTTTACTCTGCGTTCCTATGATTAGCACAGCGCAGATAAATATTTTCGCATCGTGGAATACCTGAGGTTCACGGGATAATTCAGAACCTTATCACTCGGACGCTGACGCAGTCTGTGATATACAACTGCATGCAGCGGCATCCCTTTTTTGATTATCCAAGAGCACGACTCATATATCCGTCGAAGAAATATATTGCACACAGATAAAAGTTTCTTTGGTCCGGCTACACTTTCTTTCTTTCTTTCTTTCTTTCTTTCTTTCTTTCTTTCTTTCTTTCTTTCTTTCTTTCTTTCTTTTTCACATGAGCCTGCCTCACTCTTGCTTACGTAAGCGTGCTTCATACGTCTTTTATTTGCATAGCAAAGGGGAGCGAGTACGTGCGCGCACGAAGAGTGCAAAACACACGACGTGTAGACGCAATGACGCATTCGCTCAGCGATTGAGGCTCTAATAACCGTTGCTGTAACCCGACCGTACAGCTCTGGCAACTCACGTGCATAAATAAACTGCACCGGAAGCTGTGAGTAAAGGGCGCCTGCGTTGATTACAGTGCGGAAAAATAAACGCCTTCTAACACTTCCTCGCATGCCAGTTGCGGGCAGCAAGAACATGTGAAGCTCAAGCGATAGTGATCCTACACTTATGAGCCACTAACCTATCTCCCTCCTTCTGATACCCAAATCCAATTTTTTTTTTTTTTTTTTTTTTTTTGCGGGGGATGGGGAAGGCAGGGCCTCAGTTTAATTTATAGGAAACGGTGGAGTAATGCACGGTACTGTAATGGAAGTGTTAGATAATTCAAACCTCCAATGCGTAGAAAAATATTCCTCTTGAAGTTTGTCCGTTCCTCACATCGACTATTTAATACTGCCATAGAAAATTGGTACGGAATGTTTTACACGATAGAAAAACCCGATAAGCTGCAAAAAAGAAATAATAACTATTACTCTCGTGAGCGAAGATATGTAGATATGTTGATTGCTATAGTAAAATTTCACTATGCGCTAAAGAAATTGCGTTCATAAACATAATCGTTTTGAAAAATTATCCTATCCATAATTTCTGGATATCAGACACCCTCAGTTCATCTTGACTTGAATAAATGCGTCAGTAGTATTATTTAATTGGTGGTGTTCAAAATTGTTTTGAAAATAGAACCTGTGACCCAATTCAATCTTTTTTACTGACTTCCAATGAAAAATGGCGGTTTTATACTACCAGTCGGTATTTTCTAGCCCTCTAACGCTATGTCGGACTCTAGCTTTCGTCGGGCACGCTTCGAAGCTCCGTATGTCATTGATTTCGATCGTCACTTGCCATTTATTGAAAAGAAAGTCAGTCAGCGAACCTGTGACTGAGAACTGCTTTGCCGCCTTGTCTTGGAATAGAATGTGGCCGCAGACGTCATGCGTGAAATTCTTGCCATCGAAGGTCTTGACAAATCGGCCTTCTACTATGCAAGCCGTAGCTGTAATAAATCACGGATAAGGACGCCGTTAAGTGAATGCAATAGTCTTAGGCGGCTGCGCCGTCTCAAGCCTAATCTCGATGCATGCTTACCATTGGACAGCAGCCTACAGACGTCCCCATCGCCACTAATAGGAGCTGCGAAAAAAACCGGATGACACAAAAATATTAACAGTCACAAAGATCTTGTAGGAAATCTCTCAGCCTTGCCGCATTTACAGAAACTGCGTTTTTTCTTTAGCTTCTGTCAGCTAACTCAGAGAATCTTTTCAAAGAATATCGACTATCGCATGAACAAAATATCACTGTTGTCACAGTGATTTCCTAGCGCATTATTATTTCCGTCTACATATCGGTGCTAGGCGCTCAAGCATCCTTAACGAGATGCGTATTTTTTTCCCACAGCAAAAAAAAAAAAAAAGAAAAAAACCTTTTTGTTAACCGAAAAATCGCCAGCAACCCCCCTTAAGTACGAGAAAAGCCCAGACAAATATGTGCGTCCCATCCACTAACGTTCAAGGGTATATGAAAGAATGTATAAATTGTACGCGAGCGTTCACTATATGACGTAACAGTTTAGGCCCGATCGCACAAACAATGCAAGCGCCCAAGCGCTTCTGAGAAGCGTATTTTTTATTTATTTATTTTTTTTTTTTTTTACAGAATTTCTTTCCAAGTGATAACCACAACTTTATACTTGGACACGTGTAGTATGGCAAACAGCAAAACATTGAGGCATGTACTTTGGTCGCAGCCTTGCTCGTCGTCCGGGCAGTCCTGCACACCGTTACACCACTTGAATTCGTCGATGCACTCGTTGCTGGTGGGACACCAGCGCTGGCCGGCAGGACAGCACTCGCACTTACACTGGCATTTGTCGTCGAAAAGAGCGCGTTGACTCTGCATACCAATGGCGAGGAGATATCGCGTTACGAACGCAAAAGAAACTTTCGAAACTGCGTTCCATGAAACCCGGTTTGCAAATTTCAAGTCGTGTTGCAGTCGCTTGCTACACGGTGTGCAACGCGCTAATACCAAACAGTATATAGTCCCCCGGTTCATATTAAGGTTTGCGGTCTGGAAGGAGTTTAAATCTGTATAATTATAATCACTGCGTACAGGAGAGCACAACCTTCATGCTACTCGCTCAATAGGGATCATAACAACAGGATTTAGGTGTCTGGCCTGACAGCTATAATCACTAAGTATTTTAATGACTTAATTCAGCTGCTCATATGTATGACAGATGCTGCAAAAAGTCTGAAAATATCTACGAAGAAAGGACAAACATTACGCTCATAATCCAGCTTTAGGAGCGCCCGGACCGTTATTTACTGTTAGTCATACAAGTTTTATTTTTTTTATGCTTAGAATGACTCGTAATAATTACATGTTATTATGCATTTCAAA